>NW_005871062.1:2340666-2481953 GCF_000147115.1 Myotis lucifugus
ACCCTTGGGTGGCTCCTGCATGATTCGAAGACCAAATCAGTGTTCACTTCCGCAGCACATCTACTAAACTGGGAATGATACAGAGTAAAAGCCTACAAAGTGTATATGAAATTCTAGAAAAGGCAAAAGCATAGTGATAGAAAGCGGATCAGTCTTTGCCACAAGAGGAGGGAATTGGTTCCAAAGGGGCAGGAGGAAACTTTTGGGGGTGATGGAAATGTTCTCTGTCTCAATTGTGGTAATAATTACATGAGTGTATGCATTTGTCCAAACCCATCAAACTGTACACTTGAAATGGATGGATGTTCTATGTAAATTATAGCTCATAAAAACTGATATAAAATATATATAAAAAATAAAGATACAATCAAAATCCTTAACCCAGTTGCTGAGGTCTGGCATGATCTCAGGGCCCTGCCTTCCTGCCCAGACCCCTCTCCAGCCACTTCCTCCCCCTCCCTCTCTGAGACCTGGCCATGCTATACTCTACTCCCTTCTTCAAATGTGCCATGTTCATAACTGACAAATCTGTGACTTTTTCTCAGAAACCTCCCGCTACCCACACCACTTTAGCATCTGCTCAACCTCCGGGTCTCAGCTGAAACGTCCCTCTGGCAGGAAAACCTGCCTCATTCCTCAAGCTGGATGGAGAGCCTTCTTGTGGGGTGCTCCAACCCTGTGCTTTCAGGTGACCCACCATTTGTGCTCATTATCTGTTTGCTTCTCTCTAACAACCTCCAAGCTCTGTGAAGGCAAGGACCTCACCAACAGTATTGTTTGCTCTTGCATTTCCAGCTCCTAGAATGGCTCCTGGCACATAGTAGATGCTCAGTAAAACTTGCTGAATGAATGAGGAAAAATGCTCATCAAATCAGAAGACCTCTTGAAGGGCATGGAGACTCAACCCTCCCTGTACAAGTAATGAAACGTACCCCACAGAAGGCCAATAGCATGCTGGTTCCTATGGCAAATTAGTGGCAGGCCAGAAAGGACACACGGGTCTCCTAACCTAGCCCAGGGGTCCGTCCAGCAAACTACACTGCCTTTCACTTCACATCTGCCACAGCTTTCTCACTGAAAGGTGTATTAATTGAATTCCTTGCAAAAGGTCCTCGGCCTTTTGATCAATATAAGCAATTTCTCCAGCTGAGCAGCCTACTGGAATAAATGGGAATAGCTAACATTCCTCATCACATCAGTGACTAGAAACAACTTAAGGAACACTTCTGAAAGTTGATGATAACATTCTAGGAGTTGCTGGGGACAGTTCATTTGACAGATAGGAGTGATTGTTCTGTAGCCAGAAAAACCTGGGTTTGTATTCTGTCTGTCATTTATTAGCTATATAATTTTCGGCTATTTACTGAACCTCCCTGTTCCTTACTTTTTTCATCTATAAAATGGGGATAATAACAATACTGACCTAATCATTGCTAATAACAAGTGAGACGCTAATAATAATGGGAGATAATGTTTATTCAGTGCTAGATATTATGCTAAGTGCTTTCTATCTTATATCTCAATCTCTGGACAACCTACTATTCTTATCCCCACATTATAGATGGAAAAAAGTGTGACCAAAAAGTTCCAGTGAATTGCCCAAGGTCACACGTCAGTAAGTGGAAAAGCCAGGATTGGTGCATTCCACCACACTCTACTTCCTGTGCGGCCCAGTGCCTGATCATGCTCCATCCACATCACCCAGCATGAGTAGAGGCACCACCAGAAGCCACAGAAGAAACTGCATTTGGTCAAGGGCTTGGTTTGTCGTAGGTGCTCAATAAATGTAGCTTATAGGACTATTATTAGGCTGAAGAGTCTGTGCTGGGGAAATGTTTTCTACTCTTCCTACCCTTTCTTTAAAAGAGATCCAGGAATCCTTGCAGGGAAATCTGATCAGCAGGAAGCATTCCTGTGGAGCCACGGAAGGCGCTCTGGCCGTGGCGAGCCAGTTCCCAGCGGGCAGGAGTTCTGGCCTTGGCTGCTTCCACTCAGTGAGCTGCCAAGTCAACATGTGCCAGGCCCCAGATGGTTTCATCTCTTTCCAGGCCTGAGGCTAAGTCATGTGCACACAAGCCAGATTGGGTATCAGGTCAAAATACCCACGGGGCAGCCGGGGAGCCCCTGGAGGACTGCAGAAGCCCCAGCGGGCCACTGTTGCCCTGGGACTGGGCCTGGATGGCAACTGGAGGACACACCCTGGTGGCCTCCTGCCCCTCCCAGGTGAGCCATGCCCCAGAGGGGACGTTCCTTCTGCATCCTTCCTCTAGGGCAGTGGTTCTCAACCTTCTGGCCCTTTAAATACAGTTCCTCATGTTGTGACCCAACCATAAAATTATTTTCATCACTACTTCATAACTGTAATGTTGCTACTGTTATAAATCATAATGTAAATATCTGATATGCAGGATGGTCTTAGGCGACCCCTGTGAAAGGGTCGTTTGACCGCCAAAGGGGTCGCGACCCACAGGTTGAGAACCGCTGCTCTAGGGCAAGCCTGTCACCACACATCTTTTGTTTGCCTTGCTGCCTGGTTAGCAAAGGAAGGTGCCAGCCAGCCAGGTCCACCTTCACAGGAACACCAGCTCTTGGCAAAGTGGGGATCACTGAACCCCAGAGATGGAAGAGTGTTTGCCTGGAGATCTCCTATAAGGGTCGGTGTTTCAGTATTGAGGTTGGGACCCTGGCCTCTGGAGGCATCCTCCCCAGGTGTGGGTCCAGGGTCTGCCACATATCAGCTCTGTGATCTTGGACATGTTTCTTAACTTCTCTGTGCCTCCATTTCCTTATCTGTACTAATGGGAGTAATAAGGGTACCTCCTTAATAGAGTTCTGGGAGTATTACATGAAAGAACCCATGTAAAGCATTTAGAATGGTGCTTAGGTCATAGCAATTGTCCAGCAATTGTCAACTACTTATTCTTCTTATTATAACCCGGTCACCCAGTGCAGGAATCCTCACTGGGACTAACTGTGCAGTTAGCATCTACTTGACTACTTCTAGTGACAGGAAGCTCATTGCCTTCCAAGGCTGCTCTACTGTTGCCAGACAACTCTGATTGTTGGGTGGTCCTTCCTTCCCTATGTAGCAATTAAAGAGCGCATGTGCGAAGCCTGCATATACTGGAATGAAAGGTACCCAAGATACAGTCAATGAAAATGATCAAGTTGCAGAGCAATACATGTATAAAAAAAAATAGGATTTGCCCTGCTCTGCCCTGAGACAGCTCAGTGACTGATAACAGATACTGACCCGTGTGTCTGGGTGATTGGCTTCCAGAAGGAACCAGAGGTACTGCCCTGTCGCGGTGGTTTTAGGCAGCAGGGCAGGCTGACAGGTCGTAGAGAGGAGTTTAGGTGGGAGGTTCCTGCTGATCGCATCACCTGGCTGCCTGCTAATTGGGTCTCAGATAGGGTCAGGCCCAGAGCTTGACCAAAGGAACATTATTGGTCTCAAGAAGTGATTCAGAACATTTTTTAAATGAAGCTCAGAATTGATGGGAATTCCCGTATCTATCATTTTAAAAATTCCCTAAACGCTCAAGAGTTGGTCAAGCATCTCTTACACAAAACAGAAAGCAGGGAAATCAGGGCAATCCCAAACCACCCTCTCTTTCAGGACACTCCCCGAGCCTCCCTGCGTACCTCCTGTCATCCTGGGACCTGGCCCAGACCCACCCACTGCACCTGCCACCCGGGGAATCAGATTTCCTCTCTGCCACCACCACACCTGGGGAGGCTGGGAGGAGTATTATGTAACTACTCCATTAGCATAGAGAGAATGCCACCTTGTCTGTTAGTTTCACTTCTGTTAGTTTCTGTGGGTCAATGGAAGTCAGCAGACCTGGGCCACGAGACTATGCAAAGCTTCCTCATATTCACTATTTTATTCAATGTTACAGTAGACCTATGCTGTGGGCCTATTTGATCCCTGTTCTACAGTAAGGACACTGAGGCGAGGACAGGGAGGGAACTTGCCTAATCTGTGCTGAGTGGCCGGTGCAGAGACCGGGTTACCCCTGCTCTCCCAGCTCCTCTCTGCATGTTCTCCCCGGTCCCACTGGCCCCTGAGTGTCTTCCTCATTTCCTCTGGCCTCTGTTCCTGAGCCAGGTCTGCTACCTCCTTCCAGTATCTACCGTCCTTCGATACCAATAAGAGGAGTCTTATTTTAGGAGGAGGAGGGTAAAAGAAAAGCATGACAGAGCAGAAAGCGATTGGAAGTCCGGCAAGCAGCAGCAGCAAATACAAACATGAGGCTTGTTCATCCTCTGAAAGCCCCGGATTATCGAAGCCGCTTCTGAGGGTCTGACTGAGAGTAAAGCGAAGGTCCTCCTGACGGCGGTGAACTGGTCACTGGGCTCACGGCTTAACTGAGGCCGGCTATAGAGGCTGCACAGTGCGGGATGAAAGGGAGGACAAAGGGCTGGTCAGGCCTGCCCTGGGCCCGCGTGCTCCTGCCAGGCCCACACAGAGCTTTAGAGCCTTAAGCTGTACTTTGAAGAAGGGCAGGGATGCAGCCAGATTAAGGAGGCAAAGTCATGGCCACCACGACCAGGGCAGCCTCACACAGCAGCAGCATTTGTAAGAAATACAGAGAGAGAGAGAGAGAGAGAGAGAGAGAGAGAGAGAGAGACTGTAGACAGTCCCTGTGCCTACACTGTGCCCGTAAGTGTGAGGCCAGGCTGGCCTCAGCATCCCCCCTGCTAGCCGGGCCTCTATCCTGCGGTCGCCACCTGTGGTTACACTGGCGGGTGCCACTGCACAATGTGGGCCGGAGGCCATGTGGGGGTGTGGCTTCAGCCAGCACCAAGGACTGAGGATGTCATCTTATACTGTGCAGAGGAGACCCCAGTGGGACTGTGTCTCCCCTAAAGCATGTCACGGTGGCTGCAGCCCTGGGCAAGCCTGTGAATGGGAAAAGCATTTACCCCCCAGGCTACACTTCCTAACTGAAAGCACCCGCACAGTGGACTCGCTGGGTCTGAGGTGGGGGACCGGGACCTTCTGGGGGTAAACTCCTGGGCTGCGAAGGCAAGAGGGTTACAATCCGCTCTACTTCTAAGCAGGGTTTCTTCCGGAGCCTTCATGTTTGAATCTGTAGAACTTTCCATTTCCCTCAGCCCTGCTCTCCTGTGACCCTGCAAACTCCATGCCTTGGTTTCCCAAAGGCCTGTGTCCCTGGATGCAATATTCCCCAGAGAGAGGCCTCTCTTACGGAGGGTTCCCAGCATCCAAACCAAACAAGTATTCCATTTTTCTGACAATCTAACTCTGCTTTACTCAGTTACCTGGTTAACATAAACATTTGCATAAGAGATCCTACATCTTTCCTTTAATTCAGCCAAAGTGTTGCCTGGAGCATCCCAGAGATTTCACAGGGTCTGAAAGGGCCCATGTAGGTCCTGGTGCCAGATTTCTCCCTGTTTGCCAGATTCTAGCAGCGGAGGGACATCTTCTTGTTGTTGCTGTTGTTTAGGAATCATTATAAACTTTTAAACATACTTGAGACGATGCATATATAAGCATATGTACACACATACGTGTTTGTTCAACCATGTGTTCTGTGCCCTCACACAGGCCCTGCGCTGGGGGCAGGGGTGCCAGTCTCTGGGGGAAGCCAACAGGACAGCAAGTTGAGAATGCCCTTGAGGTTGGCAGCATGAGCGTGGGCCTGCCCCGTGCCTTGGTCCTTTGGGCGTTTGGGATCACGTGTGAACACAGGAGACAGAGGCTGGAAATAGGAAACTCACACCCTGTTCACAGAGCCGCGGGCAGGCCACAGAGGCCAGGGGAGTGTCCCCTCCCACTGACCCTCTGACCCCTCCCTCACTGGTCCCATCACGTGCAGTTCCCCAGGGACCCCATTGTCTGTACAGATGAGCTGGGCTTCATTTGGGAAACCTGTCCCTGGGAATGGAAAGGGAGATTTCAACCGTGGAGTTGGACTTTTGTGTTAATACAACTGTGTTTTGTTTGGAGGTTTTGTCTTTTTTTCAAATAACACCACACAGAGAACCCTAAGAAAGTCCCGGCCTGCGACAGACAGGCACAGTCTTTTCCTTTTATCCCATCAGCGGGAGTCGGGTGGTAGTGGTGGTGGTGGGGTAAGAGGAAGAAAAGAAAGGGAAGAAAGAAGAAAGAACCCCACCCCCGCCCCCAGCCCTTCCCATGTCCTTCCCACCAGCCACGTGGGTTTGCACCATTAAATCTCAATAGCTCCTTCCCAGGCTTTGTGGGGCCTTGACTGCCCCGTGAGGACCATCACTCCAGCGGCTCAGAGACACTTTCCTCTCCAGAGGGTCCCTGCCCCACGGCTATTTCCTGCGCACCCACAGCCTGACTCCTCTCACCGAGGGAAGCCCATAGGCATGCAGCAGCCCCGGCTCCAGCTGGGAGAACTGCCCGTCCATGGAGAATGCAGGCGAAGCCGACTGGCGTCACTGGCCTTTTATGTGGCTGCAGAGGGAGTTCGCCTGGAGTGTTAGGTTGGTTTATAGCAAGAGCAAGGAAATGGTTTATTTGGTTTTTCTTTTCCGTTAGGGATCCATCCGGGACCATGTGCATTCAAAATCATCTAGTACTTTCTGTTTAAAAAAATCCAAAACTTGTGCCTGGCCTTGGTGGCTCCGTGATTGAGCATCGATCTATGGACCAGGAGGTCACGGCTGATTCCCGGTCAGGATACATGTCCAGGTTGCCAGCTGGATCCCTAGTGGGGGGGCGTGCAGGAGGCAGCCGATCAATGATTCTCTCTCATCATTGATGTTTCTATCTCTCCCTCCCTCTCCCTTCCTCTCGGAAATCAATAATGTATTTTTTTTAAATCCTAAACGCTGTAGCTGCCTGTGGCTTGTCCACCTCCCACACGGGATGGTACTCTCCTTGAAAAAAGGTGTCATAGCAACATCATATGCCAGCATCTGGTCCTTGGAAGATGCTAACAAATATATGTATATGTATGGAATGAATGAGTGACAGAAACTTACGCAGTGCCTTCAGAAAGTTTAGCGTTTTTTTAAAAATCCTAAACTTTCAATATTTCTGATAAAAATAAGAGCATAATAAAAGATGTCTATTTTAAATCTGAATCTATAGCATCGAAGGTGCCTCAGCCTGAGTTAGGAATGGGGATTCAGGTAGAAGGAGAGGTGGGGGCTTCTCTGGAATGGGGAGTCCCCCCACTTGTCCCCTTCACTTCCATCCATCGTGTCCCCATTCCAGAGCACGCTGTCCTTTCCTTTGCTCCCTCACCCCTTCCGTGAATCAGTGGTTCCTCCCTCAGGCTCTCTCAGATCCCACTGCCTCCACAGAGCATCCTGGGTACTGGCCCCCACCCCTCTGAGGGCGACCTGCGTCACCATAGCCCTGTATGGCTCTGCTGATACCATTTCCTACCAGGACAGTTCCCTCCTAGAAGGCAGCAGTGGCTCTGAGATGTCCCCCTACGACCACAGGCCTGATGTGCAAAAGGTATCCAGCGCGTGTGAGTGGAATCGCCAATGACGGAATGTGAGGCAGAGTCCCTAGGCAGGCTGAGCCCACTGCTTGCCACCCCTGCACCCACCAGGATATTGGCCTTGCTGACTGGAAGCTTCTTCTGCCATTTTATTGAATAAACATGTATTCATTACACGAATCTCCCCAATGAAAAACAACTCATTCGGTCCTAATAGGAGGGGGAGATGGAGGGGACATAAGACATGAGCTCACAGATCTTGTATTGGCTTTTAACTGGGCTGTATCACTTTAGCTCTGTTACTATTTCCTCATCTGTAAAATGGGAATACTAGTAATAAAAACACCCACCTGCCTTCCTCCCTGAGGGTCTGTGAGGAAGAGTAAACTTCTGTGAAGAGCACTTTGTGCAAGTTGTAGGCATTAATGACTGCAAAGCAAGGTCCCTGTGCTGGGAAGTGTCACTCCTTAAGCAATTGCTGTCAATAGTTAGAAACTGATTTAGGAATTCACAGCATAAAGGCTGGTAGAAAGAATCTCTATGTGAAATCATGGTCTTCCTGGTGCGAGAAGCAGGCTGAGGCCCTTAGGGACGGGCACCGTGCAGGTCTGATGGTGCATGGCAACCAGTTTTACCAGCCGAGAGGACACAGGGCAGTTTGGACATGAAGGTTGGGGCTGTATTTGTAGAGGCCGCACATGTGTATTGGTGGAGCTATTGAGGACTTTTGAGCAAAAAAGTGAGGTGTCGTGAGCTCTGAGCTTGGTTAGTGTGGCAGGTCGTGTGGAATCGGGGAGGGAGATGTTGTAGACAGAGTCCCTGTGAGCAGGTGACACAGTAACCAAGTGGGATATGGACTGGGCTATGGCAACAGGGAGGAGAGGGCAGGTTTAGACCTACTATTTGAGGGGAATAGTGGAGGTGACTAGTCAGGGGGGGAGAAACAGAGAGGGAGCAGCCCCATGACACCAAGGCTGGGCCATCTGTTATCTCACCCCCACCCCCACCCCCATCATACATGGCGCTGTAGCTGCCTGTGGCTTGTCCACCTCCCACACGGGATGGTACTCTCCTTGAAAAAGGTGTCATAGCAACATCATATGCCAGCATCTGGTCCTTGGAAGATGCTAACAAATATATGTATATGTATGGAATGAATGAGTGACAGAAACTTATGCAGTACCTTCAGAAAAAGCCCTTAGTGACTTAGTGAAAGCTTGGGCTTCTTGTGAATGAGGGAGCTTCATTTTGAACAGCAGGTCCCCTGGGTCTTCCCCCATCCCAGGATGGATGTGGCTCTGGGACATTTCCAGCTGCCCCCTCCCATCTGAGGACATGAGGACACAAGACCAGCCTGAATCCCAAACCTGCTCATCGCTGATAGCCATCATGGCCAGATTTGTGGAGCGTGTACTCTGTGCCAGGCCCTGGGGGTATGACATGTATCAACTCATTTAATTCCACTTCATCTTTATGGCAATCCTGTAGAAGACCTAGAGTCCCACTTATCAGAACTAAAAACTGGAGCACAAAATAGTTCAGTAACTTGTCCCAGGCCACACAACAAGGTGTGATGAACCCAAATCACTATGCTGTGAGCAACCTGAGGGTGGAATTGCATTGTGCTCACTACGCTGTCCCCCACACCGGCCCACACTGGGCAATTTTCACTGCTTATTGAATGAATGAATAAATGAACGAATGATTGAGTGAAACCAGATTTTCAGATTCCAAGGCTCAAATGCAGTCTGAGCCTTCGTTGCCTCATCTGGAAAAAAAATATGACCCTCATGGTTGTGAGGTTCAAATGGGTCCTGGCAATATATTTGGTAAACATGGGGATATCTAAGCACCTTCCTTCCAGAATTCCCCAAGCCCCAGACCGCAGACAATGCTTGCAGATATCCTTTCGGGAGAGGTTTGGCCTTCAGAGCTCAGCTCACTTCCCATTAGGGCTCATTTGGGAGTCTGATCTGATACTTAAAATGGCACCATCACCTGCCACCAGGCAAACAGCAAACCTTCCTTGAGAAACTGAACAAACTCCTTTTATTTCAACTGCATCTGAAACCTGCTCACTATTCCCAGCCGCCACCCCCATCCTGACCACACCTCCCAGCCTACACCCCTCGCCCCACACTCTGCAGCCCTTTGTCAAGGAGCTCAGAGGAAGTGAAAGGTTAACTGAAAGGGGGACGTCTCTGTGGCCAGACTAAGCTAGTGGTGGGGTTGCGGTCTCAGCACCGCTGCTAAAGTTTCAACGGCTGCGGCCACACAGAGCAGGCCTTGTTCTTTCATGAAAGTTCTAGTCCCAGTTTTGTTCCAGGGTTGTGGAGCCTTCAGCAGGGCCTTTGTGGCCGAAGAATCCCCTGGACAATAGGGCCACCCTCCTCCAAAGTGCTTGCTCCACCCTGGAGGGAGGGCCCGGGCCCACAGACTGCAGGGCTGCTCAGCACTTGTGGACGTGGAAAGTTCCACGAGGGCTCAGGAGAAAGGAAGGGCTGGGGCCTCCGTTGTGCCAAGCTCCTCTTAAGCCAAGTCACAGCCCAAGGAAGGCTGCCCCCAGCCCTCTCTGGTGCTGCCAACATCAGCCACATCCACGTGGGGACCAGAGGGGAGATCTAGACCCAGCTGAACTGGGTCACTCAGCAGCTGGGGTTTTCTGCCTGGTGCAGCTAATGGTCCTTCTCCACCTAGAGCAGCGGTTCTCAACCTGTGGGTCGCGACTCCTTTGGGAGTCTAACGACCCTTTCACAGGGGTTGCCTAAGACCATCGGAAAACACATATATAATTACATATTGTTTTTGTGATTAATCACTATGCTTTAATTATGTTCAATTTGTAACAATGAAATTGGGGGTCACCACAACATGAGGAACTGTATTAAAGGGTCGCGGCATTAGGAAGGTTGAGAACCACTGACCTAGAGTGTGAGACTTGTTTCATGGTCAAACACAGAGAGTTCAGTGGGGGAAGGTAAGGGTGGAGACAGGGTGAAATTTTATGGAGCCAGGTGCTATGGGAAGCACTTGAATAATTAATATTTATTGAGCACCTACTATGTCCCAGGTATTGTGTTAAGCAATTTATATGTATTATTTTATTCTGTTTTCCTAACAGTCTTATAAGGAAGGTAGGGTTAATACAATACTGAGAGGTTCAGAGAAGTTACATGATTTGCCTAAGTTCCCATATTCTGTAACTGTTGAGTAGAATTTATATGCAGGATTTCAATTCATGTCTATACAACACAGAAGCCTATATTCTTTCTTTATTAAAGTACTAGAGGCCCAGTGCACAAAATTCATGCACGGGGGTGGGAAGGGGGGGTCCCTCTGCCCTGCCTGCACCCTCTCCAATCCGGGACCCCTCGGGGCATATCCGACTGCCTCTCACAATCCGGGATTATTGGCTCCTATCCGCTCGCCTGCTTGTCTGATCGCCCCTAACCACCTCTGCCTGATCACCTCAAACTGCTCCCCTACCAGCCTAATCACCCCTAAGTGCTCCCCTGCTGGCCTGATCGCCCTTAACCGCCTCTGCCTCGCCCTGAACCCGGGACCTAGGATTCCCTTCTCCAGCCAGTTGCAGGCATCCGGGACCTGGGCTTCTCTCCCTCTAGCCGACCACAGGCACCCAGGACCTGGGCCAGCTTTGCCTGGGCCAGCCACAGCCACAGGGGACCATGGGCGGGTGGCTTCACCTGGGCCGCAGCCACAGGTGCCTGGGACCATGGGGTGGGCAGCTTGTCCCTCTCCCAGGCCACAGGCGAAGGAGCAGCCGCTGGCACCTGGGACCGCAGGGCAGGCGGCTTGTCTCTCTCCTGGGCCACAGCCTGGCTGGTCCCCATTTCTCTCTCATGAGCTCATTTGTGCCTGGCTGGTCCCCATTCCTCTCTCCCCGGTGTTGAGTGTCTGAGCCATTATGGTGTGATGGTGTGAGGGCGTGACAACCATTTGCATATTAGTTCTTTATTATATAGGACAACTTACATACAATATAACACACATGTTAAAAGTGTACAATTGATACATTTCAGCACATCTGAATTCATCACCAAAGTCAATATAGTGAGCACAATCATTAGCCCAAAAGTTCCCTGTGCCCCTTGGTAGTACCTTCATCCCATCCCCAAGCAACCACAAATCTGCTTTCACTATATATTAACATGTGATCACTAGAATCATATACTATGAATTCTTTTTTAAAAATCTGGCTTCTTTGATTTGGGATAACCTTTTTGAGATTCACTCATGTTGTTGTATATATCACTAGTCTTTTGATTGCCAAGTAGTATTTTATTATACAGCTATATCAGCTATATCAGAGTTTACCTATTTCTCTGTTGGTGGACATTTGGGTTATGTTCAGTTTCTGGCTGTTAGAAATAAAGATATGAATATCTGTGTACTAGCCTTTGTAGAGATGCATGCTTTCATTTCAGACAACTAAGAATGGAAAGGCTAGCTCCCATGGTAGACTATACGTTTAACTTTTTAAGAAACAGAACTGTTTTCCAAATTGATGTACCATTTTGAATTCCCACAAACAGTGTATGAACATTCCAGTTGCTCCAGATTCTTGTCAACATGTGGTAGGGTCAATGTTTAATTTAATCCTTATAATAGATGTATAGTGGTACTTCATCTTTTCATGTGCTTACTTGTCATACTATATCTTATTTGGTAAAAATGTCTATTCAAATCTATTGCCTGTTTTTAATTGGTTTGTTTGAGTTCTTATGATTGTGTTTTGAGAATTCTTTATATACTAGAGGCCCGGTGGCAGTCAGACATCCCTCTCAGAGTCCGGGGCTCTCACAGTCTGGAACCCCTTGCTCCTTACCACCCACCTGCAGCGGAATCAGGAGAGGCTCCTGCCACCGCCAATGCGCTCGCCAGCCGTGAGCCCGGCTGCATTGAGCATCTGCCCCTTGGTGGTCAGCGTGCATCATAGTGATCGGTTGTTCCTCTGTTCAGTCGATTTGCATATTAGGGTTTTATTATATAGGATTCTGAATACAAATCCTTTATCAGATTTTTTATTTTTCTCCCAGTCTGTGTCTTGTCTTTTCATTCTCTTTACAGTATCATTTGATGTCCAATTTATCAATTTCCTCTTGTATGGATGGTACTTTAGTTGTGGTATCTAAGAAGTATTTGCCTAACTAAGATAATAGTGTTCTTTCTCCCTATGATTTCTTTTAGAAATTTTATAGTTATAATTTTTACATTTAGGTCTATGATCCATTTTATGATTATAAATATGGTGAATTAGAGGATTTTGTTTTGCATAGCCAACCAATTGTTTCAGCACTATTGGTTGAAAAAGAACTATCCTTTCCTTATGGACTTGTCTTTGCACTTTTGCTCCAAATCAGGTGTCCAAATATGCAAGGGTTTACTTCTGTACCCTCTATTTCTTTACTCTCTGCTAATATATTTGTCTATTGATCTATTTGTCTATCTTTATGCCAATATCATACTGTCCTGATCACTCCAGCTTTATAAGTCTTGAAATCAAGTATTGTTAATCTTGTTCTGGTTTGTTGTTCTTTGCAAAGTTGTTTTGGTTTTCTAGGTTCTTTGCACCACTATATGAATTTTAGAACCAATTTTTCAATTTCTACTAAAAAATCTGCTAGAATATCAATAAAGCTCATATCCTTAGTTACATGCTAATCATATTTAAATTCTACCCAAAAATCTTTGAGTTTGGCATTATTCTCACTATTTTACAAATGAAAAAACCAAGAATCACTGAGGTTACAGAATCTCATTAATGAAAATGAAAACTTGAACTCAAGCCTGTTGTAATTCTTGCTATTAATACACAATAGTGTTTGGAGGAGCCAACTGGGTCATAAATAGTGTCTCAATTTTCAGGTGGGATTTCCCATTGGGACAGTTTGGGGTTCAACACTTGAAACCACCATTTGATGTTTACTTGATCGCAAAACAGACCTTCAAAAACATATCCTTAATGCAACCTTTCACTGGCCCTCTCTTCACCCTCATTTCTTCAGTGAATGGGAAAAACATACACACTCATTTTGCATATAGTACCTTTCTTCTAAGTCTCACTAACTATCTATATATATAAAAGGCTAATATGCAAAGTGTCCCCTCGGGAGTTCGACCGGGAGACCAGGAGTTTGATCACTCGCTATGATGTGTGCTGACCACCAGGGGATTGTGTGGAATGAAGGAAGGCCCTGGCGGGCAGCTGGAAGACCCTGATTGGTCTTGATCGCTGGCCAGGCCTAGGGACCCTACCCATGCACAAATCTAGTGCACCGGGCCTCTAGTTATCATAATAAGAATTTATTCACCAAATTTGTTTGCAAATGATTAAATACTCATCTTCTTAAAAAGCATGTCACTCTCCTGCTCAAAATCAATGACTCCCTGGTGCCACTAAAATTAAGTTGACTCATGGAGTTATGCACATCCAGAGCAGGAAGACACCTGGAGATCATGGATACCAGGCAGTGGAGAAGCAATGTTCAACCCTCTTGTTTCAGATGTGAGAGCTGACTGCCAAGGATGGGTAGCAACTCCTATGCAAGGAGTCTGTAACTCCATTTCCCTTAGGAATTCTGGTTGTGATTTTGTTTGGTTTTGAGCTTTATGGCAGGATTTCTATTGCAATGCCAGCCTAATGTTTTTGCCTCTAAAATGTAAAATGCTCATTCTGACATTCAAGTCTCTTCTCCACTGCATCCCATTCTCTATCCTTTCCCATTCTCTGCTCAACTTGTGTCCACACCAGCAGGGCCCTTCCTCACCCCAAGACCTGCTTTCTGCAAGTCCCTTTGCCAGTGATGACTCTCCTTTTTCTGTCTGCATCTATTTCTTCTGAAAATACCCTCACTCCCCATTATTTGAGGTTGATCTCAAATGCTACCTCTTCCATGAAAATTTCTGATTCCTTCAATGGCATGATAGATTCTCTACCCACTACACCAATTTCCCATCATCCTGGGTCTGAGATGAAAAATACACCAGATAGGATTAGCAGCAGATTAGTGACTACAGAAGAGAAGGTGAGTGAATTTGATGCCACAGCAAAAGAAACACAAAATAAATGCCAAATGAAACCCCAAAAGATAAAAAGAGAACAGAAAAAATGAACTGTCCCATCAGCTGTAGAACAGCTCCAAGTGGCCTCATATATGTGTAATTGGGTCACAGAAGAAGAAGAAGGGATGTACAGGAAAATACTGAAGAAATAATTTAATTTTTAAACACACACCTTAAAATTAATTTTAAAAAAACTATCTACTCACAGATCCAAGAAGGTCAACAAACCCCCGAGTATAGGAAATATGAAAAAAAGTACAACAAGGCATATCCTGATCAAAGTGCTTAAAACCAGTGGTGGAAAGCAACATATAAGAAGCAATTAGAGAAAAAAGGCACAGCATGTACAAAGGAACAAAGAGCAGAATATAGCAGACTTCACACTGAAAATAGTTCAAGTCAGAGACAGTAAAGAAACATCTTTAAAGTTCTGAAAAGGAACACCAGCTTAGAATTCTGTATCCAGAGAAAATATCTTTCAAACATGAAGGCAAAATAAAGACTTCTTTAGACATATAAAAGCTGAAAGAGCTCATCAGCAGAGGCCTACATTACAAGAAATACTATGAGAAATTCATCAAAAATGATACCAGATGGGATCTCCAGAAAGGAGTGGAGAGCACCAGGAATGGTAACTACATGGTAGGAACATATGATTTTTCTTATTATTTGAATCTCTCTCAAAAATAATTTTTAAAAAATAATTTTGCCTGTTTGAAGCAATAATAATGACAATATATGGGGCAATTTACAACATACATTGAAGTCAAATGTCTGATAGCAATAGCACAATGGTTGAGAGAACACAAAATAAAAGTATACACATGTAAGGTTCTTATATCATACTAGAGGCCCGATGCACAAAATTTGTTCAAGGGGCTCAGCCCTCGCAGCCACCGTGGTTGCCCTCGGCCCTCGCAGCCTCGGCTTCACCCAGAAGGTTGTCCAGAAGATCGTCGGATGGTTGTTCCACTGTTTGGTCGTCTAGTCTAATTAGCATATTACACTTTTATTATTATAGATGTGGAGTATGTTATTTGAATTAAAGATCTGAAGTCAAAGCTAATTTTAAAAATCAAAACAAAGAGGTGTAATTAATCTATATATATAAAAGGCTAAGTGACCGACAGTCCATCTGTCTGACCGTCTGACTGACTGACCATCCAGTACATATAACACACACTGGCAATTTAAAAATAAACATTGACTCTTGCACGCATGATACATATAAAGCTCTTGCTGACGCCAATCGCACACGTGGGTTTTGATCTGTCATTGTCAATCATGAATTTGGTTGTTTTTGTTGACATTCTGAAGCTGAAAGAAAGCAGTGTCATCGACAGAATATGTCTGAAGACCAACTATTGGCACAACTGTCCCTGTCTGACACTGGCCTCCCATTTAAATTAATTTGAATACAGTTTCCCGTGATACCAGCATTTGCTATGACTATTAATAAATCACAAGGACAAACTCTAGACGGAGTAGGAATATTCCTACCTGAACCCGTTTTTCGACATGGTCAGTTATATGTTGCTTTCTCTTGAGTTTGAAGAGCGTGTGATGTTAAAGTTGTAAATACTTCATCACAAGAGAAATTAGTCAAGCACTCTGAAAGTGTTTTTACTCTTAATGTGGTATACAGGGAGACCTATATATATGTAAAAGCCTAAGCAACCATCTGACTGTTCGACCATCCAACCAGTAGCTATGATGCGCAATGACCACCAGGGGCAGACGCTCAATGCAGGAGCTGCTGAGCTGTGGTGACGTGGCAACTGTGGTTCTCGGGTGACACACCCGGAACCAGAGAGGAGGGAGCCCGATTCCAGTGCGCATCACCTGAGAACCACGCTCTCACAATCCGGGCCCCCTCAGGGGATGTCGGAGAGCCAGTTTTGTCCTGATCCCCACAGGCCAGACTGAGGGACCCCACTGGTGCATGAATCTGGGCACCAGGCCTCTAGTATGCCAATAAAGGAGATAACATGAAATCATAACATATATTCAATTAATTTAAAAGAAAAAAGAAAAGGAGAAAAGAAGAAACAAAACATCAATCAGACAAGTAGAAAATACCAAGATGATAGATTTAAAATAGTAACATGATAGATTTAAGCCCAACATATCAATAATCACATTAAATGAAAATGATCATAGAAACCCACACCTGAAACCTATATGTTCATATTGACCAATGTCATCCCAATAAATTTAAAAAATAAATAAATGGAAATGGTCTAAACTTTTGAATTCAAAAGCAACGTAGAAAACAAATATCTGAGACTTTTAACAATTGATGAGTCTTAGTGAAAAGTGTATGGGAATTCTTGTCACTTTTCTTGTAATTTTTCTGTAAGTTGGAAATTAGTTTAAAAATAAAATTTAAAAAATATAATTAATCTTTGTAATTATTTTTTAAAATAATTTTTTTAAGCTCTTACATCTCCTTTCATAAGCTTTTGTAGCATCCTGCTTCTCCATCTTGCTGAACACTGGCAGGGCTGTGCTTTGGAATGAGAAGTTGAACCCACAGTTCTGGCATGGTTTCTCCCACTTTCACTCCCTTCCACCCCAACCACCCTCAACCACCCTTAACCACACACACAAACAGAAAAAGGCTTCAGGAATGCCAAAAGAAAAGAAGTGGGACAAATGCTGAGAATGTATTTAGAGGGAAGTGTCCAGCCTCCCTTTCTGAGTCTGCCTGGAATGGTTTTCAGATAGAATGGACCAGATTCCAGACTGGAACAAATTAGGGGAATCCTGGTGGTGTGGAGGGAATTCTGAACTGACCTGTCTTCTTTTTAAAAAATATATGTTTTCGTTGATGTCAGAGAGGAAGGGAGAGGGGGAGATAGAAACATCAATGATGAGAGAGAATCACTGATCGGCTGCCTCCTGCACGCTCCTTACTGGGGATGGAGCCTGCAGCCCTGGGCATGTGCCCTGACCAGGAATCGAATCGTCACCTTTTGGTTCATAGGTCCACGCTCAACCACTGAGCCACACCTTCTGATGTTTTCGGATGGTGGTTTGGAAGGAGGAGGTACAGTGAGTCCTGGTGGGCAGGGCTGCCACCACCTTCCTAAGATATACACCCACACAGGCTCAGAGCCAGTCCTCTTGTGACTGGCCCATTCGCCCCCTTGTGCTTGAGACAGTATAGTGGAGGCAGGGACTACACGTTGGCACTGGAAGGGACCTCAGAGACACAAGTCTGTCCTTTAACTGAGTCAGCCTGACGCCAGAGCATGGAGGGGCCTGACCAAGCCAGGGCAGAGCTGAGCTCAGTCTGTGCTGGCTGCACGGTCACCATGCCCTGCTGGACAGACACACAGCCCATTGGCTTCAAATTATAAGAGAAAGTTTTGAAATGAGGAGGCTTAGAGCAGGTGAACCTAGTCTGTGTGAGAAGTCCTGACACTGGTCCCCTTTGCAGGAGGTGGTCCCTGCGAGGGAGCACAGGAGAGCTTGAGGGATGCTGGAAATGATCCGGTTCTTGACCGGCTTGATACCTGGTGAGACAGTTTGTGAAAATTCATCAAGCTGAACAGATGATATGTGTACATTACACGTCACTAAAAACACATTTAAAAAGTGAACCGTAAAGAGTGGAAAGGAAGCATGTGGCTTAGACAGCATTCGGCACCCCCCCCCGCCCCCCTCACCCCATCTCCTGGGCATGTGGGTGAGGACGGTGTGTGTCTAATACTTCCCGTTTGGCCCAGGGAGGGGGAGGTTGCAGGGCCGGCAGCCCTTGAATATTGGCAGAGCAAACACACGGGCCTCCGAGCACACTGTCTCCTCTGTGTACACAGGGTGTTAGGCCAGGCTCCACGGAGCTGCACTTCATGGCGACAAAGACAACAATGCCACCATCTCGTAACTGTCAACAGCGTCTCTGCGCTCAAGTCTTTGGCCCAATATTTGCAGAGCCAGAGGAGCCACGTCTGCTCTGCGATACTGACTTGGATTCATCACTTACCAGGAAGAGCGGAGTGCCCAGGCCTGCCTGCCGGGCTGCGTGGCCCTCGGGAGGTGCCTGGCCCGAGGGAGAATGTGTGGGGCCTCGGAAAACCAGCCCACCTGGTGGTTGTCACTATTATTGTCCCCACAACCCAGGGAGTCAGGCTTCAGGAGAGGAGTCAGGACTTGGCAGCCTGCAGGTTCTCATGCCTGAGGTCCCCAGGACACCCACCTGCAGGATTTGCAGAGAAGGAAACTGCAAAATGAGGCATAAAGTTCGCATTTTTAAAAATATATTTTTATTGCCGAAACCGGTTTGGCTCGGTGGATAGAGCATCGGCCTGCGGATTGGGGGGTCCTGGGTTCGGTTCCGGTCAAGGGCATGTACCTTGGTTGCGGGCACATCCACAGTGGGAGATGTGCAGGAGGCAGCTGATCGATGTTTCTCTCTCATTGATGTTTCTGACTCTCTGTCTCTCTCCCTTCCTCTCTGTAAAAAGTCAATAAAATATATTTAAAAATATATATATATATATTTTTTTATTGATTTCAGAGAGGAAGGGAGAGGGAGAGAGAGATAGAAACATCAATGATGAGAGAGAATCATTGATCGGCTGCCTGCTGCACGCCCTGCACTGGGGATCGCGCCCGCAACCTGGGCATGTGCCCTGACCGGGAATCGAACCATGACCTCCTGGTTCATAGGTCGATGCTCAACCACTGAGCCACTCTGACCTGGCTGAAGCTCACGTTCTTGAACTAAAGTTTTGGGAATGGCAATTGTAAAGCTTTTCTTCATGAAGTTTTCTTCTTTGCCACCGTTAAACCCCACAAATGCTAGATGCTCCCCTCCAGGTCAGGGTTTTACTTCTCCCAATAATTCCTGAGGGAGACTCTTTCCTACTGACAAACACAAGAGACTATTTTTCAGAAACTCGAGTTGCCGGGGGAGTCCCTGCTCCCCCTTCCAGAGCTCTGGCCTCAGTGCCTGCCATGACCTGTGACCTCCTGGCTCCCAGCCTCGCTGCAGAGAGCCAGCGGCCAGCCTGCGTCAGCTGGACAAACTGCCCCGGGCTCCCGTTCCGCGCGAGGGGCGGGCTGACCCCTCGCTGCAGGTGCCTGTCCCCAGGACAGCCCTGCTGTCCAGCCGGGTGGCAGGAGCTTAGACAGCTCTGCTCCCCGAGAGCGTTCCTCTTCCTCCCATGTTATCGCAAGAGCTGTGGTGTGACGCGGGCCCTGCCCTCTCTCTGCCTCCAGGGCTCACACATGCAGCGAGACCTCCAATAACCATTAATTTAGCCAATTTCCTGGGCCACACCATCCCCCCCGGGACCCCCACTTTGGTGGGCAGCAGCGGAACAAGACTCCCTGCTGTTTCCCTTCCCTTTTAATTACACGGGGACAAGCTCCTTTGGGCTGACTTTGGGAGGCGAGCCCCAGGCCAGCCTGGCTGCCCTCCACCGAACAATGCACACATGTTCCGGAGAATTCCCTCCTCGCCTAATCCGGGCTGGGAAGAAAAGGGCTTTTCTTCTTCTTGTCAAAGGGGGTCTTCGATGCTAAGATACCATTTTGTGTCTCAAGTCATGTCACGGGACTTCTGCCTCGGCCTCTGCAGCCCGCTCTTTAGAAATGAAAGGCACAGTCCTTGCTTCACCTCAGGACAAGTGCCCCCCACCCTGCCCTCCTCTGAAAATAAAGGGCGTGGGGGGCCCAGGGAAGCAGGAAAAGCTCCCGGCTCCCACTGTTCCTTTTTCATGCAGGCAACCTCGGCTTTCTGGACTATTTGCCCAAAGGATGAGTAGGGAGCGCTGAGCCTCACCTGCTGATCTCAAGGGTCATGAATATTCTTATAATCCCCTGGAAAGAAGGGCCCTTTCATTAGAGAAGCAGATTCCTCTGCAGGCCTGGGGGCTGGCCACCCCTCCTCGCCGCAGCCTTTCTGTTCCGCAGGCTGCAGGCTGCAGGCGCGGGGTCCACGCTGGCCTCTCCAGCTGCATGGGGAACCTGTTTTCATAAGGCATTGCTGTGCTGCTTCCCATCGCTGACCCATGTCCCTACTTGATAGATGAAGTAAAGGAAGTAACCACAGAGAAGTTACAGTCGCACAGCCTGTGGCTTAGAAAGGGTTGGTTGCAGCACAGAGAACAAACACTGCCTCCCTGGTAGTTGCAGGCACGTCTATGTTTCACTTCATTTGGCAAAGGAACTGGAGGTAGCTTTTGGAAATGCTCACAAAAATTCAGATAAAGTAATCTATAATAATAAAAGCATAATATGCTAATTAGACCGGATGACCTTCCGGACGAAGCTGGGGCTGCCAGGGAAGCCCGGGTCCTGGGTGTCAGAGGGAAGCCGGTGCCAGCAGCTGGGGGAAAGAAGGCCTACTCTTTTTTTATTTATTTATTTTTTATTTTTTGCTAAAAGTATTACAAAGGGTATTACATAAGTGTCCTTCCCCCCCCCCCTTGACAAACCCCTGCCCTCCCTTACCCCCCAGTGTCTTATGTCCATTAGTTATGCTTATATGGATGCATACAAGTCAAGAAGGCCTACTCTTGCATGAATTTCTCGCATCAGGCCTCTAGTAAAAAATAAATGGGGAAGGGGAGGCAAAATAAAATCAAGTCAGGGGAACATTTACTACCATAGACATGTAAATGTAAGTCTCCATCTGAGAGCAAGGATAAGCTGAGGATTTGGTTTTGGACTTCCCAGGAGCCAAAGACATGGGAGAAACATGGTCAGTTGCGGGCCAGTTACTCAGGGAACCCAGTTCTCCCTGATCCTCGGGCCTGAGACTGCCAGTGGTCACGAGCCCTCACACAAACAAAACCACTGTCCACTGCATTAAAAACATCACCCCTAATGTAACTGTCACTAAGCTGTGCTTTACAATAATGTACAATGAAAATCTCTGTAAATTCTCAAGAAAAATAAAGACCCAGATGGCCACCCAGTTTTCTTCACAATCTGTAAGTGCAGCCCACGGAGTCAGCGAGAGAGGAGCATGCTCAGGGGCCTGTGGATATACCTGGGTGCCAGGGAGTTGAGCTGAGACCTCAGCTGGAGCTTATGAGTTGCAGGGTAGTGAGCCCTCAGGGTAGAGCTGGCTGGGGCAGCTCCATGGCCTTATGGGAGCCAGACCTGGAAAACAAGGGCTTACTGGTCAGGGTAACCCTGTGCTCTGCAGAGTGTGTGGAAGAAACACACCTGGGGAGCAATGTTCAGGTTCAGGGGTCAGTGTGAGTGAGCGAGCGCTGCAGGAGAGGGGCAGGATTCCGCCGATATTTCCCATGCCAGTCTTGTCCCTGGTTTGGAATTAACCATGGATTGGATCTTAATGGAACCAACATGATATGACAATAATAACACTCACCATGTGCTGGACTCTTTAAAAGTACTTTAAATGTATTCTCTTATTTTAATTTTAAAAACTCCACGGGGTAATACTGTGGACTCACATGCACATTTTGTTTTTTTAAATTAGATGAGGAAACCAAGGCTCAGAGGAGAATCTGTCTGCCACCACACGGTTAGCAAGTAGCGGTGCGAGGATTTTAACCCAGTTCTACCTGTTTGCAGGACCTAAGGTGTCCTTGGGAAGCAGGCATGCTAGAAATCAGAACTGAAGTCTCTGGTTCTGAGATCATTGCAACAACAAGCTCGCTTTGCTGTATTCTCCTTCAGGGATTTATTTCTGCCATATTTTCAAATGGTTTGAAGTCTCTAAAATACTGCACAGTTCCAACTCATTCATTCATTCATTCATTCATTCATTCATTCGGTAAACATCTATTGTGGCAGACACTGCATTGTGGGAAATTCAGATGGTGTCTCTCCTCTCTCAGAATCTGCAGTCTAAATGGGGAAAGTGGACGCCGAGTAAGTAACTGGAAATGTGATATATAGTAGGAAGCAGAATGCAGGGTGCCATGGAGGCATACCAACAACTACAGTGGTCTGAGGAGGGGCCAGGTCAGGGGAGAGCTCCTGAAGGAGGTAATGATCAAGCTGAGCCCTTCGTGTAAGTGGCAGTTAGTCAGGCAAACGGGGGGTTGAGGGTTGAGGAGAGGATGCACACAAGCTTGGGGTAGCATAATATGCATTTAAAGACTGGACACAAGGAGAAAGGAGGCTGAAAAAGGCAGGGGCGGATCTCCCAGGACCCTTGAAAGCCTTACCGGTGATTTTGGACTTTATCCTAAGGACAGTGCCAGTCAATGGGAGGGTTTTAAGCAGGAGAATAAAATCATAGGTGTGATTTAAAGACAGCATCTGGAAGTATGGAGTTACGCCAGAGGGAAGCAAGAAGGCCATGAATGAGATCATGGCTAGGGCAAAGGCAGGGACAGTGGGGATGGAGAGGTGTGGATGGATACAGATGGCCAAGGTCGAGCTGATAGGCATTGGATGATTTGATGTGGACATTGAGGGAGGAGGAAGAGGTAAGGGTGACTCCTAGTTTTTGGCTTGAGCAATCAGGTGAGTGGTTTTACCACTTAGTGAAAAGGGCAGAATGGAGTGACTGCAAGTTAGGGAAGATGATGATGTTAGCTACAGGGGACCTTTGAGAAATGCATGGGGGAATGTTGAATAGGCATTGGGAATCACTGGCAATGAAATCACCATTGAAGCTGTGGGAGTGGATGAAATCTAGGGAGAGGATGCAGTTTAGAAGAGGGCCAGCACAGAGCTCTGTGGATTCCAACACTTAAGGGCTGAGTGGAGGAGGAAGAAGAGGCAAAGAAAACTTAAAACAAAGATCCAGAAAGGTAGGAGAAAATCTGAAGCCTGTGCTGTGGGGGAAGCCAAGAGATGCAAGTATTTCAAAGGAGTGGTCAGGTGCAAAATGCAGTGACTGGTCAAGTGAGACGTGGCCGGACGACTGTGCAAGGGATGAAATGGCACAGATACCCGGGCGTCCTCGGGAGAGTTCTTGTGGAGTGGCACAGCTGATGTGCACACACAGCTCACCCATCCATCATGGAAACGGGATAGACTGTCTTCTAACACCTGCTATTGATTTAAAATATATCTTGAATTCAGGTTAGGAAACTAAGAGGTAATTCGCAAGGGGAATGCATTGCGTCAGGTGTTTTAAACAAAGGGTCTGACCCTATATCTAGGCCTCATAGTACAAAGCAGTGATTTTCAAAATTTAATCGCTTAAAAACTAAGTGTCCAAAAGAGCTTTTATGTGGATTATTCTATTGCTATTTAAATTTCATTTACTATTTGATAATCATATATTAGAAATTGAAACTAAGAAATATTTCAAAAATAATTTAACATAAATTACATTTTTTTTCGATAAACAAAAAATGATAAACCAAAAAATGTAGCAGTAAGGATAGCTTTTAATTTTTTTTTTTTTACAATTCTCTTTACTGTCTGAATTGATAGAAGTGGATTCCTATATTTGCTTTTGCATTCAATCAATTGCAATATGTTGTTTTTTTGGAGTATATGAAGAAAACCTGGCCTCACATAGTAATATAATTAGAAAAGAGGAGCATTTATTAGTCTTTGCAGGTAATTGTGAATCGTCTTTGGTATTACACCAATACTTGACAAAGGTTGGTTGCAATGTGGAATCTGAAACCGTATCAATGAACCTGTCATCCTCTGTGATGTAAAATCCATTGGTCTACCTTCCCCTTGAAAGGATCTTCCCCCATGCCCGGTTTGGTCCCATCACCCATTAGCCATTTGGAAAGGATTGGTTTCCTTGGTTATGCAGACCTTACAACGCATTTCTTTTTGCAATATAAAAAAAAGCCCCATTCATGAATATCATCACCCATCTCATCAGAAAGGGTCTCTGGTGCTGGATATGGATGTGGGGCCAAGGGCATGGTTGGAATTGCTGTTAGAATGATGGGCAGACCCCATATCATGAAGGGCTATGTGCTAAACACTTTGAATTTTATTTTGAAAGCTATCTGGAGACAGCTGTAATCACGTAATCACACTGGCATTTCAGATACTTCATTCTGGCAGGAGTGTGGAGGCTGCATGGGAGAGAGCTGAGGATGAAGGCCGTGGCGCTAACAGAGGTGAGACACGTGGACCATTGGATGTGTGCAGAGATAGTAGGATTGGTACAAAAGATGTTAAAAATCCAAAAATCCAAAACCCACATGGTAGATAAAGCACGGTCTGGGAGCAGGACTCTTAGCAAATAATGAGCCAATCCCTTTTCTGCCTGGCCATGAGCAGAAGCCAAATTCATACAATTCGCACTGTGTCCTCTCCCAGGCAGCCAATCAATCGTCTCTTTAAAAGCTTACTTTGGATTTCTGTCTCTGCCCTTCCCTGTTCCGGTGCAGATGAACCCAGGCCCATGCCCTTCATTCACCCTTGGCAGGAAGGAGCTGCTGGATCTGAGCTGAGTCCTGGCAGTCAGGGGTGTCCCTGGACGGGGCTGCCTGGTTCCTGAGGCTTGGGTGTGGTGAGGTGCCCCAAAGGGCCGGCAAAGCTTCTATTTGCAAACATTCCTGGGGGAGCAGGAACGCTCTTAGCTACAGCTTCCCAATGCCCTCTGAACCCACAGCCTCTCAAACTTCTCTGACATCCTTTGCCAACGATAACTTCTTCCCCGTGCCTTTTTTTTTTTTTTTAAACAAATGCCTGGTTTTGGAAGCTTTGAATTCGTGGTCCCTGATTTCAATCTTTATGGAGCAGAAACAGCACTTGCCTGGGAATCAGAAGGCAAGGGTTCTAGCTACTCATTGAACACACGGCTGCTTTATTCTGGGGCTCTTTCCTTCTTTTTAGAAAAACCAGAGGATTGTTCTAAAACTCCAATTCACTGTCTAGAAGATGAACAAAGTAAGTCTGAGGGTAAAAAATGATACACCTCCATAAATCACACCACACTCTTAGCCAGGTGGTTCAAGGCTTTGAGAAATACTTCTGAATATACTGTATGTAAATGGCTGCACAAAAGATTGTTCGAACAACAGGCATCAGCATAAAAGCCAAGGTGGTTCAGAAAGAGGAAACTATTTTCAAAGGAAGAACAACTCTATCTCATACACACGGGAAGATTTGAGCTTCCCACCACCAGATGTTGAACAGGCAGCCGTGCCGCGCACCCATCTGCTCTAGAAATGTCCCCGTTTCCACATTCTCATCCTGTAGTCTGAGGAGGTTGAGGGCTCCACGCCTGGTCCATGGAGGCTTTCTGCTCGGCTGGCTTCAGACAAAGTTACCATTAACTCCCCAACCTGCAAGAAAATGATTTGACACAAAGGATCCCAAAATGTCCTCCTCTCCCCCTACAAGCCCGCAAACAAATGGTACAGGAATGAGGTCAGAAAGGAATCCCCCGCCCACCAGGCCCCTGAATTCATTTACCTACCTCAGAGCCCATTCAGAGGAAGGGGTGGGACCGGGAACAAGAGATGCGTGGAGGCCAAGTGGAGTTTGGGGGTCGAGCGCTACATTACAGGATTTGACAGGCCTTTGCCTGCCTTCAGCTTCTTTGTGTCTCTCACATAATAGAGAAACACAAACTGAGCAGCACACGATCTGCGGTTACACCCTTGGACAGAGCACACTCTTTGCAAATGCTAATAGTATTGTAGCATCCTGTCACCCGGGAACACAAAAAAGGATGTTGATTTTCACATGAACCAGAACAGGGCCATTGTACACAGGTTTGTGACCAACTTGTAGTATCTGCACATCAAAAGCACAGCCAACTGTAGGGCACACAGCTGGCGAACCGCACTGACAGGGGCGCCCAAGGGAGAGCGAGATCCAAATGCCTCGTCCACCCATCCAGTCTCTGGAAGTGAGCGGAGCTACGGACTCACAATCCCGATTCAGCTATGACCATAGCATTTGGATAATTAGCAAGCACATAAATGTCTCAGATACTTAAAAAGAGAAATCTAAATGAATGACAATGGGAGTGGCTCTGGGCTGGTGAGGGTCTTGGACATGGTAGAGGCAGCAAAGTGCAGGGATGTTCAATTAAGCATTCGTATTAGGATGTTCCCATACATGAACAGACACTCATGCTAATGTAGGCTGGGAAGTACCTATTTCCATTCCAATGGTCTTGGGAAACTAGGAACTGTCAGGGCAAGAAAATTAAATAAAGACTATATATGATATTCCTGAAAATAAATTCAGTTAAAATAGTAAAGGATTCTCCTCATAGCTTTCATGTGTTAAATTTATAAGAAACAAAAAGGCAGTCGAATTTTGGGAAAATAACATAACCAAGGTATTAAACACTGGAGTAAAAATAATTCTGTATCTTCATAGTTGGGCTAATTAAAAAAGATTTAGAGAAAATGCAGAGGTAAGATGGGAAAGGTAACATGATTGACATGTTGAGGAAAAAACGGCAAAGTCCTCATTTTTACTCATAAAACTTGAGGTCTGAGGTAGATAGATTAGAGCCCTGAATCTCAATTATTGCCTTGTCCTCCAGGGTCCCAGAAAACCTCACATCTCTGCTATTTCCATTCTAGTGATGCCACCACAGTCTCATAGTTAGAGAAAACCACCCTGGGCCATTTCTGTGCAGTTAGTTCATTCTGTGTTTTCTAGGTGTATTGCTGCACTATTTATTTTCATAAATATATTCATTTTCCTAAAGGTATTTTTGAGAGAAAGCATATGTTGGAAAGTGCCTAGGCTTGTAACCAGACTTGATATTAAAGTTAGATTTTGCTACTCACTAGAATGACCTTGGACAAGTTACATAAAGTTACATAAAATGACCTTGGACAAGCCTATTTCCTCACCTATATAATGGAGATAACATTGCCTGTGATAATGATGCAAAACTCAAGACATACTGGTTCCTTTGCTCTAGAGCAGTGAATTTCAACCTTTTTCATCTCCCGGCACACATAAACTCATTACTAAAATGTATTTTTTGCAGATCTGACAAAAAATAGGTACAATTACTATTCATTCATACTGGATGGCTATTGTGGTATTGGCTGTCATTTTAAAAATTTGACATTCTCAGGGAAAATACGTCAGTGCCCCTGACTAAATAATCGGCTGTTGCATGTTTTAAAAATATTGCGGCACACTGGTTGAAATTGCTGCTCTAGATTTAAGTTATTTCATTAATTTCAAAATTTAAAAGGAAAATAAAGTTTCATGGGCTCAATCCTAGGCAAGATATGATACTATTAAAAAGGCTCCAGGGGGATTTGTAGATGGATCTCAAAATGTAAATGGTTAGTGACAGTAACTTCTTTGAGTTCTCTTTAGAATGGGCCCTTAGTTAGGTGTGTTACTATCCCTGGAATGGCTGCAGGTTGTTTCAACAAACATCAGGTACCTCCTTCTCCTGTTAGTGTTCCTCAGGGTAACTAGGAGGCGGGTTCACAATTGTCACTGGGGGTGTTCTTAAGGCATAGGTTAGGTGACTTCTGGTTTTTTATATTATAAACTGATTAGTACACAGGGTATTGGCTGCGTTGCACCTGGAGCGTCACTGACTGCAGGTGTGAGAACTTTCACCATAAGCCCTCTAGTAGACAAAGACATTTCTTAACGGAGAAATAGTAAGCACTGCACTTTGTTAATGACTTATATGAAGATGCATGGAAAGAGATTAAAAACAAAAATGAAACACAACTAAGGGAGCAGAAAAATGGACAGGCTCATCTGTTAAGAGGTAAATTAATTCCAACATCTGCTGGCAGCTGAAGGAAAGAAACAGGTAAGGTCTTGAGTTCTCTTTAACAGAAGGAAAGCAGCATATACATTTGTCTAGAGCAGGAAACTTAGCTGTCACTGAATTATCTAGGAATCTGTTCTTTAATGAACTTAAGTGATATCAGAGACATGTCATTGGGTTTTACTTCTCCAAAGGATACTGTGCATTGTCTTCCAATAGGTACAACATACAGCATTTGTGGGTGAAAGCCCCGGGCATGATAGATAAATTAAGAGGTAGGTAAAGGCAACTCCAGGCTATTTGCTTTCTGATGGTTTAGCCTAATTCACAGATAAACTTGAGCAAAACAAGAAGATGGCGTTAACCTGTTCCCTACATACTTTCACAAATGTTGGCAGTTTCACAAGCTTTGGCAAGCACCACATCATGTAAACCATGACCGTATTTTCTGACAAGTGGCTAAAATTCTCATTTCTACGTTGTTGCTAGGTTGCTATGTGTCACTCCAACCGTGAGCAGCAGAATGGACATGAATCCTGGAGAAGGCACGTCCACATTCTGCCTCATTTCACACATCGAATGATCAACGAATATTAATAAGCATCACTTATGAACATAGTTCTAGGAGGAATAGAATATGAGAAATGGGGGAATCAGGTGATATACAGAACTCAGTGATCTTTAAGGTTACTTCCAGTGTTAAGATTCAGTTATGACTTTTTAGCAAGCCTCATGTATAACTAACTGAACATGTTAGCATCATTAGTGAAAATGCTGACAATAGCAGCAAAATGTAATTTAAAAACATTTTTGATATATTTTATTAAAAAACACCACAAAAATGTTTTGACAAGTATTAAGACAGGAAAGAAGGCATTGTGTGACCATACGATTACAACTGTGAAATGTGAGGCCCGTGAAATTAATGCACCCAGAGATAGAAGAGCTGCGTTGAGAGGCTTGCTATACCAAATTCATGGTATACTGCGGGGTCCAATGTGACTGTAGGTGCAGAGGTGTCTCTGTCTCTCTCTTCCTCCCTCCCTCATTAAAACAGAGAACTCTTAAAAGATGCTCTCTTTGGATAAGATCTTTAATTACTAATCTACACAAATGACCTTCAAATAGGTACAACATACAGCATTTGTGGGTGAAAGCCACAGGCACAGGCAAAAGATAAGTTGCAATAACATCTACATGTAGTATGAAGGTTTTAAAAAAAAATACAAAGTTCACTCACAGTGACAAGTAAAAACAAGGTTGTTTTAAGAATTTAAACATAGTCATGATTGTTTGAAAGGTAAGCATATTTGTAAGCACATTTCCATACAGCTAAAGGGCCTGAAACTATAGCTTATGCTCAGCCTAGAGAATTGAGATAAAAAGCATTACTTTGATCCCCTTTACTGGAAAACTAAAACACCATATTTCTTTACACACACAAATCAATCTAAAATAAATAAATAGAAAATGATTAACTAAGGGATTTATCTTTTAAAGCTACATCCTGAGTGTTATCGTATGTAAAGTTCCCAAATCTTAAGGTTAGGAAGCTCCACTCTCTGCAATGTTCCCTACTCACTTTTACTCTATTCATTTGCATTTGGAGGCTGTTGTGGGAAGGAGTCTGTTGGAGCAAAGGCTGGAAAACGGGGATAATACAAAGAGAGCAGACAATTAAGCTACTAAAAAAAGGGCGATTGCTCCACCTACAAGTACAGCTCAGATGGTTCAGCCACAAAGCACAAGAACCTGTTTCCCACTGTGCACTGCCTCCAGGCTGACTGTTTAAATCGAGACCCTGACTGAGTACATTTTAGATATAATTTATTTCCAGTTGTTCAGTCTTCCATACACAGCTTTGTTCATGCTATTTTCCGGCAAATCCCGACATGAAAAACAAATAATTCCTAGTCTAGTTGGAATTTAACTTCTGTACATTGGATTTCTGAAGTGATTTGTTTAAATCTGAATCATTTGTAATTTTTGAACTACAGACACAACACAGAGAATTTACTGTTGAGAATCATAATTTTATTTTTTTATTAACATCTGCTTTTAATAAGTACCTAGCTTCCAAAAAAAAAAAAAGCATGCTTAGTATGAGATCAGCAAAAAAGAAAATATATATATTATCCATGAGATATGTCATATTACTGAGGATGGGAAAACGTCTGGACTCCTGTATGGGATTTTTAATAATATTCATTTTTATCATCTATTTATATATTTAAATTACAAATACTGATCTCAAAGAAATAAGGTCACCCAACCCCCTTTCTTAAATTTATACAAGGGGATGGGCTATAAATACTTACTTAATTAACATCAGCCTTTTTCTTGGGAGAAATCAGTGGAAATGCAAATGAGGGCATTTTTTCCTATCTAGAAATAAATATGGTCCTATTTCCTTTTTGATTCAGAAATAGATTTGTAGTTGTAAAGTTCTTGTACAACTACAAAAGAATTAATAATTGCATGATGTCAGCTTCAATGCGGGGTTTACCTACTGGCCAGCACTAGTTGGCGGAAGTTACCTAGGAAGGTCATCTCACAGGGGAGCCCCCTTCCCTTTCACCCAGGATCCCTAAATCTAAGACAGGAAATGTTCTTGACCACTCCTCTACCAAATAACAATGTACATGCTGCCAGCTGCTGAAAGCTGGGTCTGCCATGCTCAGGAAACAGTATAAAACAAGTGTTCATTGGACTCTACATTTCTGTCCTTTGTGATTATCCTTCAAACTTGCATATTAAGTATCAGATCTTGAGAGAGATCATGATGAAGGACGTATTGATGCTAAATTAAAAAAAAAAAAATGCCGGGTGGCAAGGAACTGTTACCAAAACATAATTCCAAAAAAATTGTAAAATTAAGTAAACTGTAAAAAACTGTCACACAATGGGACTTGTTATTAGAATAATAAAGATAATGAGATGGCAGCAAAGAGCAGAGTTAAATGAGAAAGACACTTTAAATAAAAAATGGCTTAGTTTTTTTGCTTTAAAGCTCTTTAGCCAATAAGAAATATTTATAAAACATGAAAATGCTGTGAGGGTGTTATTGTAATTGACTTGCAATAAATTAAATTTTATATTTTCCTTTAAATGTTCAGTTAAGAGGGGGATGGTCAACATTATTCTAATTGTTGAAATAATTTCTATTTAAAATAGTCAGATGAAAGAAGGCCTTTTCCTGATGCCTAGGTGAAATGTTTGACAATAGTCTAAATGTAATTAGTCAATTGATTATTCTTAATCTTCCCTATCCTGTGTCACAACCCAATAGCTCTGTCAACAGGTAAAAAAACCCCACTGTTAACAGAAAGCCTAGCTTAAGTATACAGCATCCAAAATGAATGGATTTCAAATAGATACAGAGAGTACAAAAACATCAGCTGAATCAAATAGGTAAGCTGCTAGTGCCTGGGCTTCTCAGGCAGCTCTCTAAACCAGTGGTTCTCAACCTTGGCTGCACATTAGAATCACCTGGGAATCTTTTTAAAATCCTGATTTCTGGGCCTCATCCTCCTGAAATTCTGTTTCTTTGTTATGGGGTGAGGCCACAACATTAGTAACAAAGAAACAATTTCCGGAAGATGAGGCCCCAGAAATCAGGATTTTAAAAAAGATTCCCAGGTGATTCTAATGTGCAGCCAAGGTTGAGAACCACTGCTCTAAACTGTCAAGGCAGGGTTGAAATCTTTCACTGAAAGTTCGTGGAATTATAATCCAAATCACCTGATTTGAAGGGCTCTCGTTAGTTTTCTTCCATGTGACAAATATAAACTGAATTATTGTGGTCAAAGAGTTTCTGGATATAGAACATTACAGATACAGACAACTTAGCGGGTTACCATCATGTTATATACAGTTGATAGCTTTTAGAAAATTTCTATAAGTTTTATTTAAAACACCTAGCATTCTTTTTCTGGCAAAGAAACTGACGTGGAGTAACATCAGCTAATGAATTAGTTGAACTAGTGCCACCACAAATGAAACAACAGGCAGGAGAGCAAGTTTCTTATCTTTAAGGACTGAACCTAATGGTCATACCACTTACATTACCCCAATTTGTCACTTCAATACAATAAAATAGGATGCTAATGCCATTTACCCTGCTCTTCTGTTCAAAAGGCAGCTGGTGGTTTAGGTGCCTCTAACACACATGAATGATTTTTACCCCATGACTTTATTTTATGTTTGGAAAGGTGGGATAGCAGAAGGAAAAAAGGCAGGAAAAAGACTTTGGAGTTTTCTTTCTTCATATATGCCAAGGTGATGATATAATAAGTAGGGTTCTGTAAAAATAAACACATTTGATAATTTTAGGTCTGGGGAGACATTACTGAATGATCACAAAAATACCAAAGCTTAACTGTCTAAATTTGCAATGTGCTAGTTTTATCAAATTTAAAATATCACCTACTATAATGAATATTAATTTCATCATACATTATATATGAATAAAAAAATACTGAAGTTAATTTCTTAGAGAAAGAAGTAAAAACATAGCAAATTTAAACTGATCGGTAGGAGGAATCGAATCTATGTATGATTGTGATGGGAATAAAGATTTTCAGCAAATATCGGAATTAGCTCTTTACTTAAAATAAGCAGAGGAACTCAACACATGTTAAAACTACCATTGAGAAACTATTCTTTAAGATGCTTGGTAACTTTTATAAAATGATCGGGATAAAGCAAGGCTACCGTTTTGCCAGAGTTATTCTTTTAAATGGATTTGCAAGGGACATTAAAATCTATCTTTCTAATTCATAGATATTTGTAATAGTTCACAGAGTCATACTTCCCAAGGGATGAGAAGGGCCTTAGAAACTACAGACAAGTAGGGAACAAAGAAAGTCGGATGGTTTCTGTGTACAAATACCATTGCCGCCTGGCTCTTTGGATTGCAGTGGCCTGCACTTGGGACAGACACTGTGGCAAGTAAAAGGCTTGTTCCAGCAGCAACAGTAACTCTAGCTGTCACACTGACCATCTGAGGGATGGGACTACTGTGTAAAGGACTGGCTGGCTTTTCATTAAAAAAGACAGAAACGTAGCTTTTATTTTTAATGGGGTTTCTGTGACATACATGACTTCCCATCCCCCCAAAACAAATTTGTAAACAAACAAACAAAACAATCAAGTGAACTTGGCGCTGAAGAGAATTTCCAAATCAAGAAGGCTGTCAAAATGTTTATCTCTAACATTAACTATTGCTAGTAATTGTGATGACAAAGGAGATATCATAACACTTTATGATTTTTTAAAAAAATTTTCATACACTGAAGTTGTGTAAAACTTTTACAAACATAGACACTTAAAAACAATGAATTATTTTTGGCTTGTGTTAAAGATGATTGGTATTTAGTTTCTAGATATGTTTTTGTATACATCTGCTCATCTGTCTTAACTTATGAGACCAACAAAACAAGTAATAGAGCTGTACTCCAAAGCTCTCTAACTTCTTCCTCTCATTCATTGCTGGTGTACTGCTGGACGGAGCTGCACTTCCCTTTCTCACCTGCTTTCATAAACAGGTTACCCCAACAGCACAGGAAAGCAGGTTCTTTTCTGAACTGAGAGCAGCTAGGGAGGGACTCCTTCACATTTCTGTACTCCTTCCAGTTCTGACTGTGTTACACAGGCTGCTTAGGATAAGGCTCACAATAAAATGATTATATCCTATACTAGAGGTCCGGTGCACAAAATTCATGCACGAGGTTGGGGGGGGGGCGTCCCTCAGCCTGGCCTGAACCCTCTCAAATCTGGGACCCCTCAGGGGATGTCTGACTGCTGGTTTAAACCTCTCACAACCCGGGACCACTGGCTCCTAACTGCTCGCCTGCCTGCCTGCCTGATCGCCCCTAACCCCTAATCGCCCCTCACCACTCTGCCTGCCTGCCTGCCTGATCGCCCCTAACCCCTCTGCCTGCCTGGCTGACCGCCCCTAACTGCCTCTGCCTGCCTGCCGGCCTGATTGCCCCTAACTGCCCCCTTGCCGGCCTGATTGCCCCTAAACTCTTCTGCCTCAGCCCCCAGCCTAAGCCGCAGTCTGGCCTCCCTCTGCTGGAGGCGACCTGGCCGATTAGGGGAAGGCGCCATCCCCATAACCCTGCTGCTGTCTCCACTGGCGGCCACCATGGCTGCCTGAGCCCCGGGCCTCGCAGCTGGGCGCAGCTGTCTGAGCCTCAGGCCGGCCCTGGGGAGCTGCAGCCGCCATCGGCAGCTTGCCTGAGCCTTGGGCCAGCCTTCCCAGCAGCAGCTGCCATCCGCAGCTTGCCTGAGCCTCAGGCAGCCGCTGCAGCTTTGTCCAGAAGACATCTGCCCTAATTAGCATATTACCCTTTTATTAGTATCCTAATATATAAAAACCCTGGGTCGCAACAACCAGTCACGACCGAGGCTCAACCAACCAGAAGTCAGTCCTGCAGTCAGCCCTGGGATGCTGTGGCAACCCAGGGCTGACTGCTTCTGCTGCAGGCGCGGTGCCCCAGCACTGACTGCTGAGGGGGCTGCAAATCAGGGCCAGAGAAAGGCCTGAAGAGAGAAGCAAGGACTGATCCGTTGCCTCTTTGGCAACTTTTGATCAGCACTTGCCTCTCTCTTTCTCTCTTCTGGCCAGCAGCCACACCTCCATTTCTCTCCAGGCCTCCACCAGGGCTGCTGATCAGCCCTGCCTTTCTGATCAGGCCCTGTTGATAGGCCTAGAGACGCTGACTGGCATAGAAACCTACCAATCAGAACCAAATCTGGGTGAAGTGTGAGGAACCAATGGCTGCCTAGGAGGCGGAGCTTTTGACGCTGACTGGCATAGAAACCGACCAATCAGAACCAAATTGGCCAGCCGAGGAGGGCAGTTGGGGGCGATATCAGGCCTGCAGGGGAGGGCAGTTGGGGGCAAGATCAGGCTGGCAGGGGAGGGCCGTTAGAGGTGAGATCAGGCTGGCAGGGGAGGGCAGTTGGGGGCAACCAGGCTGGCAGAGGAGGGCAGTTGGGGGCAAGATCAGGCCAGCAGGAGTGAGCAGTTGGGGGTGAGATCAGGCCAGCAGGGGAGGGCAGTTGGGGGCGAGATCAGGTTGGCAGGGGAGGGCAGTTAGGGGTGAGGTCAGGCTGGCAGGGGAGGGCAGTTGGGGGCGAGATCAGGCTGGCAGGGGAGGGCAGTTGGGGGCGAGATCAGGCCGGCAGGGGAGGGCAGTTAAGGGCTATCAGGCAGGCAGGCAGAAGCAGTTAGGAGTGATCAGGCAATCAGGCAGGCAGGCAGGCAGGTGAGCAGTTAGGAGCCAGCGGTCCCAGATTGCGAGAGGGATGTCCGACTACCCGTTTAGGCCCAATCCCAAGGGTTCCCCGATTGGAGAGGGTGCGGGCTGGGCTGAGGGAACCACCCCCTCCGCACATGAATTTCATGCACCAGGCCACTAGTAGATAATAAAAGCCTAATATGCTAAGTGTCCGGTCGTCCGTTATGCTATGGCTGCTCAACCGCTCGCTATGACGTGCACTGACCACCAGGGGACAGACGCTCCGACCGGTAGGTTAGCTTGCTGCTGGGGTCCGGCTGATCGGGACTGAGCGAGATGGGCCGCACATGCCCAGGAGCCCTCCCACGGTCCCTCCCCAGCTGGCCAACCTCCCACATCCCTCCCCGGCCCCGATTGTGCACTGATGGGGTCCCTTGGCCTGGCCTGTGCCCTCTCGCAATCGGGATCCCTTGAGGGATGCCGGACAGCCAGTTTCGGCCTGATCCCACTTAACGCAGGAGCTGCCACCTGGTGGTCAGTGTGCTCCCACAGCCAGAAGCTGGGCTCACAGCTGGCGAGTGCAGCGGTGGTGGTGGGAGCCTCTCCCGCCTCTGCAGCAGGACATCCCCCGAGGGTTCCTGGACTGCGAGAGGGCACAGGCCGGGCTGAGGGACCCCACCAAGTGCATGAATTTTGTGCACCGGGCCTCTAGTATTTTAAATAAATAATAATCTCTTAATCAGAGCATTTTCCCTTTCTCCACTTCTTCATAAAAGCAAAAGACCTATTAATTATAATTCTTCAGTGATAATTAACAATTGACTATGCTACTAAGAAAAGTTTTTCGATATACAATATTTTAATTGGAACATACTTATAATGCCAGACTACAGAATTAGCTTAGAGAATCCACATATAAAAGAGTACTAAATTCTAAGTTACTTTAAACAGGAAAAAGGTTTATCTAAATGTTTTAAACATAAGAGAATAAGATTAAGAATAATTAATGAAATCCTTAGTCAAGCCAAATAAAGAGATTTGCAGATAACAAATACTTAATTATCCATCAAATATGAACAAAGGGGAATAAAATATGAGAGCTAGAGTTCAATTCTTTACATGCAGAAAATTTATGAGCCACCTGCTATTATAAAATATCTTAATTTGTTCACTTTATTCTGTTCAAAACCAGGTCTAGAGAATATTTTTAGTTCAGCTCAAAGAAAAATCAAGTTATTAAAAAAACATTACACATGAAATTTAGAGGTTCCTACCATTCAAATTATTATTAAGGAGCAAGTAGGATATAGTCGAGAAGAATGATAAACTATTAAAATAAGTTTAAAGTATAAGTTTTGCATTTAGTCAGTACAGTATAGAAAGAGGACTTTTACTCACTTATTACAATTCACTTCTCCTGATGGAGAGCTTCAATGAAAGCATCAAGTTTTTCTTGAATTTCTCTAACTTTCTCTGTGGAGATAGAAAGAGATAATAACTGAGAAACAAATTTACCTTTCATAGGCATCACAAATCATAGAAGATAATCATTCAATAAATGATCTGGGATACTCTTAACTGTTTGGAAAATGCCTTTATCACAACACACCACCTTATATCCACATGGCCTGTAGTAGCAGCTATCAAAACCTTTTTGGAAAGGGGGGATGGGGTTTATAAAAGACCCTTTTGAGATTCTAATGAAAGCTATGGAATCTTATACAGAAAAATGCACAAACAAACAAATCTATAATAATAAAAGTGTAATATGCTAATTAGACCAGATAGCTGAACGACCTTCTGGACATCCTTCCGGATGAAGCCGCGGCTGCGAGGGCCGAGGCAAGCCACTGCGGCTGCGAGGGCCTAACCCCTTGAATGAAATTCGTGCATCGGGCCTCTAGTAAATAAATAAATGTATATATATTATCATGTATAACATTTTTAAGTTTTCAGATTCTCTGAAGTCTGACCAAAGACTCACAGTCAGCAATATCTGGAACAAAAAGGAAAATATAAAATAATGCAACTATTTTTAAAAATTAAAAGAGAATACAGGTATTTAACTGTTCTTGACTGGGAAATGACTTTCTAGGTATAAAGTAATGGGAAGAATTACAAAGAAAAAGATCCACTAAAATGTACACCTATATGTCAAAATGTCCCAACATTAAAAGACAAAAGAAATTGTAGAAAATATTTGCAACAAACATGAAAAGGGTAATAACACTTTAAAATACATGCAAAAATATACCATTCGAGCTGTGAATGAAGAAAGGGTTAGAACAACAGAGCCACTAAAAACAGATTTACATATTTTATTTTATTATTTTATTTTGTTTTGATGTTCATGGACTTCCAAAATAAAATCTATAAATTCTCTATGAAGTGTAAAGATTTCCTTCACAAATGCAAACTATTCACAGAACATGCCAATCTCCTAGCATTATATATGGAAAAGTTGTGATTTGTTCTACTTTGCTGCTAACTTAATCATGCAACTCTTATTTTAAAATATAGGTTACAATTTAACCAATCAGTGGGAATTAACAAGTGAAGTGACTTGTTCAAAGCAGTGATGTAGGTGAAAAAATGCAAAGCATCTACTTTAGATCTACAGAAAAATCATATAAAACATTAATAGCCAACATTTACATTTTTACATTAAAGATAGAGAGTATTCGTTTTTACTAGTGAGTCAGCACATGTGATAAGCAGCCAATAAAAAAAAAATGTCCTTTATATGACTTCCTATTAGCATTACAGGAACTCAACAAAGCCTATCATGGTTGCATATAAAGAGCATAGTCTTCACAGTCGTTTTCCAGTCATTTAACAGTTCTAATTCTTGGTATTTTAAGATGAGCACAAAACCTATAGAAAAAAAAACCCTATTGTTTTAATCAAATTATTCAAGGAGAAAATAAGGTAATAGTATTCACAAAGGCAGCATTAACTCCTTATATAAAAATTAAACTAGACAAATTAGGAAAAATAATTGCAACCCATCTCCTGGAAGTTTAGTCTGTATTTTTTGTTAGTCTGTACTATTTTTTAACCAATTGTCAAACCAGTAAGCACACTTCCTTTCTCAAAATAAGGCCACATTCTTATCTTTAAAATGAATTCATCTAGTTGCTTAGAAACAGCGTCACTGATTTTCCTCAATGAATACTTAGAGAGGTCCGCATAGTACAGTGCATCAGTTAAAGAATTTTAAAAAGTGGGGGAAGGGTAGGAGGAAACTGTGTTTTGCATACTGTCTCATAGAATTCTAGAAATGTACGAAGTCTTTAAAAAAAATCATCTAGCTTCAATAGCACAACACATGGAAATCTACAACAGGTGTTTAGAACCGCAGCAGCTTCTCTAAGCATTCTCCGAGAACTGTTTCTACTTGGGAAGCTGGATTGCATGAGGAGAGGAACTCTGATTCTATTTGCCCCACGATCTGAGTACAATCAGGCAGCTGCAGGCCAGCTCTAGCCATCCCTGTGCCCTGCCAATGCCTTCCATCCTCAGGGGACAGACAATCGGTGAGAGGGTGGTACAGGAGCATCCCTCACAAGAGACTTTCAGAGCAACATCTATTTGTATTGAAAGGGACCAAGAGCCACTTTGACGGGAGGTGTCTAAATCAAATATGAATTCTCCCGAAATTAGAGATAAGCCATGTTGTTTTCTACATGAAAGTAAAAGGAGTATTTAACTGTTATATAAATACCAGAGTAAAAAATTTCCAAATTTCCCATAAAAAGCTGTTTTTACTAATATTTTACAATGAGAGTATCAGGACACTGTATCCCCATACCCTGAGACCTCAAGAATGACACAAAGGACAATTAGTAAGATTTTAGGAAGTAATGGGGGGAAAGAGGAGGAGAGTGGAAGGAAATGTTAAAAAAAAGAATAATTGTGATAAATGTTTTATTTAGTCCTTTTAACACTAAATAAAAATTTCATTTCTTTGTTCATTCCTTTGCCTATACAATGTACTTAATGGAGTGACATGGACACAGACGATCTCCTGCCTCTGAGCAGCATTCCTTGCTTACTCCCCACCCTCCTTCCAAGTCTATCAAGTGTCTGCTATGTTTGGGTGATTTCAAAGCCCACCTTCTTTTGGTCCTCATACAGCTCTGCAGGTACTAGTGCCAAAGTTGAGAACATTAAGTCTGAGAGTGGCCTGTCCTGTTCCTCTGAATCAGAAACACACACTAGACCTGCTGCCACATGTGCACTCTAAGCGGTAACAAAACGAAGGCTATTATTTCCAGTGTATTTGTTATAAGTTTGTGTTTTATGTGAAATAAGACATGTTTTAGTAAAAACTATGGAATTGAATAGTTACTGAGCACCTCCTAGGTTGTGCTATGGCTAGGGATGGCTAAAAAACCATATAAAACATTATCATCCCCTGAGGAATATTGCCACCTCTTGAGCAGATTAGATCTATACACATTTGGAGAAACTCCTGAGAACAGTATGTGTAGGAAACTGGACCCCCAAAACTTCAGCATCCTCAGTATCTACAACGTCTGACTCAGTATACATGCTCAATAGATATTGATAAATGACAGTTTCAAAAAAATATAGCATAGAAAATAAGGGCTATCGGTTATCAAGAAACAAAACAACTTGACAGGCTTCCTGGACATTACAGCAGTGACCAAGAGGGCAGAAGCCATGACCACAGGAGCTGGAGCAAGCCTGGGAGTAGGAGGCAAGGTCCTCAGGGACAATGAAGAGCAGGACAAGCTGGTGGGTCACCTGAATCACATGAGCAACACTAAACAGAATCCTCAGTGGAAAAAAACACAACACTTCAAATTAGAAGCAGGATTATTCCCCACATTTGAATTCATTCATTTTAAACTCTGATATAAGTTTTCAGCACTGTCTTATGCTATCCACTGCACAGAAAACTGAATTATCCATAAAAATCAAGGTTGAATGTTAGCAATTAAAACTTTCTACTTTCTGATCCTTCTAAATTAATGTCTCAGTGATTAGTGTTTTCAAATCCCCAAATCTTATTGTATTTAGCTATTTCACCATTAGAAATTACTTTCCCACAGAAATGTGTACAGTTTACCATGACTAATTATAAAGCAAACTCCCTTTTCTGTTAAATATTTGTACTAAATATTTATAGTTGGAGAATTCCTGTAAAATTTGTGATTTACTTGATAAATTAAACCTACTCAGGAAGGGATTAAGATACTGCTATTTCTGTTTCACTGAAATAGCCAATTCTACATGCTGTGAATACAGAGTCTACTTTCCATTTATCCAATGTTTACCTAAAAGATGAACAATTTCAAACATCAATTCATTGTGCTTCTTGATTGAGTCATGAATATTCCTATAATCCCCAACTCATAAACCGTCAGCCTCAGTGAATGAAGTTCCTTCCTTTTTTCTTTTCTTCACATGATTTGACACTCATTCATGGTTTGGGTCTCTTTATCGCCACATGAAATGATACTGCTACTCTCAAATTCTTTTTGAGTCTTCTGACATTCGTTCCAAGAGTCTCAAATATAGACTAATCTGTAATTAGGTTTTGAATACACTGTGAATACCAAAAGGCCAATCCCAGGAGAAGATTCACTTCAGTGGTTAATAACAGTTTAGAACAGGAACAAAGAATCACACACAAAACATTACTACATGCACTGAAGTAAACCTTTTACAACTTTTGATGTTTTTAAAGAAAGCATAAAGAAACAAGCTGCAAACTTACTGATGCAGTGGACTTTACGCAAACCACACATCTGAGGATCCTAATGTGCCTCAACCCAACAGTTTTATAACATGTTGCACACACTTTGTAGCACGCTTGAGGACACCTTGTAGGTGAGATTCTGCTGTGAAAAGTTATTCACTAAAGCATGGAAAATTAAAGAAACATTTCTTATTATGTACCATATGTTCTTCCTGAAAAGGCTTGCTTTTTATTAGACCATTATACTATATTAGTAAGTGCTCTTTAGAAATTCAGTATTTAAAGGAATCATATAGGGTACAGGGAAACAAAGAAAGAAAACAACAACAAAAGGTGAATAAGAGATCAGAACCAAGATTCTCAAAACTAACTCCAAATCTTAGATTTAGCACAAGGAGGAATGTGCATGTTTTACAGTGAATGAAAGGAAGAACCAAAGAGATAGTCAAAGGTGTACTAAATCTAACACTTATCTTCTCAATCTTGGCCCTGTAGTTTTTTTTCCCCCCTACAAACACACACACTTATTTTTAAACAGACTCATTAATGAAGACAAACAAGATTACTGCTTATTACAGAAGGAGCTTCATTTCCTATGTTCTGGAAAGCTACTTGAGATTGGGATGGTCATTTCAAAGTTGGGTGGGGTCCCAGACTTATAGGGTGTCTGTGAAAATGGTAACAGAGTCTCTGGGTTATTTCCATTGCTTCAAAAGTTCAAATGAAAATCTTTGTTTGGGCTAGAATTACATCTACTTGCATAATAATCATTTGGTATAAGTTCATTATTGTAGACAAATCTCTAAAACATAGACTTTACAGGCATATACAATGAAAGGTGTTTGATGGAAAAAAGGTTATATAAATCCTGGTCTAACACCCCCAAATCATAAAAAGGTTAGTTATTTTACCTGATTTTTATAAAGATAAAACAATGTATTAAAAGGTATACAATCCTGTGATCAGGAGAACTGTTTCGAGTATCAGCTTTGCCTTTAACTTTATGACCGTAGACAAGTCACAGTCCTAGTTTCTTTATCTATAAAATGAAGGAATCTGTTAGAAGAATCCAAAGCCCATGTTACTTTCAAACTTAGAACTGGCAGGTACTATTCTAACTGATCATGTTTTAATTGCATCTTTTAAAACTTGTTTATTATCTTTTGTTTATTACTTAGTATCTTTTTAAATTTCATGTTAAGCTCCTAGTGAAAAATACAATCACAAATGACAATATTCTCACAGGGCTATATAATTCAATTTAGAGAGATCGGTTTTATACTGCCTTTTCCAGAAATCAATGTGGGACTGCTTGTCTGAATCATATACTTACAAAAAGTCTGCCATTTAAAATCACTCAGCCTAGCACAGCACTTGCTATGTAATAGATGCCCATGAATATTCATAGTTCATTCATTCATTGTTGAGTGATCTGATTTAACCAGTACTTAATTCAAACATTAAAGGTAATTATTTAAAAAATTTGCTATTTTCAAACCCCCAAACAATAAGATTTAGGGAAGAAAAGAGCTGCCATAAAGAAAGTCTGTGAGGTAAAGTATAACTTATGTCTACTTAATATATAAAAAGCTCAAAGTGACTTATGAATAAATTTAGCTTTTTTAAAAAAACTCTTAATTGTAAGCATTTCTATCAAGCACCTTTTGGCTAATATAATCAAAACCTCTTAAAATACATTCTTAATATTTTTAAGTCGAATTCTCCAAAAGATTTCAGTATGGATGAACATAGAGTAGCCTAATACTCAGGCCTTTATATTGGTTAGGCCCTTCAACTTTCCTAAGTAGATGGCAACCCTAATTTCGTTCAGCTAACTATAGTATTAATTCTTATATATCTGCCCTTAACTGACAAAGAGTAGCACCATTCCAGGTTTGTCAATGTCAATGAGTGTAAAACCTTGAACTTTCTGCTACTTGATACTTTCTAAAAGGCTTAGCTGTAAGAAATATTATTTATGAAATATTAGATGGGATATGCATAATTCATCTATTTCTCTAAGATTTATATATTTCATCTTTAGATCAGCCACACCAAATAGCTATGTATCTGAACTGCATCATTTTGATTTTGCTCAGAATTGCTTATGTTATTTGCTGACATTGAGAACATGAAAGAGCCCCATAAAATTCATGATTATATACAGCCATCTGATTCACTATATCATATAACTCAGTGTTATGAGGACTGATAAACTTCTCTCAGGTGTGTGTTCTGGGAATACCTATGTTTCATCTACGCAACTGCTATGTTGTTGTTTGAGAGTTACCATAAGTCATGTAATCCACTTTGCTTTCCATTTTTGTCTCAGTCCCTAGGAACCGCAGGGCTAAATTTGTAGCATACTTATAGCAAAGAATCTAGAACCCTTGAGCATGTATTTTGAGGGGGTACCAATCTTACCCCAAATTTCACTTGCCTGGATTTTATCTTCCCTTCCATTTAACTTTTCCATTTTTACCTTTTGCACAAGATAGGTCTTTGTAGCCGAAACCGGTTTGGCTCAGTGGATAGAGCGTCAGCCTGCGGACTGAAAGGTCCCAGGTTCGATTCCGGTTAAGGGCATGTACCTGGGTTGCGGGCACATCCCCAGTGGGAGATGTGCAGGAGGCAGCTGATCGATGTTTCTCTCCCATCGATGTTTCTAATTGTCTGTCTCTCTCCCTTCCTCTCTGTAAAAAAAATCAATAAAATATATTTAAAAAAAAAAAAGATAGGTCTTTGTAAGCTGCCTCAAATCCTTTTTTAGGATAAGGCAGGAAATTAATAAATAAACTATCATGCTAGTTTGAGGAAGATATATTACTAGGCAGCTGCTTCATATAATATACTCTAATAGTCTAAAAGTGGTCTTTTTATACTGGTAATCCTTTTTATGCCAGTTATTCGAGAATATTTGGGGGGTATATTTGTTATATGTAAACTTCTATGAATATATCTGCATGGGAGAAAAAATAAATTAATATCTGCTCAATTCTTAGAAACCAATGATAAGTATCTATACTTAAGAGTATTTATTTTCAGCAACAGAAGATTCACGATTGGGATTCATGACTGTCTTTTAAATGTAAAAGTTAGATTGATTCTACCTTAAGGTTGTAAGTCTACTGTGAATTATTTTATTCTGTACCCAGTACATAAAATGCTCCATATTAGTTACATATATTAACACAAAATGTGGCGGGGGAAAAAATCTTTTAAAGATATTTTACTTGCTAACTCGTAAATAATACATTGTTTTATTTTCTTCAACAAAAGTTTAAATAAATACACTATCTCAAAATGAACACATTCTTTTGTTCCTGTTGAACAATCTAAGTATCAATACAATTTTTAAAATATGATTAAGGTAATTAATTGGGAAAGCTTTAGCCTAATGACCAGTAAAATAGTCAGTTCCAATCGAGGTTTTAAAATAATCCATCATTTTTTCTTTTCTATTTTCTCTTATTCTTAAAAGTATATTTTATCCTGAATTTTGTTAGAAAAGTTGAAATACTTTAAGAAAAGGAAAACCACCCAGGCAGCCCTTAAAGAGACAGGACATCATTTATCACTTGCAAAGACAGATTTATAAGAAGAGGGCCCCTTCTGTTCCTTTAAGGCTGCAAAACAGATGGGAAGTGAATGGACAGTCAATGGGACAAGAAAACACATGCTGCTGTATGTATGTTCCCAGCATAAGAAAGAGGTCAAGATTGTAACTGCATGACTGGGTCCTGGAAAGGGTCTTTCTTCAAGCTGTTACAAAGACAAATGCTGTTCCTCATCCCGCTGTCAAACTGTTATAAATATTGGTTTGTCAAAAGGCCTTCAGTGCTGAAGCTTTAAAAAGGAGGCGAGACAGATGAATGAATTATGAGAATGATTCTTAAACAGTCAACTCATTAATGTAATTTTAAAAGTAAAAGAAAATAATACGAAAACAAAATGTAATTCTGATTTATGAACCAAGCTAAAAGTTTATGAAAAAATATGGAATTAAAAAACTATAGGCCTTAATAAAGTTAAGTGATACAAAAAGCAAAAATGAAATACAATTATATCTTTTAAATAAGATGCTGCATTAGTACAAAATATTATTAAACTTATCACAAAAATTAACAGGCATTCATGTTTCCTGAGCTTGATTTCATAAGTTTTCAGTTATTTCTCACAATAACCTTGTAAGGAGGTATCATTACTGATACTGGTTTCAGAGCCTTCACAATAAGGGTCAAAGGAATGAAATAACTTCAGAATTAATTCCACATATTTATTAATTTAGAAAGTCACCTTTAAATTTTAAGTCACTATTTTTTCTATAGAAAAGGGAAATAAAAATATTGCAATAGCAATTAAGAATACATACATAGATTTATCAATCTGGGTTATCCTTTATGAAGAATCAAACCATTACATGTCTTTAGGAGACAAATCCATTGTCCTAGATACTTAATAATTAGTTTACCTAGGAGAGTAGGCTCTAAAATTAACACAGTGAAAATAATGTAAGAAAGGAAGCAAAATTATATGAACTTGGTTATCCATAGTCACCCACAAGAACAAGCCCAAAGACTAAAGATGAACAAAATTCCAAAACAAATCTAAAAATATACCATCTCTAACATATGTGGTTAGTCCCAGCCTTGACATAAATATGAGTATCAATTTCCCCATCTGAACAATGGGGATAATACCTTACAAGCCTCAGGCCTCTACAAGGTGCATACATGGACAAACATAACACATTTTGTCAAGTGTACAGCTCTCTACAAATGTAAAGGACAGATACTGAGTCCTAAGCAGGATTTGGATTCCAAAGTACCAAATCAGACAGTTATATGAAAACTAGAGGCCTGGTGCATGAAATGCATGCATGGGTAGGGTCCCTAGGCCTGGCCTGCAATCAGAGCTCATCAGGTTCCTGCCTCCCCGCCTCCTCCTTCCCATGCCACCTGTGTGCTGCCACCACACAGTTTCCCCCTCCTCCCCGCCTTCCCCTTCCCTCGCTCCCTCAGAGCCCCACAGCCACAGCTGGTCACCCCCCATGTTCCACGCTGTTCCCTGGTGATCAGCACATGTCATAGCGAGCGATCGCACTCCTGATCTCCCGGTCGAACTCCGGAGGGGACACTCTGCATATTGGCTATATATATATATATATATATATATACACACACACATATACACACACACATACATATATATATATATATATATATATTTTTTTTTTTTTTCCTATTCATTGCCTTCTCTTCATTGCCAGCAATCTTAGAGAAACAATTTAAGTAGAAATGAGAATAAAAAATTACAAAGTTAAGAATTGAGGGATATTAAAAGTGGAAGTAGCAGGCAAACATTCAAAGGTTTCCTGTTTAAAAGAGAATTAAGATCAAAAGTAGCTAGAGTACATAGAAGAATCAATCCAACAGGTTTAAGCTGCGAATGACTTGAACATTTTTAAAGAAAGGAGAGACATAAAGAAGGTACAGGCATACGTAGGAAGAGCCAGGTCCTGAATACAGGCAGGAATTAACTTTCAAAAGAGGGTAATTTTCAGTACATGTTCTGCTACAAAATAGCCTTGGTATACCGGACCTATTTAAAGTAACTGGTACTATAGATTTTATTTTTACTAATGCTGCTTTTTCTCTCAGTGAACCTTTTTGAAATAAGTTTATATGAAGAAAAATTTAGCCTACTCTGAGAAACTAGAAATAGGAGCATGATGAACTGAAGATTTGAGGTGTAAGAGAAAGCCAACCTAAGATCTCTTCGTGAATATGTGTGACAGAAATGATGTCCCTAAGACCATATTAAAATTGTCTTAGAATACAATGTTACAGTGGTTACTTCTAGGTAGTGGCAATTGTTTTATAAATTTTGCCATCTATATTTTCTAATTTTCCACAATGCATATATACTAGTTGTGTGATAATAAAAAGGATTAAAACAAAAACACCTAAACATTTGGTAGTGTACTTGGAGAAGACAGGTACAGTCTGTACATATGACTCAAAGTAAAAAGTGACATCAACAAAAGGAAAGACTAAAAAGACTTGAGTTCCTTGGCCCAGAAAAAGTGATCTAATTAAACTTCCTTCTATAATTCAAAATACTAAAACTAAGGAAAAGTGAAATAGCCTTTGTAAGAGAAATTAAAATGGACTCTTTTCATACACAGTAGATAACAATGACACACAGAGAATCTATTATCTTAAATGAGTTGCAAAAGCTTGAAAACTTCACTAATTCAAGACAGATTTCAATTCACTCATATATGACAGATCCATGACAGGCAGTTACTGGAAATGAGATGAAATGAAAGTGAATCCTAACACTTAGGAGGGTGCCTTGATGAGCAAGTGCTATGTGGTCCCATAAAGTGTTTTTCTGGTTTCACCATCACCAAGAAGTTATTTGGGAAAATATTCTATCACTTTTAAGATTAATCATATCATGAATTAGCTTCATCATTTCCATGACTATGATAATTAAGAATATGAAATTATGCTCATTTGGGAAAATAGTTTAGAAATGTATAAAATAGTAAAACATTACAATTCCTTTTGCTCTTAATCCCCTCTCCAACTATCCCGAGAACCTCACTTCCCAGAGGTTACAAGTTTAGTGTGCATCAATTTGTCCTTCAAGATCGCTCTTTTTTTAAAAAAATGTATTCTTGTCTTGTTTAATTTTATTTTTTGAATATGCCGTTTGAAAGGCCAATGGATTGTTTGTGATTAGATTGTTTTCAATGACTAGATTCTATTTTTTTTCCCATCTTAGAAATGAAGATGATGCATAAATAATTAAAAATAAAACAAATCAAAGTTTAATCCCATGTTCAACAATGTTACTTCATTTTTAACTCAGTCAGTAAGGAAGTGGTAAGTGTTATTAGCAAGGGAGAAAAACAGCCTAATTCGTAGCGTTAATTCTATGCACTGGCCTTTTTATACATAATATACACATAAACACCTATCACATAAGGCATAAATAAAACTTACTTTAAATTGATAAATAAAAAATTCAACCCATAAATTACTAAAGAGACCTTTCTTTATTTTTATTTTAATCAGTTAAAACCTGAATTTAAAGCAAAAAGAATATACTTGCTAGTAAGACATGGAGTACCAGAGAAATATTCTTTTAACCTTGTACCAATTTACTAATACTCTTCAATATTGCCTTAAAAAAATAGACTTAGGCCATCAAAAATGTGCTTGACTTATAAAGCCCCTCTATGAGTCTGGATTTTCTCATCAATAACCTGGAAAGCACACCACCCAGGCTCGTGGTGGGAAATACTGTTTGTAAATTACTTTCTAACAGAACTCTCCCTGAGGATGGCTTGATATTCTTTCTCTCTCTCTCTCTCTCTCAGCTACAGCACAAAGCAGAGTCTACTTCACCTATGGAGACTCAAGGTAAAAATAATCTTCATTATCTTCCTTAGATGCTTTAGTTTAGCAATTTCAGCTTACTATGAAAAATATTATTTCAGAGGCAAAATTTAAAAATTTAATCCCTTTTACCCTGAAAAGATGCCTTAGAGACCATCAACACTGATAACATAAAATAGAAAAAGTTACTTACTCTGCAGTGAATCTTTCCACTTTCCAACTATACTCATTCCTACTAATAACCATTCCAAAAAGTACACAAATGTAAAAGAGGATGAAAATATTCCAATCAACTTAAAAATTCCTAATAATCTTAAAAAAATTATGAAAGTGATTCGGTGAACTGGCAATTAGCAAATCATTTGGTGACCAGAAAGAAGTGGTTTCAAAAGGGATGAAAGCCAGATCAAAGGTGTTAGCAAGGGAGTGGGTCCAGGGTGAATGTAGCAAACGCAAGGTACTCTAGGAGGGAAAGGAGATGGTAGCTTTCTGGCATGACAGAGTGGAAAAGAGTTCCTTAGGATGCGAAGAGAGAGCTTCTTTATGAAGTCAAAAGAAGGGGGCAAAGACAGCGTCTGTACAAAAGCTCACAATCAAACAGTCACAGAGCACATACACTATGTAACATATAGGTATGGTGAAATTATGAAAGAACCAAGTCACTTTGGGAGAATAGGTCAGTCATAGTAAGCATAAATTTTCCCCCCGAAATTGGTTGTTTTGGTTGCCTAGACTGGGAAGCCTGCCGTCTGCTCAGTTAAATATCACTGGCAGTACCTCAGGAAGGTTTTTAATCACTGAAAGAAGGTAAATAAGAAGAGCAGAGGAAAAATACTGGTTTCGGACCCATGATAATGATCTAGAAGAAGGCACATGAGAGACATAAGAAAAGAGAGACACAGGGAAAAGACTGCTTAGAAATGTGCTAGAAGCCAGGAGACGAGAAAAGCAGTACCAAGGTCTTTTAATTACTGGCCAAAGAAACAGTAACAGTATTTAGATATAAATGATGTTATAGGGCTTAGGTCCTTACAGTTCATGCTTTCTCTCCAGGGCAACTGACTCTATTCTCTGTGACTGTGCTTTTTTTGTTTGTTTGTTGTTTGAATGCTCTCTGGGCCTACCTAGCATTCTACAACTTAATTCCACCCCCTCCTCCTTGAAATCCCTTTAAAATTCATTTTCTATGGTTACATCTACAGAAACAAAACAAACATGCTACTTATAGTTCAAATAATTTACCAAATTTTCAACAGTCACACACATTTATCAGACTCTACTAAAAGAAGATAGATGTCAATTTTATCCCAATTAATAACTAACTGTACTGCTGCGAACAGGGAGAACTGCACTAGTTCAGGGGCAGAAGGGCGGGTGGTGGTGACCTGGAACCAATCACCTATTGAGGGAGACTTGTCAAAATATGTGTGCCAGAGCCCCGCTATGGAAAAATAGTTTTAAACCTCTGACTTTCCCTTTCTATAGTAATTTTAAGTTCCAAATTCTGATTCTAATAATCTTTCTATTCAGTCTCTCACTGCTTCATGGCCATTATTTGTACCCATCGTGGCCCTCAAGCACATGGCGGGTATGGGAGAGGCTCATTAATGTGGAGTAACCGATGAAAATCAAATTCAAGAATGTCTTGATATTTTCCTTTTCTACATGAAGAACAACAAAATCACACTGGCTGAGAGTTCCATCTACATATGTTCTGACTACTTTTTATTCCATTTTTAATGTGGCGTGAAGACATTTTTAACTAGCCTATTAATTAGAATTGTTTCAGGGCCAGTGAAAGGTCTTTTTAGATTTAAGCGGCTGTGGAACATTTTTCTTCGATCTTAACTTTAAAGTGGCAGTACTGAATCATTCTGCTGCCGCTCCCTTTTTTATCATCATAATTTTTAAAATGTACCTTAATTATGGAGAACGAAGTTTTCATTACAAAAATGATTTGTTACTGAATATCTGGTAGCTGAGAAAAAAAAAAGAAGTTTCCATTTGTAGTCTATATTTCTAAGTTTCTAAAGTCAAAACTGAATCTCCCGCACACTAAGATACAAAGCTTGTATCTTTGCTCCTTTCTAATTATCAAGAGAAAGCACAGGGTGGAGGATAAGAGGAGACTGGGAAAGTGAAGAGACACAAAGACGAGCGCCACCAGCATTGTACACTCCCAAGAGAAACAAACTTTAAGCTTAGAGAAACAATTGCTTGCTGTCTGGGAGATGCTCAGGCATCAAACAATAAAGAACAGTCAACAGAGGCAAGAGGCCGAGCACGCTGCTGAGATTCCTACTCTCTAATCCCCGGCTCCAGTAAAAAGGCCAGCTGTTGCCACCTCGCGTAGGGAGTCAGCAGAGCAAATTAATTGCCAGAGAAAAAAGGCGCGGATATTGGAAAATTCTAATTTACCAGCCTCTTTAAGTTACACTGTTTTTAACATTAAGGACATCACACTATAGCATTAAAATAAGCCTGTGTATTGGTAGCCCAAGTACAGGAGTTTACCACTATTTCCAGTTATTGGTAAGTAAATGAGATATAAGTACGAAGCATTCAGTTTTGACTGAAGCACATCTATGAAGTACAAGAATTATGAAGAAATACACTGAAGCTTACTATAAAACATTTCAACACTCACAGACCAACTCAACAAAAAGCCTCAATTGCTCCATAAAAATTTTGCATTTGTTAGAGCTGGAGCTTAAGCCTCTAAGCATGAACACGTCACACTGAAAAGCCGTGTCTGAGTTTGGGGCACTCAGATACTACTTAACCGTGGTGGAATTTGACAGTATACTTTGAGGTGTGATTACAAGTCACACAAAGAAAATGAACTTCCTCCAATCTGTTCTGTGGCTTCACTTGCATTCAATGTTCTAATCTCTTACCCAGATGTTCTAATTCTATCAGTTTTCATTTCATTTGAGTTTAAATTGCAAAGCTTTTTATAGTGTAGGAAGTACAAAGGATGATCATCATCATCACTATTATGTGTGTCTTTCTGACCTACTCCGTAAAGTATATTGTCAACTATGGAAGTATCCAAATGTAAAGAACCATTGTTTTGTTTTTTTCTTCCTCAAATTAGTTTGGAACGGTAGTTAAAAGACTTGGGGTTGATTCTTGGCTTTACCACTTATTATCTATGTGTTTCTAAGCCTCTATTTCCTTATCTATAAAATAAGAAAAATGACTGTACCTATGAGAATGCATGTAAAGCACAAAGCCTAATATCTGGGAGAGAAAAATACCTTCATAAACAGCTCAGGTTCTGATACCAAAATGAAAAGGAATGCACTGTAAAATAGGAAAGACTTCATAGTTCTTGGAAAGAGCGATCTAAAGGATTGGTAATGCCCCTTTAATTCTTGTGTATCATTGATTCTTTGGTTATGTACACAGAGAATGGAAAGTGTAACTCGAGCTTTCATGAACAAGAGTTAAAAGAAACCTAAGGTCTGAATCCTAAGCAATTAATTTAAGGTCCAAACACTCACAATAACCTAGTTAACAGCTGACACCATATTCACGGCAAACAATAAGAGAATTCCCGGGTGGACTGATGAAACTCAGTTTAGCAACACTGCCAGCAATTACCACTAGTGCTTGAGGTGGATGGAGAACAAACTCTAAAAATAAGTCTGTGAGGTGACAGCACTATCACTTGTTCTATATAATGACAATTATAAAATACATTTTATAAATCATAAAACAGAGCATAATAGAAAAACTTTGATTTAAGTTATTGTATACCAATCTTCCCCTCTCCAAAGAAAGCATTTTAAAACTGAAGTCTGTCTGAATAAATAGGTTGGAAACATTATTAAAAATTCTGCTGGAAATCCAAATAGATTTTATCCAAGTTAACACTATTTAAATATCTATTTATATCCTTTGAAATAAAATTCATTACAAAATCAAAATAATTTTATCAAAGTCAAAGTGGGCATATTTACACACCACACAGGTCTAAGTGTGACTAGACACTGCAAATAAAAAACTAAGGTGAACAGATGAGCTGTGTATCTTATTAAACTGTTCATGAGGTAACAGTCTTTTGACATCTTCAAAGACATATTTTCAAAAGTGTCGTTTTCTTTAAATTATTTTCATATGAGCCTGATCCATTATCAGTTATAAAAACACAATTAAACATTTTTAATGCAAATAATCTTAGACTTAGAGAAAAGTTGTCAGAATACTACAAAGAACATATTTTCCCTCAATCATTTACGCCATTATGCCCCTGAAGCCCCAAATATTCTATTGGTATAAGCTACAAACAAGGATCTTTTCCTAAAGAGTACTAATTTAACAAATAAAGTTTAAAAATTAACACTGAGGGACTACTACCTTGTAACCCTCAGATCCCCTTCACATTTTATCAACTGGACCACTAATGTCCTTTAGAGCAAAAAGGGCCTGTGCAGGCACACACATTGCATTTCTTTAGTCTCCTTCAACCAGAACAGATCCCAGTCTTTCCTGTCTCGCATGATATTGATGCATTTGAAGACTACAGGCTATTTTGTAGACTGTGCCTTAATTTAGGTTTGTCTGGTGTATCTTTATAATGGGACTTAAGTTATACATCGCTAGAAGTGATGCTGGGTTCTTCTCACTGCATTCTATAAGGCGTCCACAGGTCTGATTTGACCATCACTGATATTAACTTTGACCGCTTGACTAGGTGGTATCGCCAAGGCTTCTCCAATGTAAAATTACTCTTTTTCTCTTTTTAATTATTTTGTATGGAGATATTTTGTGTGATTATACAAACATCCCATTCCTCATCACTGATTTTATTCATTTATTAATATAAATATTAACATGGATTTATTTTACTGACTGGGTTATAATTTATAACTATCATTATTTATTTTCATACCCAAATTATCCTAGTCTTGGCCAGCTGGAGCCTCTTCGAGCTGGCTCTATATCCTGTTGACATGTCCCCACCATTCTTCAAGTAATTCCTTACTTTCTATACCTTAAGATGCTCCAGGTTCATCCTACCTTTCCCTGCTCCAGCTATGGAATCTACCATATCTCCGAAGAGTTCTAGTTCTACGTATGACTCCTCTTCCCAGGAGCCTCCGGAGACTAGAAGTGGGCTCCTCTCTCATTTCTTTGACCTTCCTAATTCCAGCTTCATGATTTCATTTCACTAGTGAACATGGTATATCTTTTTTAGAAGATGAGAGAATACTGTACTACTTCTTATATACTCATCTTAAAGGCTAACCAGTTGGTGAATCTCCAAAGTAAAGTGGTGAAATTATTTAAAATCAAGCAAATTTTAGACTGGCAATAAATGTGATGCATCAAATTTTACCAATCTCTACAATGTTCTACCCTGTACAATTTTAAAATCACAGTAAAAACTCTCTTGATTGACTCTCTTCTCTAAATTGTTAACTAACATGCTATATTCTAACTGAATGTGCTATACTAGACACTTTGATCTGTGTAAACTTTTCTCGCTGAAAGTATCCATGACCAGATTCCCAAGTGTTAGACTGAAGATAAACAATAAGGAGATATATTCAAGATTCTTTACATTTAATGGACCAAGTCATGGCTCATCTCCCTAAGTGGGACTAACGAAGCTGAGTCACTAGTCAAACACTTGTTTCCAAGTACATTATTTGATACATTAATGTGATCATAATTTTATATGAACAGAGGTAGTCAATCATTTCAAGGAAAATCAGCAGAACATATGGCCTGGCTTGACAGTGCACAAATTTGTGTTAGTAATACACGTTCTTTAAAGAATCAAATTGGGAATGGAAAATCATGGGGTTACACACATGAGAAGAGACACATCATTTTCTAAATCACTTAAAAATGTATATGCTGGTAAAATACGTGGAAGTTCTCACTGTCTGATAACTATGTCCTGAGGAATAAAAAGATATACTGTATACATTGTGATATGACACAGCTCTTCCTGGAACAGCATTAATTTATCGTGAAATTATGAGCCAGGGACTTCCAAATGGTTTTGAACTAATTCTCTTAACAATGCTGTGCAATAACTATTCTAGTATGTAGTCATTTTCACAAAGAAGCTAAGGCTCTGGGAGATACCTGCCCAAGATAACACAGCTAATCTTTGGCAACTCTGAGTTAACATAGATCTTCTCTAAGTTAGCACAAACTTAACTATGTTGCCAAAGTGACATGAATAACAAAAACAAAAGAAAGTCAATAGAAAATGGAAATAAAAGTTAAAGTATGTTCCAAAAAAAGATTATTAAAGAAAGAAAAGGAAAAACCAGAAATGAAGAGTTCAGATAACTTAGAAATGGAGCAAGAAGGAAAAGATAAACCGTGGAAAATAGCATGCTGCTTAGGCTCAGGGTATAAAATAGGAAAATTGCCTGCTTTCTCATGAATATTCTAGTGACTGTATTGTACTGATATAAATTCAGCTTAGAAACTGTTTTAAAATTTGAAGAACTTCTTTCTATTCAGCATATGCTCTTTTAGATATCAGAAAACTCACTGGATAATACATTTAAGTATAAAATGAAAGAAAAAATACTTTGTTTCATGAAGCTTAAGTAAGGGAAACTTATTAACAAGGTAGACTCAAAGAGAAGTGCCAATCCCCAGTATTTTTATTTAATAATATTAATCTTTCACTGACTTCCTTAGGTTCTTGAGGATCTAAGTAAATCTTAATAAGCAAGTAAAACATCTTAAAGCTAAAAACCTACTAGCATCAGGAAAGAACTAAATAACTCCACAAAGTGGAGTGGGGATGGTGGAGGGGAAGGGAAAGCCACACTGCCTAGTGCAGGTGAGAAGCCGGACCAAGTATAAGAGGGTGTTCACATGGGGGAGTTGGTGGCCCGGCCTAGAGGTGAGGAGAGTGTCTGTGTAGGAACGTAGTCGGTGCAGGGCATTGGAGCACAAGCAGGATGAAGAGGGCGTCTCCATAAAAACATAGTCTGACTTCAGGTGAGGAGGGATTCCTTGAGTAGAGTGCAGGGTGAGGGAGAATGAGAGGGGGAGATGTCTGCACAAAGGGACAGAGCCTGAGCTCAGTAAAAAGGACTCCATGAAGAGGGCATCCTGACACGGGATGTCAGGGCCTCCATGAGGTGAAAAGGGTACCAGCACAGGGTGAGGCACTGCAGAGGTGGCCTGGAGTCAGTGTAAAAGCCTGAGGTGGGTGAAGAGAATGCTCGTTCAATGAAGGGGAGAGCGACAAGTATGGTTACATAAAGGAGTACTGATCAAAATAAGTAAATATATTAATGATACCTAGAGCCTGATTTCTCATTGTCAGAAAAAGGAGTTACAAATATGGAAAAAGAGAAAACAAGAACCCTGGATTATTGAATTCAAATGATAAGTACTAATGTCAACTTATGGTTTTTTAATACAGACATATATGTATGACCAGGAATAAGATGCAAATGTGTGTATGTGTATTTATGAGTGTGCATGCACACATGCAGTGTTTGTTCCCTAGCTCTTTCCACTGAGAGGGTCTGGGAAGAGCAATATTCCAGTAATAATGAGCATATCAGTTCCCAGCTCTTGACTTCTATATACCATTCTCAAAAAAAAAAAAAAAAAAAAGCAGCTGGGTCAGGTAGAGTACAGAATGAGCATGGAACATCTTGTGACATGGAAGGACAATATTAGGACAAAAGGGGAACTTGGATGGGGTGTGAAATTAGACGTTGTAATCAGTATCAACATCCTGATTTTAATGGTTGCTAGGAGAAACTCTTTATTTCTAAGAAACACACATTAAGGTACTTAGAAGAGATGGGGCTTCAAGTCAGCATCTTTCCCTCAAATAGTTCAGGAAGAAAAGTTCTTTGCATATACTGTAAGTCTGAGGTTAAATGGATGAACAAGAAACAGAACTGGGGATGGTGAAAAGGCAGCAAAGTGAAAGGCAGGAGGAAGTACTTACTGAGGTCTTCAGCCAGTTGGACTCGTTTACCAGTGAGCAACTTAACCTTCTTCTCACCATCTTCAGCGAAATCTTCCAGTACTTCTTTAACATTTTTCTCTAATCGTCTGACTGTTCAAAGTAAATAAAAAACCTGAGGAGCACCGTTTTTATGAATGGACAAGGATATGAAATTAACAATACGTGGAGTAAGTTCTTATTTTTCTCATCACATTAGATCTATTAAGTTCAGACTTCTCACAGTTACAGGGAGAATATTTACCTACTATTCAGTGCTTTTAACAACATAAAACAAATATATTTTCTCAGAGTCATATTCTCAAGCTCTGACACTTTAACAGAAGTGCAGATTTCTCAAAAAAAACTAAGTGATGCTTAGGAGTCCTTTTCTAACAGAGTTTTTCTGTAATAAAGAGAGACTCCTGCTATGTTCTGTCTCCATCCTTTTCAATTATGATTTATTTTCATTAATATTTTAAGGGCAAATAATAATTTTCAGTTTTTCAAATAAATCTATCATAAAGGAAGAATTAGGGCATGCTATTATAAATGGATGTTATTACTGTATTTTTTATGTCAAAATTAGAAAATGGTCCCTCTGTGACTTACCTTCAGTGTTTGTAAGTTGTTGTCTTAAAGTATTTGCCGTGATTGCAAGCATGCGCTGTATTCGCCAAAATAGGACAACATCATTGCATTCCAACTGAAATATCAGGTAATTAAGATTACCAAATGCAAGTTTAAACATAAATTTGATCATAAACACAGACAACTACTAAATAAGTGCCTCTAGCTTAAGCTTTAAAAATACTCAGACTTACCTAACATATACACTGAGTGGCCAGATTATTATGACCACTCTACCAGTACTTCATTGACACTTCCAAAAATACTGAATATTGAAAACTTCCTAAGCAAATACTCTCAAGGTTTTATTATTATTATTATTATTTTATTATTACTATTATTTGCATAACTAATTCACTTCATTGTACTAATGGGGTGGTCATAATAATCTGGCCGGTCATAATAATCTGGACACTCAGTGTATATTCCTATTGTAGATAGAAGCTACTGAATAATTTCTGCACAGGATCCATCAAATTCTGCATAATTTGGGTTCTATCTACCACACACCTATATAACTTTGTTTTAATTCCAATAAGAAAGCAAATAAACTTGGGAAGTAGGGCATTTCATTACGTTTTATACAAGCAGAAATCCACAGCATATTATGACCTTTAATTTGTATTTAGTTTCAACACATAACCATGTTAAAGTATGTCCTTAGGTTAACCTCTTTTCTTTGAGTGTATACTCAAGAAATCTCTGAAATTCAGCTGTATATGAAAATAATTAATGATATATATTTAAAAAGAAGTTTATTCTGTAGAGGTCTTCTCAACATTTAAAATTAGGGCAAAAAATTTGCAACTTTTTAACAATAGGTGCATTTAATTGTAAATTTATTTTAAGCTGCTGAAAATTCAAAAGGAAATCATTTTAGGGGCTCAAATAAGATCACTGATCAATAGAGCATTTTCAGGATACATTTCAAAACATTTCTGCTTGTAAAAAAAATGCTCAAAATATGTCCGTTTGCTGCCACCTACAGGTTACTTTGTAAAATGTGACGTTAAACTACAACTGTCCATTCCAAAAACTTTATAGTGCTTTAATAATTTAAAGCAAGATTTTATTGAGAGAAAGAATTACAACCTAATATAGGAAACTAGCACAATAAAAACTGTTTTACAGTATGATTTCCACTATTCAATGGATAACTGTCTTATACACATACACACACATACAATCTTGCGTAGAAAGAGTTGAACAAAAATATATAAAAAAAGGTTAATTAAAATTACTTCTAGGTGAAGGGTTATAAGGGACTATTTCCTTTTGCATATTTTTTACATTTATTTATTGAATTTGCTTTCTACAATGGGAATGTATTATTTTATAACAGAAGAAGTTAATTCTTAAAAAATATTTTAAAGCGGTTTAGTGCCTATTATATGCCCACACAATTTTACAGGCACTGGGATGATATGCATGGAAGGTGCAAATACTACCAAAGTGGTAAATATCTTTGAAAAGATAGGGGCTAGATTACTCTTTATAAATCACACATTTTTTCCAGAAGATCAAAAGACTTAAAATTAATGCTAAAGCTAAAGTTTACTTTTAAACATCTAAAATACTATTGCTATAAAACATTTCTACTTGTTTTTTGAAACCTTACCTCAGAATCTACAAAATGCCTTTGATAATAATAAAAGCCTCTTCGACACAGGTTACAGTGGTTTAGAGCTGTTTTTAAGAAATGTCTTCTATAAACTTGGTGCCAAGTGTCCTTAATCTAATGAAAAAAGAAAACAAACACCAGAGCTATTATACACTTGTCAAGTTAATCAAACACATTCTGAAAAGTCATCTACAAAGCTTATTTATATTTAAAAAAATTAATTAAAACCAATGGCAACGTTGTTATTCTACCAACCTTTTTTATCCATTAAATTTTTTCAAGACAAAGACTAGATTTCCTACTCGTCTGTCCCCTTACCAGCTTATGTACTTCAAAATTTGCAGTATTTTTTAACAACCATTGCTATTATAGTCAAATAATCATCTTGTACAGTAGCAAAAGTAGAAATTATCTTACCCTAATTCAAGGTAAAGATTCCAAGGCAACAAGAGGTTTTGAACCTTGGATAGAGTTAGGACTAGAACGTGGTTTCAGACCATGCCCATTAACTAACCCAACAATATTTCCTTTCTGATTATTAAATTTCAGTTACTACATCACTATGATCTCCCCCCGCCCCTTATTGCTATACACTCCGTTAGCGTTCAAGGTTCTTTCATACCACTATCGTTTTTAAAGCATAACAATATTAAGTAGGTAGAATAAGTATCACCACCACCATTTGACAGGTGAAAAAAGGGGCTCAGAGAGATTATATCAATTACTAAAAGTAATATTACTAGCAAATGGAATAAAACTGTACTAGAATTCACATCTCCTGATATCTAGTCCATCCACTATTCCTATCAGAGTACTTTCTTACCATTTTTATAGGTTCATAAAGTGCACTGAACAAAGTGTCTCCTGGAAAAAAACCCTGAGATTTTCTTGCTCACAGAATATGCAGCCAATCCACATCCTACATATGGACAAAGTTCCTCCCACTGTACTTATAGCCACAGAAAACTTAAAAGTATCAAACTGGATACAACTAATTATTAATGAGAACTAGGACAATGTGGATAAATTAAATCTATGTTCATGTAATCATTAGTCTTAATTTCATTTTCAATCTATATATATAAAAGCCTAAGTGACCATTACTACTGAAACGACCGGTCAACCAGTCGCTATGATGTGCACTGACCACCAGGGGGCAGACGCTCAACACAGGAGCTTCCCCCTGGTGGTCAGTGCTCTCCCACAGCCAACCTCCCACGGCCAGCCAACCTCCCCCAGTCCCTCCCCCTGGCCGGCAAACCTCCTGCAGTCTCTCCCCCCTGTCCCTCTGGCCCCGTTCGGCAGCCAGCAGCTGGCAGGCCCCAGCTGGCCCGGCCCGATCAGGATGGCGAGATGGCCCCCATAGGCCCTGATTGCCGGCCAGGCCTAGGGACGCCACCCATGCACAGATTTCATGCACTGGGCCTCTAGTTTATAAATAAAGCTACTACATATAACAGCTATAACTGTTTTGAATGTCAGTTTTCTTGTTCTGAACTCTGGTGGAATTTAAAGTAAGTATGTATACTCATTTCTTAAATGAGAAAACATAAATAGCAGATAATCTTTAAAAGAATTTATATGTGGCTCTGAAATTTTATATGACTGTCTCACTAGAATTACTTTTCTCGTTGGGTTTCACTTAAGCCAATTTAAGCTAATATTAAAGTGAGGTTTTGATCCCTTACACTCTAACTAGGAAACACAGGCCCAAAATCATTTTTATTCTTATTTTCCCCAAATAAACATCATGAAGTTAAGCAAAAAGTAGTCTAAACTGTAATTATTTTTATCCTCATATTTATTATAAGTGAGGAAAAAGAGAATCCAAAGGCATTATCCAACAAGAAACAAAGATTAAGGAAGCAAGTGCATGCTTTTTGGCATATTTATTACCAAGCTTGGATCTACTTCTACTCCTCGGGATTCGAGGTTCTTCCGGACTGTAGTTATCTCATCACTTGCAAGATAGGCTGGGTGTTCCTCATTACATTTCAACATCTTCTCCAATTCACTCTTGGTTTCGTTGTGAACACACTTTAAAATGTTTCAAAGAAGACAGTATTTAGTTGGTTCATGATTCGGCACACTTATAAAAACAGAGTCCCAATTTTAATAAATATATTGCTATTGCACAATAAATGACACAAGTTTAATCACAACGCTTATGCATGCAGGAACAACTTGGAATTATGACAGCCAAAAAAGAAAAAAAAAATTTAGCCCTATTTGTTGTATTTTACTTTTGCTGAAATATTTTACACGGAAAGAGATAATATTCTATAAATGCTTTACATCTAATAATTAGATGACTGTAATGACTTAAACCTCTTGACATGTTTCTTTTCCAATAAATTAAATACAAAATTCATAGTGAAACTTTTAAATAGTCTTTTCATTAAAATATCTTGCTTTAGATTGCTTCTGTAAGGTACCCATTATTCTTAGATTCATTTCCAGTTTCTTCTCTATAATTGTTCACAATCTCTTCATCAAAGGAGGAAAAATATACATACAGGTGATAAGTTTGAAAATATGACTCTTAATTTCACAGTGTGAAATTAAATTTCATTTTTCATTCAAAATAATTTATTGATTGATTTTAGAGAGAGAGAGAGGAAGGAAGGGAGGGAAAATAGGAAGGAAGGAGATAAACATCAATTTGTTATTCTACTTATTTATGCATTCATTGGTTGATTCTTGTATGTACCCTGACCAGGGATTGAACCCTCAACCTTGGCGTATTGGGACAATGCTCTAACCAACTGAACTACCCCGCTAGGGCCTATCTCTTCATTTTTCAATCCTTCTTTTAAAATTGCATGTGTAAAAAAGCTTCAAATTCACTGATTAAACAAGTCACTACCACAGCACTTAGCCCAAACTATACTAAGCTACAGAGTCTGAGCATTTGTACAAAAATAACACTTAAATACAAAAAATTTGCTTGTAAACAGAACTAATTAATAGTCTCTGAAAACATGACATTTTAGAAGAAATATTATTTAATAAAGAGAAATTTCACTATTTCCTTAAATATCTGCTATTTGGTCTGAGGTAGGAAGGAAATCTCTAAATATGATTTTCCTCTGCCGAAACCGGTTTGGCTCAGTGGATAGAGCGTCGGCCTGCGGACTGAAAGGTCCCAGGTTCGATTCCGGTCAAGGGCATGTACTTGGGTTGCGGGCACATCCCCAGTAGGAGATGTGCAGGAGGCAGCTGATCGATGTTTCTCTCTCATCGATGTTTCTAACTCTCTATCTCTCTCCCTTCCTCTCTGTAAAAAATCAATAAAATATATTTAAAAAAAAAAATAAATATGATTTTCCTCAACTTTTCCTGTTGTGTTTTCACTTTCACCTGTCCATCTGTCCCCACTTCACCTGGTCTTCAGGACAACACTCCTCTCCCACCTATCCTGACCAAGATCTGCATTAGTTCAGCTTAGGTGAGGTGAGAATTTTCAGAAGTAACACCACAAAATAGTTTTCAGAGCATGGATTTATCATCTTTAACACAGAACAATCTTGAGTTTCTTTTCCTGCTAAATCCGGTCACTCAAAAAGACGAAGGATTGTAGACAGCTGCCTTAAACTTGCAATGTGAGGCCCGGAGATATTATTAATCTCCTTTATAATGTTTCTCACCGTAATTTCCAGGTATGAGGTCCAGAACAGTGTTTTTAAAGTGGGAGTGAGAGGGTTAGCAAGATTAGAGGAGAATTTGACAGGAATCTGACAGGAGGCTTTGTTTTGAAAGAATAAACAAACATACACAAACACCTCCCAGGTGATTCTGTTGCCCCTCCCCTCTACACTTTAAATTATGGCCTTTGTTCTAAAGCAGTGGTTCTCAACCTTCCTAATGCCGAGACCCTTTAATACAGTTCCTCATGTTGTGGTGACCCCCAATTTCATTGTTACAAATTGAACATAATTAAAGCATAGTGATTAATCACAAAACAATATGTAATTATATATGTGTTTTCTGATGGTCTTAGGCTACCCCCGTGAAAGGGTCATTTGACCCTCAAAGGGGTCGCGACCCACAGGTTGAGAACCACTGTTCTAAAGTCACCCTGAGTCCTACACCTGCTGTCCTGAAACCCTCTTCTCTGAAGGGTTTCTATATTCTTCCTCTGGGTTGCAGATCCTTGCACTGCCCTTAAAACTAATTCCTCTGCTTCTCTTGAAGAGATTCCCTATGGGTTGAAGTTCCTGAGAAAAAAAAAAAAAACTTACATACAGGAATCATTTCTCTCTAAGAGTGTTTGGCCAAAGCATATTTACCACAAGTTGCTGCATTAATTGTTCTGGAGACTCTAGGCCTATTTCACTAGGACTTGAAGGTCAGACATTGTTTTTCTTTGGTGTTTATTTGCCTTATACCTGTTTTTCCAGTCAATAACCCCTCTCTCCTCCACCCCCATCTCAGAGTCAGAAACCTCTGATGGTCCCCTGGGGGTTCTTTTCGGACAGACCCTCCTCTCAGTCCATGTGCACACAGACAAGACTGATGCACCCTGAACACAGGCATCATCCAACCAGGCACTCTGACCACTTCTTCAGCTTCTCTTCAGTCTCTTAATGACTCCTTGCCCCCCAAATTCATCCCAGAAAGAAGAGAAGAGGAACTGTCCCTTCACTATTTTAAGACAAATTGGGACTCACATCTGATAGGTATTTTCATCTCCCTTCTCTAATCACAGGGATTCAGGAACAAGAAAGTGGGTTACACGCCACCTCTTTTTCTGATTCGTTACTGCCTTCATTCATGTATTCTATTTACACTCGTTTATTTAAGGAATGAACAAGAATGAGACAGTGGGGTGAGACTGAATGCTAGATAGGAAAAGAAGCCACAACAATAAGGAAGGAATAAAAAGCGTGGGGGTTGGATACTTAATAATTAACCCATTTTCCCTCTTTTACTCATTGGTAAAGGTATTTACACTTGTCTTTACCAGTTTGTTCTTCTGAAATGCTCATTAAATGTAAATAAATGAATTCTGTAATTCTGCTTGTTTCCTGTCTAAATTTTTATACTTATTTTGTGAACATAGGAGCAAAAAAAGGAAAAGACTATAATAATTTGAATAGACAACAAAAAAATCCAGAGATAATATAATAGAATAAGGTTAAAAAAGTTATATTTCTTATTCTAATCATATTCATTCTACATCCTCTGAAACCTTTATTATTCTTTTCCTTTTTTCATAACTATAATCTTCAATTTACCTCAAATAGGGAATTGAAATGAACAAAGCAAAGCAACCACAAAAGAGACATGCTTCAACTCTTTCTTTTACTAACACAGCTACTTTACTTATAAAAACTTTCATTCATAGTTTACTGTTTATTCTAAAGATTTTATATTTCAGAAAGGCTGACATAAACATTTGAAATTATTAAGACTGGTGTAGAGGCGTGCATAGGTTCTATTTTACTGCCTGAACTAAAATGACCAAAATTATATCATCATAAGGGCAGAGATTTGTTTGTTTTTACCTGTTCTTGGGTCCGATTCTTCCAGTACAGCCACCTCTTTTTCCAATCTGGACCCACCATGTTTTCAATTGCATTTTCAGCTAAAAGATTGAAAGAAAAATTTAAATTCATCATGAATTTTGTCATTTACCAAGTACAGAAATTACAACTAATAATATTCTTGCTTTCATAACCACTTCAAAATGATAGAGCAATATAAAGTCAAATGAAGAAAAAGTTATATGATTGATAGGGTGCATATATAAGAAATAATTTAATTATATATGTTTACAACCAATGAAAAGTACAATTCATTGTGAAGTTCTTGTAAAGTTCTCCTAAGTATAGCAAACACTAGAATAGTTTGAATACAGCTTTTTAGATGATCAGTACTTGTGTCTAATTTACTTAATATTTTTAGTAGTAACTAAGCAGTCCACTAAAAAAAAATCCCACAAATAATCTTCAACTACAGTATTAATAACAAAGACCTGGAAATATTAATTTTTTAAGAATTACAAATGTTCTCTGAAGTTGGATGATTCCTTCCTCAGAAACTACTCAAAACTCCATAACCCCTGTCCCTACTTACTGTCCTTGAGACGAGCCTGAAGAGCCTCTTCCATGAAGTAAATAGCTGCGTCCCACTGCTGTTTATCAGATATGGACCGGTCTTCTAAAGCGTTATGTTGAATAACCCTCTGAAATAATAAGGGAAGAAAAACAGCTAATATGATTTGTGTCTTATCATTTAGTAATTTTATTCAAATTGACAGCTTAGCAAATATCTAAAATGACATAAAGCATGTCCCTTCCACACAAATGCAGGAGTTCCTAGTATCTGCCTATTTGTCAGCTTTCTGTCTAAACAAACAACAGTGAAGAATTTCTCCTAGCCCAAATTAAATGAGCTGACCATTTCTAAGATCATTGTGGGGGCTGGAGAGGGGCATATACACATTTAACTACATAAAATCTAACACCTAGAATCCTAGTATTTAGGAGTTAATGATTCAGATCATCTCTACCTCTCCTTTTTATCATATGACCTATGTGTTAGCATTTTCAATAAGAGAGGATAAAAATAATAATCATTATCTCACTGGTAACAGCATTGAAAAATGTAATGGGGGGAAGCTTAAAGGTCTAAACAATCACAAGCAAATGTTATTTATCATAAAAAAACTAGTTTTCAAATTTTTTAATTGTTGAATGAATGAAAATGGCACTATTCTCTCAGAAAGCCAATCTTAATAAGGCAGCTAACAAGAATACAGTTTTCAAATATGAAGATAAATATTATTTATTCCAAAAAATTATAATTACAACCAGCCCACAGTCAGATATGCATTTTCCTGGAAGACAGTGCCTTTGTCTGAGCAGAGCAGGTGCTTAGTAAGGTTTGATTATGGTGAGAAGACTGTTACATATAACAAAAGATTTTTCAGGCCGTGGAATGAGGAGCCAGTGTAGGCAGTAACAGTGATCCAGAAACATGTAGTTCCCCCAAAGAGATCTGCAGAGAGAGTGTTCACGAAGGTGCTATTAAGCAAGATGAGCAACATAAAGTTAACAGACAGGTATCTCATGGTGACACTGATGTTTGCCACAAATTATTTGTTATTCAAAGCCACCCGTGGTAAAGACAGAGATGGTAACAATTTCTGATGCCTCACAAAGGACAGAAATCTCCACCAAGGAAGTCCCTAGTGTCCAAACTTTGACCAAAACCATCACACTGAAGTCTCCCAGATTGATGGTGGGGCTGCTGGTGACTTGGGCACGTTACAGACTGCACAACCATCACATTTGATTCCGTATCGACAACAACCACCACACACATCACCAAGACTATAAAAGGTGGACTATCTGAAACAAATTGAGAAAAGCATCGTGATCACAGGAGATGCAGACAGTGATCAGCACCAGGAGCCTGCCCAGGCCCAAGGGAAGCCTGAGAGCAGTACCCGACACATCGGTCATGAGAGTGCTGGTGCTCAAAGAAACGGAGCTGGAGGAAAGGGAAAAGTACGGTAAGAAATTCATTATTGAACAACATTCAACTTAGTGAACCGGAAGACTTCTGACCATTTCAAGTCGTAATGCCACACCAATAATTCTCTGAATTTATACTACAGCTGGTAATGACCAGAAGCCTGAAAAATTAAAATGCCAATGCCAAACCTTACCTTAACAGCTCTGGTCTACACTGTTCCCTCACATTCAATATGTATTTTATTTTATAACCACTTCTGATTATTCTTGGTTCTTTCTATATCTTTTTTTTAATCAGGGAGTTTTGTTTTATTTCCTGTTTACTACCTGCATTATATGACTCATTTGATCCAAATGCTGGTGAACAGAGCAGCCCAGCTGGCAAGTGCTGTTCAATGGAACAGGTGCTGTTGTGCACAAAGGAAACTCTGTGACTAATTTGAATCATGGTTTTCCTTCTTCCAGGTTCCTCCCATTGAGTTTCCACTGAATTACAGTAAATATTTACAGAGTTTTCAGACTGCAGTAAATATACTGTATGAGAAATTATTAATACAGATTAAAAGCATTTCTTACATCTTGAAACTTTCCTAATGTTTGACAAATTCATTGGGGATATTTTTTATATTGAACCCTTTTGACTTTCCTGTCCTTCAACTTTTTACTCTTAGTAGAAATAGAAAGTCAGAGGGTCTCCACACTGGAGAACTATGAAGAAGCTCACTGACCACGCACTGCGTGTAGAGACCCCACCGCACCACAGTGCCAACTCTTCTCAGACACCACGCGCTCTTCAGCAGCATTCCAGAAACAGGAGGGAGGAGAAAGAGAAAACAATTTCTTCCTTTCTAATAAAGTATTCAGGCAGCTTAAAACCTTGTGCTTCCTTTCTTAACATGTCCAAATTTCAGTACTTTCCATTGTTTGAACATTTGTGCAGAACACTTGCTTTGTACTAAAGCTCCTTGTCTACATGTAAAGCCGACCTTGTGTTATTGAGTAGGTCTGTCTCTTTCAGATAGCCTGATGATTCACACAGGTTTGAGGACACTGGGGAGAGGAGTTGGTAGGGGCTGTGGTGGTTTTTTGATGGTTACAGGAAACCAGACCATGTAAGGCCCAATAGGGACTTATTAACTGTACTGAACATTTTTTTCTTTTGCTTTTGATCTTATGTATAGTTAGGATGCAAGATTAGATTTATGGCAGCTTCAAGTTGTTTTAAATGATATTTTGCTTTCAGTAATACTGTTATAAAATAAAGTTGGTTTAGTCTCTGAAAAAAAAAAAAAAGAATGAAATAAAAGAATGCTTACAAAATACACAGCAGTTTCTGATACCTGGTAAGCATTCAACACATGGTAGTTAGCATTATGATTTAGGAGTCTAACATTTTATGACTCAAATCCACCGAAAATCAATGCATCTAATTCTTTACCAGAAAGTAAACCGAGAAACAGCTAACCTCTATTAGTTCAGGCTAATGGATAACAACTTGTTGAAGTTTATAGAAGCCTGTTTACTGAGAAGTTTGCTTTTCTTCTAAAATGATAACCAAGCAAGAAATAACAGAAGGCAATTACAGAAGGGCAGAGAAATGTCAAAGGGTCAATTACAGATCGTAAATCTATTTCTTTCCTTCATTATTTTAAATTCAGAATCTAATTTAGTCATATAAAACATTTCTCATAAAAGTATCAATTTGAGAAATTACATAAACATATGAGGCTGACACCCTAATATACAAACAACATACCAAACTGTCCTCTGCACAGTCATTCCACTTGTGGCGTTTGATACTTTCTTCCTTAACAGCCTCTTTCAGTTTATCAAATATGTCATCATGCTCTTTTCCTTTTGGTTCTGTCATGAAGCGGGAAAATTCTTCTTGTAGTGTCTCCCAAGCAACCTAGAATAATTTAAAAGAAAAAAATTATACTACATACTTTTATTTAATTTATAACATGAAAAATACACACATGAACTTAAGTCAGATGTGACAGGTCAGCTTATCAGAAAAGACATTATGAAACTGCATTAAGAAAACCATCAACAAATATAAACTCTGGCCTAGACATCTACACTGGCAGCTGGTGGGATAGATTTGAATTCCTGGCATGTGTTGACAGACATACACAGTGCTTTAAGTTTCTAAAAATTAGTATCTAATATTTAAAAATCGAGAGTGAAAGATGAATAGTGAAAGAGCAGTGTCAAAACGGCATTTTATATTTAGCCCTCTTCATTTCAAACATTAAGAAATTATGCCATGAAGAAAGGTGCCTGTACAAAAATACTCAGTGAAGTATTAAAATCAATGTTTCCTGACCTTCACCAGATCCGCATCTTTTACCACAACCAGGTGTGAAGGGGCAGAGCCAGCAGGAGACAGAATCATTGCCATTTCTATGACCACTTCCACTGCTTGAACCGTAGGATATAAAAATATCCTCTCATGAGGCAGGGCCCAGAAAAACGTCAGGGCCGGTAGTGAGGACAGCTAGTGAAGTGGTGGCACCAGCGCTAATTATCAGGGGTAAATGTGCAGAGAAGTGGGCAGGGGTCAGCAGCACATAGCTGGGGCAGTATGACCACAAGTGTTCTTAGAAAGGGAGGCGTACGGAAACTGAGAACAGCGGTGAAGAAGCTGTATCTGGAACAGGATAGGAAAGGGGTGAAATACACCTGAATAATCAGAGACTGACATTTTGTTTCTAAGGTAGGTATGAAAAACAAAATTATTCTTAACACTGATTCTAATTTTATGAGCATCCTCAAACAGAAGCACCGGAGGCAGACTCTTAGCTGGAACAATCGTGTTTCAAAGTGATATGCATGGCTGATCACCTTGAATGGCGGTCATCATCATCACCATCATAACAGCACTGGCATTTACTGAACAGTTACTATGGGCCAGGCATTGTCTAAGTATTTTACATACATTAACTCATTTACTCCTGTAACAATCGGTGAGATAGGCAACATTATCAACCCTATTTTTATAGATGAGGAATCAGAAGCTACTAGCCCAAGGATCACACAGCTAGTAAGTGGTAGGGTAACAGAAATGCAAATTTTTTAAGGCACTTTCTTATAATTTCTGGTCTAACCTTCTGGCAAGATCCAAACTAAAGAATTATTTAAGTATAATTGAGCCTTGCAGAAAATCAAGACACGAAATGTTTTATCCATTAAATATTTTCCTTATGGAATCTTTATCCACAAAAGAAGTTAAAAATGTTTCACATTTGAAATATTTGCAAATTTTGGCAGTTTTGTTAAATGCTATCTTTGGGGAGGAAAACAATAATACCCTCAGACCAACACCATACCAATTAGTAAAGATTTATAACAGTAGTAACTGGTAGCAGCATTAAGGTTAATCCCAACACAGATATGAGGAATAAAGAATGGAGTATAAAGACAAAAAGAAAGATAGTGGCTGTGATGGGAATAAAATTTAAAATTCACAGCTCCTACTCCCTTCAGATAATGCTTCTTACCCATTTAATTAAATTATATCCTAACCTCTACTGCTTTATTAGGAAGCTGTTTATCAGTCCACTGTTTGAGCTTGATGTCCACTGTGGTATTAAAAGTCCCTGAATTCATGGTCTGTGCAGCTGGAAGATAGATGTTTTCAATCACATGAGTTGATACTCTTTCCCACAAAGACTGCTGAAGGATTTCCTCCCTGGAATTTAAAAAGAAAACATTTCAAGAACACCAAATTTAAGTATAATATTAAGTTATTAAAACAGCTTTATCGCAGTATCATTAACTTACAATAAATCGCACATATTTAAAGTGTTGACATATGTACACACCTGTGCATAACAACAATCAAGATAATGAACTAGCCATCATTCCCAAAAGTTGTCACCACTGGATCTGCTTTTTGTCACTACAGATTAGTTTATATTTCCCATAATTTTATATAAATGCATTCATACAGCATGTACTCTTATTTTTTGTCTTTTTCACTCAGCATAATTATTTTGAGGTTTATCTATGGCATGTATATCAATATTTCACTCCTTTTTACTGATGAGTAATATTCCATCACATGAACCTGTTTACCCATTCACTTGCAGATGGCCATTTGGGTTGTTTCCAGTTTTTGTCCATTACAAATAAAGCTGCGATGAACATTCCTGTACAAGTCTTTGCATGGACATATGCTTTTGTTCCTCTTGAGCAAATATTCTATAAGTGGAATGGTGATTCATATGGTAATTATATATTTAATTTTTTAAGATAATGCCAAACTGTTTTCCAAAATGGTCAGACCATTTTATGTTCCCACCAACAGAGTATGAGAAGCTAGATCCTCCCTCTTGCCAACACTTGGTATGATTAGTTCTTTTAATGTCAGTCATTTTTAATAGATTTATAGTTTATCTCATTGTGATTTGAATTTGTATTTCCCTAATGACTAATAATTCTAAGTATGTTTTCATTGGCTTATTTGCCTAATATTAATACATACATTATGCATATTGACTGTGAACCGGAGTCCAAGTCTGAAAACTTGGTATAATTTTAACAATTTATCAGACCACAGCATGAAGCACAGAGATGTTATGAAATATTGCTAAGTAATATTGTTCCACATTTCATGATTAAAGAAACAATAGATATAAAGGATGCACAATCAAGTTGAAAATTCTGCCTTGAAAGATATTTTACATGAATACAGATCTCTAAATAAGAAAAAGAGAACTATTTCTTTCCTTTTTAAAAATATTTTATTTTTATTTACTTATTTTTTATTTTAATTTAAATTCCTTACTGTTTAAAGTATGGTATTACATGAGTCTCCTTTTTCCCCCATTGACCTCTCCCCAGCTGCTCCCACCCCCCAGCATATGCCCTCACCCCCCTACTGTCAACTATTTCTATCAAGAAAAAAACCCTGAAATCTCAAGCAAATATTTATTTGATTTGTTCCAAACTAATTTCTACTACTGTATACTACTAAAATATGTAATATACAAAAATATTCTGCTTATCAAGTGGTCTGTCGTAAAAGTAACCTCAACCTCTAGGATGCAGCCACAAAGCCGAGGGTAGTAAAAACAGATATCCCAGCTGTCTAAAAGCCAAGCTTAATTTTCTTGGGTCAACACTCCTTCTTATCCGAGACTACTCATACTTAATATTTTGTGTAAAATTAAGTTTATTGAGCTTAGCTGGTGGTTTTCTCTTGTTAACTTTCAGGTAAAAAAAAGAATATGAGGCCTGGCTGGTATGGCTCTGTGGCTGAGCAACGACCTATGAACCAGGAGGTCATGGTTTGATTCCTGGTTAGGGCACATGCCTGGGTTGCAGGCTCAGTCCCCAGTGGGGGATGTGCAAGTAGCAGCCAATCTATGATTCTCTCTGATCATTGATGTTTCTTTCCATCTCTCCTTCTCTGAAATCAATACAATTAAAAAAAAAAAAAAGAATATGAGGAGAGGATACACCACTGTGGACCAGAGGACAAAGTCAATTTAGTCATGCTGTTCATGACAAATAATGGGAGAATGCTAGGAGCAAGCTGAAGAAAAGAAGCTTGTGAGGAGAACCAAGATGGCGGCATAGGTGAACACCTGAACTTGCTGCCATGTACAACCACATTAAAACTACAACTAAAAGACAAAACGAATATCATCCAGAACCACGGGAGGCTGGCTGAATGGAAATTCTACAACTAGAAGGAAAGAGAAAAGTGCATTGAGTCCGGCAGGAGGTGGAAGTGTGGAGGTACGGAGGCGCACGCGAAAGGGGCTGGCAGCTGGGTACGCTGTTGTCTTTTTCAATCGGGAGGGAGATGCAAGCTCCCGATTGCTCTGAACTCCAGCTGCGGGCAAAAATTTGGGGACCCAGACTCATATGGAGAGAAACTGTACTGTCTGGCATTGGGCCGGAACGTGAGGGCGGCTTCCTGGCAGAAGTGCTTGCAGCGTTCATTGTTCCTGCACGGGCGGGGGGGACACAGACCCCAGGACCTCTCCGAGGCAAAGCAGACTGGCAGCCATTGCAGTTTGCTCCACCCTGGTGATTCCCTGAGACCCCGCCACACCCAATTTATATCCCCACCCAAGCTGTGCACAGAAGCTTTTGCATACTAATGGCCTGGCCTTTCTCTGCCTACAAACCTGTCAAACTGTAGCTGGGTCAGAGAATCCCAGAGATTCCAAAAGAAGGCCTACGGCTCCTCAGCAGCCTGCATTACTTCACAGCTGTGCCTCATCTGGGCACCTCCAAACCCCAAACAAAGAGGAGGAATCTGCAGATCTCTCTGTAGCTTCTGCAGGGTGGCCTCAGGCAGTGGTTGACTTTGCACCTCTTTGGAGATCCAAGAGCCAGTCTACCCAGTGGTCAGAGGGAGACCATCCAGATTACAACTCCTCAGATCCATAAGAGACACACTCAGGGGGCAGACTCAGTGAGCACCAAAGCCCCAATGAAGCAAGTCCCGCCCCATAAGGGTGTTTCCAACACAGAAGTTCTCCCATTGTAGACACAACTGGTCCTCAAAGCCAATTGGCCTGGAGGTCAATTCCTCCCAGTAATACCAACAGCAATCAAGGCTTAACTATAACAAGACTGTGCACACAGCCCACCAAGGAGTACACCAAGAGTGTCCACCTCAGGTAATTAGAGAGACTGAACCACTGGGCCCTACAGGACACCTAGCACAGAAAGCCATTCTATCAACACAGGAAAGCAGCCAAAATGCAGAGATAAAGAAATAGGTCACAAATGACAGAAATGGAGGAAAGCAAACTACTGGATATAGAGTTCAAAATCACGGTTATAAGGTTACTCAAGAATCTTCTAGAAACTTCCAAGAAATATAGTGAGACCCTCAAGGATATGAAAAAGGACCAATTAGAAATTAAGCATACACTGACTGAAATAAAGAATAATATACAGAGATCCAACAGCAGACTAGGGGATCCCAAGAATCAAGTCAAAGATTTGAAATATGAAGAAACAAAAAACACCCAACCAGAAGAGCAAAAGGAAAAAAGAATACAAAAATATGAAGATAGCGCAAGGAGCCTCTGGGATAACTTCAAGCGTTCCAGCATCCCAATTATAGGGGTGCCAGAAGAAGAGAGAGAGCAAGATATTGAAAACCTATTTGAAGAAATAATGACAGAAAACTTCCCCTACCTGGTGAAAGAAACAGACTTACAAGTCCAGGAAGCACAGAGAACCCCAAACGAAAGGAATCCAAAGAGGACCACACCAAGACACATCATAATTAAAATGCCAAAGGCAAAAGACAAAGAGAGATTAAAATCAACAAGAGAAAAACAGTCAGTTACCTACAAGGGAGTACCCATATGACTGTCAGCTGATTTCTCAACAGAAAATATGCTAGCCAGAAGGGAGTGGCAAGAAATATTCAAAGTGATGAATAGCAAGAACCTACAACCAAGATTACTCTACCCAGCAAAGCTATCATTTAGAATTGAAGGTCAGATAAAGAACTTCACAGACAAGAAAAAGCTAAAGGAGTTCATCACCTCCAAACCAGTATTATATGAAATACTGAAGGGTATTCTTTAAGAAAAGGAAGAAGAAAAAGGTAAAGATAAAAATTATGAATAACGAAGTGACAACAAATACATATCTATCAACAAGTGAATCGAAAAATCAAGTGAATAAAAAATCTGACGAACAGAATAAACTGGTGAATGGAATAGAAACAGGGGCTTAGAAAGGGAGTGGACTGACAATTCTTGGGGGGGAAAGGAGTGTGGGGGTGTGGAAAGAGACTGGACAAAAATCGTACACCTATGGACGAGGACAGTGCGGGCGGTAAGGGCAGTGGAGGGTGGAAACCGGGTGGAGAGGAGCTATGGGGGGAAAAAGAGGAACAAATGTAATAATCTGAACAATAGAGACTTATTAAAAAAAAAGGAAAAGAAGCTTGTCAGGGCCTCCCTATTCACATGCCATTTTAAACACAAACTTAAGAAAATTTCTGAAAAATAAACAAAAGATCATGACTGAGCTTCTGACTGCTAAAGCTTTCTGCTGCTCCTGCCTCAGAACAGACCCGGTCTGTTATTTCTTCCCAGCAAATTCTGGGTCAGGAATCTACATCCCAGACACCATTTCAAGGAGATTATAGCAAAAATTCAGACCACCAAATCCTCACAAGCCTAATGCCACATTCTCAATGGAGCCTACTGCTTTCCAACCCACCCTGGGTAGCTATGTCACCTATCCAACCCAAGCCTCACTGGTTCTTCCCCCTCCCGCCCCCATTCCCCCCACTGGCTCTTTTGTCACCAAGCTGCTGTCATCTGTCTAGACTCCCCTGCCCCCACCATTACAGTAATTTTTATTGTGATTTATTGTGATGCAAGACTCTGCTCCATAACACATAAATCATTTTACATTCTCACTCTTTCCCTTTTCCTTGCATCTTCAAACCTTTCTTGACTCTTCCAATGGACAGTAATCATCCTCAAATTCTGCTGAGTGGAAGCTGCTCATTAATTAGTTGATTGTGCTTCAGAGTTAGGAAGCAGAAGCTATGTTTTCCTCCCCCCACCATTTCTCTTCTGGACCATTAGTTCCCAATTCTCATGTAAAAAAACACAGCCTCTTATACCATCCACTATGCTTACTTGTATCCCTACTCATATCGAACACTTTTCCCAGCATATGTTCCACGTGACTGCAGACTTCTTTATACTAAGTTTTGCCAACATACAGGATAAATCCCACAAATATACAAAATACAACTCACATTATAGTCATATTTACTACCCTCTTTATCTCCAGGAACTTTCCCTACTCTCGATTTTAATTTAATAAATTTTCAAAATGGAAATTTTTTCTTTTAATGCAGAGGACTTATTCCATATACTAATTTCAACCAACACAGAAAAAGTAAACACCCATCCACAATTCCTCTTTCAGTAGACAACCACTATTTACAGCTTAAGTTGTCGTTTTAAAAAGTTAATGCTTGTGTACATGTATATTTACACAAGTAGATCAGTACACATACTGCTTTATAAATACTTTTTTAAACTTAAAAGTACATCTTACAGTTTTCCATGTCAACATCCTATATTTTTCAATGGCTCTACAGTAATCCATCTATGGATACATCAAATATTACATGATTCCAAATAGTGAAGTTTTTTTTACACTTCAATTTTTTACACTTATAAACAAAACCATGGTAAAGATTCTTATGTGCTCATCTTTGTCAAATTTATCTTCATTCCATAGACTCCTAACAAAGTAATTACTGGATGTCGATGTACTCGCTGTTTAATTGCCTCTTCTCCATTACTTTTGCATCCAATCACTAAATCCTGTCAATTCTATTTTCTAGGTAACCTATTAAATATCTCAGAATGTCTCCACTTCTCCACTTGCACAACCACCATTCAAACTCAATCCACTATGATGTCTTGTCTAGATTATTACAACTGCCTCCTTGCTTACAATTTTCTCCACCTGTTTTCCATTTTCTCAACTACAAAGATATTTCTAAAATGCAAATCTGACCTAAACCTCCTCAATGGCCTTCACTGCTCATAGGATAAATTCCAGTCTTCTGAACTTGGCTTGTAAGGCCCAGAATAATCTATGTCTTGCTTATATTCATTGTTTTATCTCCCGCCTCCATCCTCCTTCTATGCTAAAACTAGGGGTGACGGCTACCTGCTTCACCTTTCTTGCTTTCACCTCCTGGTTCTGCAATATCCCTGTCACAAACTGCCTTTACCTACCACCTTTACATCTCAGATTATATCAGAAATCTTTTTTGATTCCTTAAATTTGAATTAGAGGACTCAACTGTGCATTCCCATTTTCCTTTCATTCTTCTAACTTCAACAAAATAAACTTAATACCCTTCAGCAAAAATTGTATCCATACCATGGTACCATTTCTTTTAAAAAGTGTGTTTCTATAAATCTAGCCAGCTATTCTTCCAAATGACATATGGAAAAAAAAATCTATGATGATGGTCACATCATGTTAATGATATACCAGTATCTCCAGCTTAATGTCAGTAATTGATTCTTGGTGATCAGGTATATTGTGTAAAAATGTTGAGAGCCTATTTCTCACTATAATGTACCATATGTCAAGCCTAAACCCCCAATAACTTTCTTAAAATATAATTAAAGTATAGTAGAATGTCTATAACTGAATAACAAACATTTTAGGACATAAAATGCTTATAACACTGCTTCCAGAGCACATATATAGATCAAACAGTCCTGTGACCTTAACAATTATAAGCATCTTAAGCACACATTCTAAAATATCACATAAGGCATTATTCAGTAAAAAGAAACTACCTAAGACATCAATATGTCACAAACATAAAATGTTTGGGGTATAGCCCTAGCTGGTTTGGCTCAGTGTATAGAACATCAGCCTGTGGACTGAAGGGTCCAAGGTTCAATTCTAGTCAAGGGCACATGCCCAAGTTGCGGGCTTGATCCCCAGTAGGAGGCATGCAAGAAGCAGCCGATCAATCAATGAATCTCTCTCATCATTGATGTTTCTATATCTCTCTCCCTCTCCCTTCCTCTCTGAAATCAATAAAATGTATTTTTTAAAAATGTTTGGGGTGAATTCAATGTGGTATGAACAGTTAAAATTAGGACCTGCTATTTTGATCTATATTTGTGTTAAGCTATAATGCCTAAAAAAAAAATGATGAAAATATACAAAATCATCTGCTCCAGCAGCACACAGAGTAAATGTCTAGGAGCCAGCTGTCCCAGCTCTCTCCCTTGCCTTCTCAACAGGCAATCTGGCAATGCAGGCTTCCTGTCCCTGCACAATTCTCCTCAGCCACTTGTGTGCTAAATAAATGAGATTTACTATTAAGGCTCGTTTTCTTGCTGGTAACTTTGATTACAGACTTGTTCTGCTCAAACAAAACCAACCATGCCATTTGATGATGCCCTGAATTTACAGAATCATCAAATTTTTCTGCCACAAATGGCATTATTAGTTATTAAAATGAATTGGCTTACATAAAGCCATAGAACTAGCTTAAAATACAAAGAATAACAAAGATAAGTTGTGTTGTATATAATTACTCAATAAGTATAGACCAAAACCCTTTTTTTTGTTTTTGTTTTTAATAGGGGAGATTAAAAACAGGTAAACTTTGACTGCTTAAAGAGAGAAAAGTGTTCACTACTGAAGAAGAAAGGTCACCAGGATGGGGAAACTAGTAATATTGAATTCAAACTCAAGGATTGAACACTACTATGTAGGGTCAATTTTGATAATTTTGAACTGAGCAAACAGAAGAGGTACAGAAACTATTTGTAATGCATGGCAGTAAGAATAGTTCTGCTCCTAGAGTGATAAATTCTTTAAGATACCACAGATTTCGTTAGATAAGATATGCACCAGGAATTTGATAATTAACAGATGATTGCAAAAAATCTAAGGGCTATTTAGACATAGCTTACTTGAGGTATATAGAACCCACTTTGGTTACAGTGCCCACTCCAACAAATTTAAGAGCACCCAAATTTACACAAAGCATAAGTTGAAGGTGATAGCTTGCCTTGAAACACTTGCATGAGTATTTTTCAAAAGGATGTATTTACTTGCTATTTAACAAAAATTTCAAATAGGATTCAATTTGAATAGTGATTTGTACAAAACATATTAAAGGTAAAAAAAAGCCTCAAGCAATCAGATTTTAAAAGAATATAGAGCTGCCTAAAGAACTAACTGCAAGACAGCCAGGGCATTAGAGTTCTCAAATAAAGGGCAGAGTGGAAGAGGGTGAAAAGGCAGCCAGGGCCAGGTCGTGCAGGCCTCTGAGGGCCACTTAGGGAACTTTGGATGTGTGCTATGAAGCCATTATAGGTTTTGAGATGGGAGTGAGATAACCTTTAAAATCAGGTGTGGGGAACCTTTTTTCTGCCAAGGACCATTTGGATATATATAAGATCATTTGCAGACCATTTAAAAATTATCAACTTAAAAATTAGCCTGCTATATTTGGTCAAACATTTAATTAACTCACCCCTAATGCATTGGCAGGGCCAATCCACATGATTTCATGGGCGTTATATGGCCCACAGCCCGGACATCCTACCCCCCACCCCCTGTTTTAAATTAATCATTCTAGCAATTACAACCCGCCCCCATCCCTCCAAAAAAGAGTAAAAAGCAAGATACTTAATAAATACACAATTATTCTACTTAAATACTTAAATAGGTAGACTAGAACAGGGTTAGATACATTTATGTTTCTGCCTAGATTTTGAGGATTGAGTCACAGCTACAATAAATCACAGCTTTATCAATCTAAATTTTAGTATTTAATTATAATTCATAAAGTTTTTGAAAAAAGATCAAATACTCACCAATGTTTTGGCGTAACCTGGCTCAGACTGATAACTTCATCGAGGATTTCATTTTTAGCCTTTTCAAATAGTTCATTCTAGGCAATATAGATACAAGAAATAAGATTTTCATAAGAGAGTCCATTTGCCCTGCCATGATTTTCAGAAATAACTAAAAAGAAGGCCTCTGACAGGCTAGTAGGATGGGCTCAGGTTTGAAGCATGCATGACCAGCAAATAACCCTCTTCTCTTCTAATAGCTTTTGTAGAAATGCCAATATCCAGACAAGGACTAATAAACTGACACAAATGTCTACCTTATTCACTTAATTCTGAATGCAGTTTTTTACATAACATTTGTTCAGATAAATTTTTCACATACCAAATGTTATATGAAAGTAGTAATACATATTAACTTAGTGTATTAGCAAACTGATGCTATTTTACAACCAATGGCATTTTTAAAATCAAGGAAAACTAGTATTTAAATCCCATCAAATTAGAGTATATTCTTCAACAGTAAATGCTGAAAAGGTAAAAAAGTTGGTGTATAAGTTTACATTACATAAATACAACTAATTCTATAATGCCTTTAAAAAATTCTTCATCTCAGAAAATACTTTTAAATACTTGTTTTGACATCCCATGACCCTAGTTATGTTTTAAAAATAATTTAAATTATTGTAGAAAAATAACTGTTCCTGGGAATGCATTCTTGCAGCTTTAAATTAGTAATCATGGTAAAAACCAGAACAATGTAGCTTACCAAATTTCGCTCATTAACATACATTTTGTTAGAGTGCAATATTAGATTACATCAGCGATTTTCAACTGATGGCACACGTACACTAATCACTAAAATTCTATGCACACCAAAAAACATATTGTAGTTTTTGCTGATTTAACAAAAAAACAAAAAATAGTTGTGATTTTAACTCATTCACATCAGACAGCTATTGTGTTGACTGTTGTCATTTTTTTATTTGACAATCTAAGGGAAAAGAGGTCAGTGCCCCTGACTAAATAGCCAGGTGCTGCATGTTTTAAAATACCTTACAGCACACTGTTTGAAAATTGCTGGATTAGATATATGCAAAATACATGAGGTGTACAAACATTACCCGGTCAAGTTCTCGCAGGCGAGGATAGTTATTCTTCCACTCAGTTTCAAGGTTGAAACGTGTTGCTGAGGAAGAAGGACAGGTGTTCAAGTTAGAGGACTTTCTTTCTTTCCACAGGCAGTGGCTAAAGGCCATCATGCATATCTTCTTCATTAACTGAATTTAAGTGTGCACCTATGCCTCCTGAGTACTCTGGGCTCTCAACATCTCTGAATCTCATATTGCAACTTTTCCAAACTAATCTCCTTGACTCTAGTTTCTACATCCAATCCACAAAACACATGACCGAAAGAGTTTAGTACAGTAGCTAAGAGCATGGACTCTGCATTTATACCAAGATTCAAATCCTGGGTCTACTGCTGTATGATGCTGGGTGTATTACTTAGGTAAGGTACTCTGTCCTCAGTTTTCTCTTCTGTAAAATGGGCCTAATACTAATACTTACAAGGTTGTTTAGGGACTAAATGGAATAAACAGGTAGGATTGCCAAATGAAAAAAAGGAAGAAATGTGTACTATCACCAAATGAAACTATGGAAGCAAAGCCATAGAGCAGGAAAAGTATGGAATTCATGAACTAGCCGAGGCGCAGAATGCTGATTCCTAACACATTTCCTCTCCCCTCAACCCCCAAAGGGGGACTCTGACTTCACTGCAGTTTACTAAGCTCTTTCTCCCAAATACTACTGCACACCTTCTAATCTGTTGAAACTCGCAATGTGCTCCCAGCAATGTTTCCTCTGAGAGGAAACACCCTGTTCTTGTAATACTGCATTTTCCACATACTATCTAATAGTAAATGAACTGAAAAGCAACTGTTAAAGGGAGTAAAGAACCTCATGGATGCCTAAGATTGCCAGCTAATACAATGTCTAAATGTGCTGCCTTATTTCAAAAACCCAACTTACCTTTAAAACTATCAGCCTGTTGTTCAACTGACTCTCGTACCATTTTCCAGAAGCAGTCCGATACAGCAAGGCTTAAATTCCTTGTAGTCACCTGGTGTGCCTTTAGCATGCTGGCCCTATTAAAAGTAACAAGAGTTAAAGTATACTAAAATAACAAAAGGACAATACCATCACTAAGTTTGAGAATGTGCTTGTTATGATAACCTAATGAGAACAGCCCACGTATACATTTTTATAGCAACACTGTCCAATAACATTTTCTGTGATGAAGAAACTATTCTATATCTAAATTAACCAATATGGTAGCTACTACTAGCCACATGGGGTTATTGAGTCCTTGAAATATGTGGCTAGTGTGATTAAGAAATGAAGTTTTAATTTTATTTAATGTTAACTACTTTAAATTTAAATAATCACACAAGGCTAGTGACTACTGTATTGGACAGCACAGTTCTATACACCTGTGAGCTCCTATCCCTTCACTCAATAGTATGAGAACTATATTGATTTACTATACTAATATAGAGGCAAACATACTTTTCCACTTCAAGTGACTCTCTACTTATAAAGTTTTATTATAACTCAGTTGCCCTTTAGCTCTTCCTTTTTGCTTTTCTTTAGTATCATATTTTCTGATAATTTCTGTCAATATCTACTAGTATTCAGGGATACCCCTTTGACATCCCCAGCCCACTTCAATTTTCCCCAACACTGAAAGAGAAATAGATACATGCATTTAAAAATGAAAGTGTTGGTTTTTAAAAATCACTTTATAAGTAACACAACTTCAGGTGTCCATACTGTCATTCATTGCCCACACCCCAGGGGCAGTTTGCTATGTCAGCATGTATTGCACCATGTGATAAACTGCTCTGAGTTCTGTCAGGGTAGCTAGAGGACTTATTTAGTAGGTACCATCTGGGAAAAATTCTGAAAAATCAACGTTAAACTAACAGCTATAAAGAAACTTTTAAGTGAAAACTACTAGTTCAAGCTACTCCCTATAAATCTTTAAATGTTTAAACAAGATACCTACTTTAGGAGTTTTGAATTCTGAAAAAATTCTTCTTCATATTCTCTTATTGCTTCTATGCTTTCGGAGCTGTTTCCTAGGGAAAGATGATGGTGAAGTTCTCGCTGAGAAAATGTTTATCACTTGAAAACAACAAAAACTTCAATTACAGTAATCCATCTTTGCATACCTTTTCCTGTTACAACAGCAAAATAACCTAGAGCTTTCATTGGGAAGAGTTTTCCTTCAATTATCTGCTGAATCTATTTTTAAAAGTGAGAAAATAAATGTGAGATAAAGGTTTACATAATTTTAAAGAGCATTACATACCATTTAGAAAGGAAAATTAATAATGCTGTATATGTACAGTTAATTTAAATATGTAAACCTATACAAAAGAATTAAAATGTATTTCAATTTCTATTTGAGGAAAAAATAAATACATTTAATTTTAGTATATTAAAAATTTTTTATTAAAACACAAGTATCAAAATTAAAACTTGGAATGATGTGTACTGCTTTGGAGTCAGGCCTCTGTTTGAATTTCTGCTCTGCCACTTACTAGCTATGTGGCCTTAAGAATACTCCAACTTTTTCAAAATGGTTGTTAAGAAAATTATCCTATACTAGAGACCCGATGCACGAAATTCGTGCAAGAGGAGGCCTTCCTTCCCCCAGCTGCTGGCACCAGCTTCCCTCTGGCACCTGGGACTCAGGCTTCCCTCCAGCCGCTGACAGGCACTAGGGACCCGGGCTTCCCTCTGGCCATAATATGCTAAGTGTCCAGTTGACCAGTCGGCCATTCAACCAATCAAAGCATAATATGCTAACGATATGCTAAGGCCGCTCAACCGATCACTATGATGTGCACTGACCACCAAGGGGCAGACAGTTGACCAGTCGCTATGATGTGCACTGACCACCAGAGGGCAGACAGTCGACCAGTCGCTATGACATGCACTGACCACCAGGGGGCAGATGCTCCAATCCACAGATTAGCTTGCTGCTGGGGTCTGGCCAATTGGGACTGAGCAAGATGGGCTAGACATGTCCTGGAGCCCTTCTGCAGTCCCTCTCTGGCTGGCCAACCTCCCATGTTGTTCCCCGGCCCTGATCGTGCAACAGTGGGGTCCCTTGGCCTGGCCTGCGCCCTCTCGCAATTCGGGAACCCTCGGGGGATGTCAGAGAGCCAGTTTCAGCCCGATCCCACAGGACAGGCGGAGGGACCCCACTGGTGCACGAATTCATGTACCAGGCCTCTATATGTGATAATAATGATACTTAGCACAGTGCCAGGAATGCAGAAGATTCAATGAATGGTAGCTGCTATTATTTCCCCATATTCTTCTGCAAATATCTAAATTCTAACCAAGTTGGACTGCCTTTTTATACTCTTTGTAAAAAAAATATTTGTACCCATTGGTTCTCAACTCTTTTGGGGTCAAAAATTTTTTTCTAAATATAACCAAAACTACAGTCTCTGGCCCTAGAAAAATGCACATTTGTACAGAGATCTATTATTCACACAGTGTAAAAGAGTTTCTACTCCCAGAAGGCCCTCCAGTTGAAGACTTACTGATGTAAGAATCCCTGCTCTAAGATAGGCCACATTCCTAAGCTAATGCTGACTCTGGTATAAAAAAGGACTGCTATGAGCTTAAATTACATTTCAAAAGAAATGCAAACTCACTATCCTAGACAAGAGGAAAAAGAAATGAAAATAATGGAGAGAGATGGGAAGAAAGCACAGAAATTTGCTTTCACCTACTTCTCCCCCTCTCTCCATATTAGGACAAATACTGCCACAGCATGCCTCACCTATAAAATAAGGCAAAGCCAAGGTCAGATTAAAGAGTTAACACAGTCCTCAGAAAGGCCTTCTTGTCCTACGCTGGCATCTGGGGACTTAACTAGTAAACAATTCCCTACAACGATATAAAACTTTCCCTAAATAACAGTAGCTCCATTGTACAAGCAATGTGGCTTATGCTGAACGTCTGCTTTCCTTTTGGGCATCTGTATTTTGGTACCTGATGGTGCCTACATAACCAGGTCCATATAAAAACCTTAGGTGCTGAGTCTCTAATGAGCAACCTGTTGCTGGAGGGATTAAGCATGTCCTCTGTGACTCTGCTGGGAGAGGACTCTTGAAAACGTGAGCCTGGTTTCCTCTAGACATCATCTCTTGTCCCTTTTCCCTTTGTGATTTTGCTTTGTCTCCTTTCATTGAAATAAATCTTAGATGTAAGTATAACTATGTGCTTGAGTCCTGTGAGTCCTCCAACCAGTGAACATAAGAGGTATCTGTCTTGGGAACCTGACAGAGAGGCCCAGTTCCAGAAAGCTTCAGGTGGACAGGAGAGAAATTCTAGGCAGGGATAGGTACTTATATCTGAAGTTGTTGTTCTATGGGGAATAAGAATATAATAATAATAAAATAATAACAGATGACAGCCACCCTGTGTATAACACTTTTGTGCCAAGCACTATTTCAAACACTTTTAAAACAAGTATTGAACTCATTAAACCTTCACAACTTATGAGCTAGTACCATTAGTACCTTCATTTCCAACAGATGAGGAGGCCTAAAGCACTAAAAAAACTTAAATAACTTTTCCCAGTTTACAAAGCTATCAAACAGTAGGGACAGGATTTGAAACCAAGCAATGTGGCTACAGATTCTTCACTCTTAATGAGGAAACCTTACACCTTTACAATTAAGTAGAGAGCATGACCTAAGTCAGGACCTGAACCCCAATAACACACATAATGTTACCTTGAAATAAACCTCTTTCCTTTAGGGACACTGAGCAACGTGTATAGGAAGTTGAAGTCACAGAATTTCAGAAATGAAATGACCATAGAGATCAACCAGACCAGCAATTTTTAACCTTTTTCATCTCATGGTACACATAAACTAATTACTAAAATTCTGCGGCACACCAAAAAATATATTTTTTGCCGATCCAACAAAAAAAATAGGTATTATTTTGATTCATTTGCTCTAGATAGCTATTGTGTTGGCTGTTTTTTTTTTTATTTTTTTTATTTGAATCTAAGAGAAAAGAGATCAGGCTCCTGACTAAATACTCAGGAATTGCATGTTTTAAAAATTTTTGCAGCACACCGGTTGAAAATCACTGAACTAGACTACTAGGCTGGATTTTGCATTGACTAGATACAGAAAAGTAACAAAATTTGCCCAAGGACACACCAGTTGGTGGTAGAGCACAGATAAGACTGCTACACCTAATCTAATGCCTTCTCTATTATAAAAATCTGCTATATGATCAAATACAGTCTTGATCAGTTAGGAAAGATAATGTTTTTCTGCAAAAAAAAAAAAAAGCATACACAGGGTCCAAAAGGAATCTTTACTGTCACTAGTTTTATACTAATTTATGAACATCAATTTAAAAAGAAACATCACGAATGAGGTTAATGACAGTATGTCAGCATACAAAATTATTTAGAGTATACAACATTAGCAAACTATAATTATGGAATTTTATTTATACCTCAAAATTGCACTTAAATAATTTACTATAACTTTCCAATACTTTGTTTTTACAGAAAACCAAAAAAAAACACCTCTACTACTCTCTGATAAAGTATTCCATAAGGATATATATATTTTTTACAAACAGCTCCTGTCATTCTATCTAATAAAAGACAAAAAGGGTAATTAACCATACCTCCGCTAGTTTCCCATTGGCTAATCAGCGAGATATGCAAATTAACTGCCAACAAAGATGGCGGCCGGCAGCCACGCAGCTGAAGCAAGCAGGAAGTTTGCTTGCTCCAGTGATGGAGGAAGCCAAGGTTCCCCACCTGCCGCGGCCCAGCTCTGAGCTCCGAAAGCAACAGCTCCAAAAGCAACAAAGTTTCAATTATAGAAGCTAAACAAATCCCAGATACCTGCTTTCAGCCAGCCTTGGCCTCAGAGCTGGGAGCGCCAGTGACAGCAACGGAGTTTCAATTATAGAAGGTAAATAAATCCCAGAATAAAAAAAAAAGAAAAAAAGGAGAGGCTGGGAACTTCGGTCACAGGCCAGCCTGAAAATGGCCCTCAGCCCCTCACCCAGATTGGCCAGGCACCCCAGTGGGGACCCCCACCCTGAAGATGGTGTGGCCAGCCTGAAAACAGCCATCAGCCCCTCACCCAGGCTGGCCAGGCACCCAAGCGGGACCCCCACCCTGATCCGGGACACCCTTCAGGGCAAACCAGCCGGCCCCAACCCGTGCACCAGGCCTCTATCCTATATAGTAAAAGGGTAATATGCAAACTGACCCTAACAGCAGAAAGACTGGGAATGACTGGTCACTATGATATACACTGACCACCAGGGGCAGATGCTCAATGCAGGAGCTGCCCCCTGGTGGTCAGTGCGCTCCCACATAGGGGAGCTCTGCTCAAGCCAGGCTGATGGCTGCCAGTACAGCGGTGGTGGTGGGAGCCTCTCCTGCCTCCTCAGCAGCTCTAAGGATGTCTGACTGCAGCTTAGGTCTGCTCCCTGCTGGCAAGTGGACATCCCCTGAGGGCTGCTGGGCTGCCAGAGGGATGTCTGATTGCCATCTTAGGCCCAATCCCCCGGGGAGCAGGCCTAAGCCAGCAGGTGGTCATCCCCCGAGGGGTCCCAGACTGCGAGAGGGCACAGGCAGGGGTGAGGGGGGCCCCCTCACGAGTGCACAAATTTTTGTGCACCGGGACTCTAGTATCATTATAAATGGTTCTACACAGGAATAAGGTAAAATACAAGTTTTTGTACAAAGAATCTTTTGTCTCATAATAAAGAACCTCACCCTGCTTGGGCTAGCCACATTTTTCTCTGCCAGGTCTACTTTGGTCAAAACAAATATCGTCCTTCTTCCATGAGGATCCATTTGACTGACCAAGTCTGTAACAATGCTGCGTTCAGCATCCACAGATCCATCTGAAAAATAAAATAAAAATATGACACTGTAATAATTGCAAAATGGATTTTTAAAATTTCTACAAGCTACACTGTTGTGTCTACATTATAGTAAGAAAAATTTTACTAATAAATCTTTTGTTATGAAAAGATATTCTAGCCAATAAAAATTTCTATGATGCCTACAGTGAAATTTACAAAATTATTCCCAACTTCAATTCTATTTACCAATAAAACAAATAAAAGAGGGTGAAACATATTTATCTTGCATGTTTATGTAACATGCATATTTAGAGCAAAGCCTGGATTGCTAAAGGAAGCATATCAGTGCAATTAAAATCTTGTGATATATTTACCTTGAATGCATAGGATGATGGCATTAGGATTCTGCATATAAGCTTTGCTCATACTGAAAATAGTTTCCTTTGTGTCAGGAGCCATGCCTGATGTCACAGTCTTAAAGAAAAAGGTTTTAAATGTCATTATAAATGTTTTCCACAACGGAATACGACAAAATACAAGTTTTGTATATACTTACATTAATCACACCTGGTAAGTCAACAAGCACCATCCTCTGCAGTCCAGGGCCTTTTACATTTAAGGATATGGTCTACTCAGGGGACAAAACAAAACAAAAAATATTGGAGGGGAAATTTGTTAGGAACTCTTTGGTGATATATAGTCTGAAAAGTCTGTATCTCATCCATTCAGATATGGTGCTCAGAAAAATGTTATTCTTTTTCTGATCCTAAAAGTAATTATTCTAAGACAATTTCCTACAAAATGATATATTATTAGGAATATTAAAAATATCTGTTATCTTGGAATAGCAACAATCTAAATATCAATGTCAATATCATGATTTATTTCATATCATGACCATTAGATTCTACAAAACACTGGTGAAATGAATTGCACACTCACCTCAGGGCTAACAGTACAGCCTTCTTTCACATTTTTCCTCATTCGTAGTTCTATTTCATGTCTTAATGCTGCAAGCTATGAACGGAAAACAACAAAGTCCTGAGAAAACCTTCAGTTAACAAATATTCCCTGTAGTTGTCTTTCATAAGCTTACACAGGTTATAAAGTTACACACATTAACCTCACATGAATGCTACTTACATCTTCCTCCTTGGTAAGATCAAACTCTCGAGAACTATCTTTAAACAATGCTACGTGGTGAGGACCTTCACTCAGAGTCACCTGGAATTAATAGAAAATTGAAATGTAATAATGCATTTACAATTCATATTAATTCCCATAGCACTTACATGGTCAGGGCCCCTGCATCGCACAAATCCAGGTGTCCCTTCATACTACACACACATCAGGAGGATCCCTGGGGGCTGTCAACACAGCAATGCGGAGACCACAGAGTTCTTTATCTGTGTTGTCCATACACCTATCACATGTATTGTGATTGCCCAACAAGATCAATGGCTACTTTGTATCTTTCATGACCTAAAATACTACTGCCCTTTTTGTTTCATAGTCAATATTATATACAGTACTGAGCACAAAACCACCAATTTAAAACCTGTAAAACTAAAAGAAAACCTTGCCTTTAACTTCACAGTAAATTCAGATAAAGGACAATTCACTTATTTAACACCTACTTATTGAGAGCTAACTGTATCAACTGTTGTAGGTGGGGAAGTATGAAGAATTGACTCAAAGAGCTAAGACAGCCTTTCCCCAAACAGTGCCATATGTGCAAGAAATTCTCTAACAACTTATAGGTTAACCATCAATGGTTTCAACTTCTCAACTTCACATTCCTTGATTTTTTAAGTGTAACTTTTCAAGCTTCACTATAATGATCCAATTTCACTTTTAAAATACAATTCCTTCTACTGAGGTTAGATTAACAGGCTAGAACACAAAACCAGCTGTTTGAAGGCATCAGAGAGCAACCTGGACTGAGTCCAAGACCCTAAAGAATTTGTGGGGGATATTCCTGCAGGTATTTTCCCCAGGGCATTTGCTAATTTGTGGCCTGAGAGAAAAGCTTAAAACTTTGTAACAGTTTTACTGGATTGAGAAGCCCAGGCAGCCACGATTCAGGTTGCCAAGGTCCCAGAGAAAAATTCACAGCAGTGATGAATCTCCAAATTCTGAGCCCTCCAGAATATTCTGCGTACAATTTCCCTTTGAGGCATTTACACATTAAGAAACAAAGCAGAAAGAAGCTGCTAACGAGGCTAACACACTAAGTCAAGATTCAAGATTCCGGAGATCCCACTCTTCAGGTGACACAAAAATCTGGAGTTCAGAGTCAACCCAGGAGAAATCCTGGTAAATACTATAGGAGGAAGGGCACACTGGAGAGAGACCAGTCTTGTTGGTTTCAAGGAAATGTGTTCATGCTGGAACAGCCTAACAGAAGAAAGTGAATCCCTAAAATATAACATCATCTATAGCCACTACAATTAGAGTGCTGCTAACAATGTAAAAGGTAGGTTAAAATGTTTTTACAGTCGATTACAGAGCATGATATGAGGTGTAGTCAGTTCATTTTTTTTCTAAATTAGAAGTATTCCAAATAGATCCGTAAAGTGTGGTACAGCCAAACAATACCACAGAACAGTCATTTTAAACCTTTTTCATCTCATGGCACACCATGAGGTTAATTACTATAATTCTGCAACACACCAAAAAATATATTTTCTATCGGTCTAACAAGAACAGCAAAAAATAGGTATAATTTTGATTCATTCATACCAAATGGCTATTGTGTTGGCTGTTGTACTTTTTTTATCTGACAGTGTAAGAGAAAAGAGGTCAGTGCCCCTGACTAAATAGTCAGGTACAGATGCTTTAAAAATTCTTGTGGCATACAGGTTAAAAATCACTGCTATGGAGCAATGAAAAAGAAACTAGCTTGACACAACATGGCTGAATTCGCAGCCAGACCACAGTGCACTCTGTATGAATCACACCAGACTGCTTGTTGCCATTATAAAAAAACTCCATTTCTAAAAGATTTTAGCATCAGCCTCACTGTCTCATTTTCTACCACTACTCTGGGCTTCATCCTTGGTGATTTCAAGTCTCCAATTCTCCAACTATTCTATAATACACCACCAGCTGAACTAAAAGAAAAAAACACACACACACAACCATACAGTGTCCCTTTAAATTTGTGTCCAGACCTTAATGGGGACATCAGTACCACTCAGCAATCCTAATATTTCTTGACTTCCCTCATCAACTCAATCCTGGACTCATCACTCGCCTAGAAAAGACTTCACACTCCCCACTTATTCATCTTCAATACCCTCTCCCCTCTCTCTACTTAACAGCTGATAATCTAGCTTATGTCTCTGAGGGAGTAGAAGCAATCAGAAGGAAATGTCCACAATGCCACTTACTTGCCTCCACTGTAAATTCAATAATCAGTTCTTAGTCTCCACCTTCCTTGGTTACCAGCAGCACTGACCTTGCCCGCCACTCCCTCCTCCTGGGTATTTTCTTCCTGACTTTCAGGACACAGACCACAGTGTTCTGGTTTCCCTCCTATCACACTGGTTGCTCCTTCACAAACTCCTTCATTGTTTCCATTTCCCTCAATCTCTAATGTTGGGACATAAGCCTCCATTTTGTCTTCTCTCTCTCTACTCACTCCCATGGTGATCTTACCCAGGAAGACCAGGGCTCTCTATATAACCTTTAGATATTCGATTATGACTCCTAAATTTAAGTCTCTAGCTTGCCCAGACCGCTCTACAAACTTGTATATCCAATTGCTTTTTTGTTAACAAGTCCCAAACTCCTGATTTTCTTCCCCAAAGCTAATTCATTCTAATTCAGACTCCCCCATGCCAATCACATGCTTTAATTTATTCAATTTATTCAGGCCAAAACCTCAAGTCATCCTGACAACTGACTTCCTCTCTCTCCATATCAAATATGTAAAAAAATCATGTAGATCCTACTTCCATCACAGATTCAACCATTTTTTTTTACCACTTTCACTGCTACTTCTCTGGTACAAGAATCACCGGGGTACTCCAATAGCTTCCCACCTGGTCTCCTTGGTTCTACACCTCTTGTCGATGTCTATTTCAACAGAGCAGTCAGAGTGAACCTTTTAAAAAGTATGTCGTTACTCTGCTCAAAACACTGCATTGGCTTCCATTTTATTCAAAACAAAAACCAAAGTGTGCATAACCTACAAGGCTCTAATAATCTGCTCTCCCCAGTATCCCTCTGACCTCATCACCTGGCAGCTTTTCACTCTGCTCTCGCCACACTGGCCTGGAACACACTAAGCAGCTACCTATCTCAGGAGCTTTGCAGTAATGTTCTCTCTGCACGAAACACTCTTGAACAGGATACCCACAGAATCCCTCCCTCACTTTCTGCAAATCTTCGTTCAGCTGTCACCTCCTCATGCAGCTTACCAGTACCCTGGTACCACCATTCCCGTTGCCCGGCTCCACTGTTTTCTTCTGTGCACACTTACCACCTTCTAGCATACTATGTAACTTAGTTACTTACTATGTCTACTAGAGGCCCGGGGCATGAAATTCATGCACAAGACGGGGGGTCCCTCACCCCAGCCTGCACCCTCTCCAATCTGGGACATCCCTCTCGTAATCCGGGACCGCTGCTTCCTAACTGCTTGCCTGCCTGCCTGCCTGATTGCCCCTAACTACTCTGCCTGCCTACCTGATCACCCCTAACTGCCTCTGCCTGCTGGCCTGATTGCCCCTACCTTGGCCCCCTACCAGCCTGATCGACCCTAACTTGCTCCCCTGCCAGCCTGATCGCTCCTACCTTGCCCCCCTGCCGCCTGATAGCCCCTAACTTGCTCCCCTGCTGGCTTGATCGTCCCTAACTTGCTCCTCTGCCTGCCTCATCGCCCCTAACCGCCTCTGCCTCGGCCCCTGGCCTAAGCTGCAGTCTGGCCTCCCTCTGCGGGAGGCGACCTGGCAGATCAGGGGAAGGCACTGCCCCCATTACCCCGCTGCTGCCGCCACTGCTGGCCTGAGCCTGGGCCCTCTACAGCTGCGCTTAGGCCCTCGCAGCCACTGCGGCTTTGTCCGGAAGGTCATCCAGAAGACATCCACCCTAATTAGCATATTACCCTTTTATTAGTATAGATTATTTATTATCTGTCTCTCTCTACTAGACCATATCCCCCATTATGTCAAAGATCTTTGTTTTGTTTACCGACACACTGCCTAGAACAGTGCTGGCACATATTAAGCACCTAATGAATATTTTTGGAATGAGAGACTCTGAAGCCATAGACTTCCTTCCTGTAACCATGGATGAATTGTCAGTATTTCTCTATATGGGCAACTTGTACACTGAGTCCCAGACTCTTACCTCAATGACTTTGCTCCCTCTCTCTTGTATCATTTTTTTTTCAACTAGATCATAACATATCTCTAACTCTATCTCTCTATATAAAAGCCTAAGCAACCGGAATGACTGGTCGCTATGATGTGCACTGACCACCAGGTGGCAGACGCTCAATGCAGGAGCTGCCCCCTGGTGGTCAGTGTGCTTCCACAGCCAAACTCCCCTACCAGCCAACCTCCCACAGTCCCTCCCCCTGGCCCCTGGGCTGGGACGGAGAACCAGAGGTGGGTGCGGCCAACCTCCCATGCCGTCCTTCCCCCAGCCAGCAGGTCCCGATCGTCCTGCTGCCCGCCCACAGCGGTGGCGGCACAGTGGTGAGGGAAGGGGGGAGAGGGGGAGGCAGGAATCGCACAGTGGTGGGGCACCAACAATGGCAGCATTGGTGTCTGGCATCTGTTCCTTCTGCGATCCGACCCAGCAACTGTTGCCTCCTCTCCGGCCCGGCCCTGATAGGCCTAGCCCCAATTGGCCCTGATTACTGGCCAGGCCTAGGGACTCCACCTGTGCACAAATTTCGTGCACCGGGCCTCTAGTAGCATATAAATATCTTTAAAACACTCCCTTGACCCAACATATTTCAACTGCTACTGCCCCATTTTCTACTTTTTTTTTACATTAAAGACAGATAATTATCTCTATTTATTGACTCCACTTCCAAGATTCTATTCTCTTACGCAGACTAAACTCCAAAGCCTAATAACAGGATAGCCTGGCCTTCCACTGCACCCTTTTCCTCCTCTCCCCTTATTCAGCTCCTGTTACACTGGCTTCCTGACTGTGCTTCCTACTTATTACTTATTTCTAATAGGAATAATTCCAAATGCTCCGTGTCCATTCTTTATTTAGTTAAAACTCTTCATTTCAACATAATAAACAAAGCTCTAAGGAACTTCATTCAGATGGCCTATTTTCTTACCTTAACTGGAGAGCGTGTCATCATCTCCCCAGATCCTCGTGGGAATATTCGTGCTTGAGCAATCATTTCCAACACACTGGTTTTCCCAGCACTCTGATCTCCAACTACAACAACCTTACGGCAAAACAATAACATTTATTTATATTATTCAATACCAACTTATATTTAAACATACTTGAAATGCTGCCAAGATTTTTTTAGTCTTTTCAAGTATCTACAGTTAAATGATTTAAAAAATATCATCCATGAAAAAATTGGTAGTTGATACGTGTATGCATATTGAAAATATAAATAGCAAAACATGAATCGGACCCATTTACTAGTATAGTCAAAATTTTATTAAAAACTTGTGTTAATTTAAACCACTATTTCTAAAACCAGATCATTCAAGTTCCACAAGTCTTTCTCATAGCTAGTTTACTCTTTACAAAGACATTTTCAATTCTATCAGGTTAAATTTCACTCATGTGCTGAATTTAATCCACTGTTCAGTTACTTTAATATATTGGTTATTATGAATATGTAATGCCAAATATGTAACAGCCTTCCTTTGTCACAGATAAATGTAAGTCGACCAATGGATCAAAGTACTCAAATAACATTCAACACTTAAAAAATCATCTATAACTCATAATATTACATAAAAAAGAATATGTCTCTGGTTTAATCTGTATGTATATGTATATATGAATGTGTATGTATTGTGTATGTGTACATACACATAACTTTTTTAAAACCTAAATTTTTGCTAAGGGGCCATTTCACTATGTATTAAGTTTTCACTTACCCTTGGCAAATGATCTTGTGTATTATAACTGGCATCATAATCAGATAGAACATCAAGAACTTCAGAATACATGTCAATCAAAGATTTCTACAAAAGTAAAAAAATAATATTAATTAAATAGTGAAAACATTTTAAAAAATACCATAGACGTGTCAAGAGGAAAAAAAAGCTGATAAATTCATAATGTTTTTCCATAATCATGGTAGTTTTTTTCTAATTATGCAAATACATAGTCATAGTAAAACAGTATATAATAAAATTTCATTTCTTCTTATCTAATTTATCCAATTTATTTTATTTAGAGATACACTGATAATTAAAGTACATTAATTTAGGATTTCCTAACTTTCTAACTAAATGATAAAAGAGGGAAGTTGTTATTTAATATTAAAGAGTTAATATTAAATGCCCAACAAAGAAAACCATTAAGAGCATAAAGGCCAAATAAGGTGCTAGATGACCAACTGAAAGGAAATCATCTTCTACCAAATTTGGTGTGTCAGATATAGAGATAGAGACAGAAATAGATAGGAGGTGGGGGGCGGGGAAAGAAAGACTGAAAAGAAGACTAAAGTGGAGAAAGAATGACCAAAAAGATGGTTAAGCCAGTAAGCATGATTAAGTATACTTTGACAACTGCACAGCTAATAAGTGAGAGCACCAGGGGCAGACATCCAGTATTGTTTCTCTCTGTAAGTGGAAACAGTACCTGACAAATAACAAGATTCAAGTAAGTATTTGATGAATAAATGAACAAATACACTGGCTGGGAAAAAAGGTCTGCTATCAAGCATTGAATAATTAAAGGTAAGTTTTAACCCTACAGTAGAAACAACATAAGGGCCTACAGTTCCCTTTATCTCTTAACAGCTAGAAATAATAAATGTGAAGCAACTGCTATCCCTCCACTAAGAAATAAACAAAAATTCTTTAAATTTTCATTGACATTTTACTCTGTGAGAGAATATACTTTTTCTGACATAAACTTTCAAAATATATTAACACTTGAACATAACTTTTCTCAATTGCTGTGTGTAACCTGTAAATAAAGCCATGCTATTTATTTGTTTTATACAATCCTGATTTAGAGCAGAACTACTAATACATGTTGCTTAAACTACAATTACATATCTTTGGACCATGGTACCTAATGTCTGTGCCATGACTTATTGCAGTTTTGCTATACCCAAATTCAGTTTATTTATAGGGGATACAAGTTAGAAGAATTACTCCAATTTAATTTAATACATACAACTTGGTTTAGTGGGAAATAAGATTTACTTTATTGATAATGGTAATTACCAATATGCTGATAATAATACCAGCATATGCTTTTTCAAAAATTCTTTAAAATGCCTAAGGAACTTTCCAGAAGAAAATGTTAACTTTCTTAAAACTGAAGAAAGTAGCCTAATCATTTGCTGGAAACATAAGTAAGGCAATGATGGTAAGTCATATATAAACATCCATCAACTCAGAATTCTGGTTTTATTGCTGTAGAAACGAAATAGGCCTAAAGATATACTAGGTATTTCAGAAAAATAAACTGATTCATGAGAAATGGCTGGTAAAAGTATGAAGATTTTTATGGGCATAGTTTAAAATCAATGTCTGGAAACTACACTTTATAAAATGTGCTAATATAGGAAGAGAACTTCCTATCCCTGAAGGATAGCAGGTGACAAAGGAGGATAGAACATGTATGGTTATGGTCCCTTACACACTAGTATTGATGAACATGCAAAGTCCTGAGAACCAACAAATTAAGATAAAATTAAAATACCTTAAGCTTTCTATGATGGATGCCTTTGTCATCTTTCTGCAACAATAATTTTCTCAGTTCTTTGTTCTCCTTTTCCAACCGTTCCAAGATTCTCTGGTACTTTAACTGAAACAAAATAATACCATAACTACATTAGAAAAAGATGGGTTAATAACAGTAAGTCTAAATTAAAGGCTTCCAAAATCCTGAAGTCATATCTCCTGACTATTCAAAATAAATTATTTCATTTAAAAAGCTCCTATGAAAATGTTGAGAGAATTATGAAAATCTCAAACAATAAATTTCATTATAGTTTTCTATTATAATTTGGCATTTTATTTGAAAAATTCTTTGATATTTACAATGAAGAAATTAAATTAATTAAAAATGTAAGCATTTAAAGAAGCCAGTCCTTAAGTACATTCCATGAAGCAATATTTCCTATTACATCAAAAATTTTTAAGTCTTCATTATAGGGACAATTTGGCAAAAATTCAAATTCTTCCCATTCCCCACATTATTTTGTGTTTTAATTGAAATGATATCCTATATAATAAAAGCCTAATATGCTAAGTGTCCAGTCATCTGTTCAACCAATCAAAGCATAATATGCTAATGATATGCTAAGGATGCTCAACCACTCACTATGACGTGTACTGACAACCAGGGAGCAGACAGTTGACCAGTCGACCAGTTGCAATGATGTGCACTGACCACCAGGAGGCAGACAGTCGACCAGTTAACCAGACGCTATGATGTGCACTGACCACCAGCGGGCAGACGCTCCAATCCATAGGTTAGCTTGCTGCTGGAGTCCGGCCGATTGGGACTGAGCGCGATGGACTCAACATGCCCAGGAGCCCTTCCGCGGTCCCTCCCTGGCTGGCCAACCTCCTGTGTCCCTCCCCGGCCCCGATCATGCACCAGGCCTCTAGTAAAATAATAATAGTTAACAGTGCCTGAGCATGCATTATGTGATAAGCCCTTTAGTTAATGTTGCACCTGCATTAATTTCCTTAAGCCTTCACGTCAGGCAAAGGCTAAACAGGTTAGGAATCTGAGATTAGGGATACTTGGTAGCCTATCCAAGGTCAGAGTTTTGAGTATATAGAAAGGTATGAGTCAAGGGTTCAAACTCTTCCAACTTCTGATAAGTTTCTGTGGTCAGAGATTACACATTAATTTTTAAAATACTGATATAAAAACAGATTTTAAGAAGACAGCATTTAGACACGTTATTTTGTCAAAAGTAAATGCTTGGCTACATACTCTTCTTAAATAATTGTGATCCTTTTCTAACTGGTCCTCTCAGTTTTTACACTATAATTTCTTCTCTAAGCATTACAAGGTTTGAAAACTATTTTTTTTTAAAATATATTTTATTGATTTTTTTACAGAGAGGAAGGGAGAGAGATAGAGAGCCAGAAACATCGATGAGAGAGAAACATCGATCAGCTGCCTGCTGCACATCTCCCACTGGGGATGTGCCCGCAACCCAGGTACATGCCCTTGACCGGAATCGAACCCGGGACCCCTCAGTCCGCAGGCCGACGCTCTATCCACTGAGCCAAACCGGTTTCGGCAAGGTTTGAAAACTATTAAGAATTACTCAATCCTACAACCAGCAGAATGTTTATGTTCAATCTATAACATCATGCCTTTTATAATGGAAAATATCTCTTAGAATATTTTTTAAGTTGTAGTCAATCTTCCAAGAACATAGTAAATAAGAGGAACTCATGGTTCACTCCTCAGAGAATGTCCACAGTAAGCCAAATTAAAGAAAAACATAATATTTAGTTCAACTATGTAGTATGAAACAGGTAGAACCATGCCGGAAGCCGGCATCCCATAGGTTAGATTCCACTATAAACATTTTTTATAGAATTATTAATTTATATGTAGTAATAGTCTATAATAGTATCCTATATAATAAAATCCTAATATGCAAATTGTCCCCTCGACCGGGAGTTAGACGGCTCACTATGACATGCTCTGACCACCAGGGGGCGGCATGGAACATGGCAGGTGTCAGTGACCTGCTGCTGGCAGAAGGCGGCATTGGAGGCACTGCCGGCCCCAATGGGCCCCGATGAGAGCATCGGGACCGCGGTGGGATGATGGAGGTGAGTGGGCGGTGCCAGGCCAAGGCGGGTGTGAGCAGAGGCCCAATTACCCCACTGATCGCTCTGCAGACAGTGACCAGTGGCCAGCCTTTTATTATATAGGATAAGAAAAAGTCCTTGGCTCTTCTTACACATCAGAATTACCTGGGTATGTAGAAGTTCTTCTTGAAGTTGGTCAATTTTCTCTTTGTCTGTCACCTAAATGTTTAAAAGAAATTAATTTTGAATAGAATTAGGTTTATATAGGATGCACTATAAGCTAAACGTTTTTTTAAGTATTTTAAGAGTAAAAACTGATTTTATATGCATAATCAAAGCCATTTTAAATCAAATGGTATTTAAGAAAGTAAAAAACAATTATATTCATCAATAAGAACTCATTAAATTTCATATTAAATAAAAACCTTAAAAAGCAATCATCTCCTGTTGCCATTCTAGTCATTTCTTATGAATGGCTTGTTAGAAAAATTAGACATATATGGTTACTATGTTCTTCACAGCTTGTTTTGTGCTCAAGCACAGGCACTTGGATACATGGAGAAATAAAGCATTGACAGCCCTACAGAAAAGTGTTTTGGGAAGTCAGATACATGTTATCATATACAGGTACTGAAAAAGTTCATTGATCATAGTGTATATTTTAAGCAAATATTATCCATTTCCATTCTGTAAGTAGGGAAGTATTTAATAAATGCAAAGAACAACTTGCATTTTCAGAGCTATAAGTGGAGCCAGATGATTGTTTTTAAATTTAGTTCTTGTGCAAGATCTGTTAACACATAATATAGCAAATGCATCAGTAGCAATGAAGTCAAGTAAAGCAACTAAAATTAATTTGGACATAAAACAAAAGTAGGACAAGATCCACAGGTATTGCAGAAACTACTTCAAATTGTTATTAATATTAATAGTTCTAAAGTAAAATATCCAAAAACGACAAAGAACTTTATTGTGTAACAGGCTTTAAAGTTGTCACAATACAATTCTAAATATCAAACACAATGATTAATTTTAATCAAAATGATGTCATTTATGACAAATCCACGTAACTGTGTTTTGACTCCTTGGTGAGGTACAGAGTTGTTATTCTCAGTCTTTCAAAATAACTGTCTAATTTCTGATCATCAAAATTTGCAAACAAGAATTTATTTCATAGGATACAAAAATATGGTTAAAATTCATGTAAATCCTTGTTATTCATTGGGTATTTAAGCAATCAAGACATCATGATAGCAAATGTATATGAACAAATTTTAAATGATTTGTTCAAGAAGGCATTAATAATTCTAATCCATGCAATAAAGTTAATTTGAGATTTTAATTCCTATACCCAAATACTTTCTCAAAGTTTTCCCCAAATACTTCTTTTAAATAAAAATGACGCCCAACCGGCATGGCTCAGTGGTTGAGCATGGAACTATGAACAAGGAGGTCACGGTTCGATTCCTGGTCAGGGCACATGCCTGGGTTGTTGTCTCGATCCCCAGTGAGGGGCATGCAGGAGGCAGCCCATCAATGATTCTCTCTCATCAATGATGTTTCTATCTCTCTCTCCCTCTCCTTTCCTCTCTGCAATCAATTAAAAATATTTTTTATAAATGTCAATGCTTGTTAGAACAGGTACATATTTTTTCCTTAAAAGCTTATGCCTAAAAATCTCTATGTTTTAGTAATCAGAAAAAAGGTAATATAAAGCAAACTTTTTTGTTGTATTCTCATTCCTGTATAGCAAGGAGAGACTCATGGATAGAAACTCTTTTCATTTGACTGTGTGTTTGTGTAGCATGGGCAAGAATTATTAATAGTCTCCTAAAATGTGAGGAAACAAGAAAGCTGGAGAGGAGCCCATAACCCAAAGAACAAAATATTGAAGGCCAAAGGAGAAATAAATAATTCCACATTTCGATCATAAGGCATGCCATCACACTGTAACAATGTGGTCATAAAAATTTTTTTATGCAGAATAAATTCCCAATTCATTTTAAAAGGTACTTTGATTTATTTTGTTCCATTAAATATTCATCCAACTGCAGCTAAATTAGTATGAAATATATAAACAGTATTAGTATAAACTGTTTTAGTTTGAATGTGAATATTTAATGATTTCATGCAATATATCCTAAATTAAATAGAAAATTCAACATTACACAATGGGGCAATAATTAAGAAACCAATACAATTACACCAAAAAGTTAGACTGTTTATTATAAGCCAGAGGCTTAAAAGGTTATCTTAGTAATTTGGTAAAATAAAAAGGGTATACAAAAAGTTAAAATGATATAAGGTTATTAGAATATTACAAACACAATCTTTATGCTAACAGTATTTAGTATCATGACTGTTAAGATTTTTATAAATTCGTATTTTTAGGAGTATGTAGATTTATCTTTTGCCCTCTGGCATGATTGTTAGGAATAACTCATGCACCATTTTACCTTCTCTCTGTTTAGCTTACTGAAATATCAAAATTAATGTTTTATTATAAGACAAGTGATGGTGGAGTCAAGAATTACACCTAGCCGAAACCGGTTTGGCTCAGTGGATAGAGCGTCGGCCTGCAGACTGAAGGGTCCCAGGTTCGATTCCGGTCAAGGGCATGTACCTGGGTTGCCAGCACATCCCCAGTGGGAGATGTGCAGGAGGCGGCTGATCGATGTTTCTCTCTCATCGATGTTTCAAACTCTCTATCTCTCTCCCTTCCTCTCTGTGAAAAGTCAATAAAATATATTTAAAAAAAAAAAAAAAGAATTACACCTAATGTTTTCTAGGAAACAAGGTAAATAAGTATTAATGAGAAGATACTTATACATATTTTCTTAAGAGACTAGCTTATTTAAGGTCTTAACTAGCAATTTGGATATATTTTATTTTGATGAACTTTACTGATAAAATTCAACTCCTTATGACAAGAATAAGTTCTTGTCCCGTTGAATATATTCAGTTTGCATTATGAAGTTAATTTACGACTCACCCTGACAGAAATGGGTATCAATGGTCTTGAAACCAGGGCTTTTCTACAATTCCAGGGCTGTGAAACTGATGGAAAGAGCGGAATCCTCCGCAGAAACAAGCTAAAGCTGAAAGACAAAAACCTTTACTAGCTCCTCACAAAACCAAGCCTGATTTTAAATTAAGTATTTTTCCCTACTAAGCCATTGTGGCCATTCTGAAATACCAAAACACATATATGAAAGCCTCAAAAACGTCTTTGTATGTGTACATATTCATAGGAGGCAAAACTACCAAAGGCAGTTTTAATGTACCTTCCCTGCAGGAGCTCCTTTGCTCAGGAGATACAAGGGGAATTTTATAGCTGCTACTACTAGCATGATATAGAAAATGAAGCCTTACTTATATTTTCAAGAAGGTAAGGATGAAAGAATTATTAAAAAGCAACAAAAAGCTGTGGTTTTGTACCTCAAGTAAACATCAAATGCCTGGATTGACAGAAATCTTATGAATTAGGATTTTGATGATTATGGTGAATGGCTGAAAAGTCATCTGTGTACTAACTATAAGGGAAAAGTAGGGAAGATACAGTAAGGAAACTATTTTTTAGGAAAGTAGGGGGAATGATGAAGAGCGCTCTTACTACAGAAGAGTGTAAATGGTTTTAGAGTCCCATTTACTTTTACCCAAGGTAACTTCACAGTGGGCAGGGACAGCCACGATTTGGCGATCCACTGTGCAATGTAATAAAATAGATGAAGGTACAGTCCTATCAGTCACTATTCCACAAACAAGGAAAGTGAGGCATAGAAGTTACTGGATAACCCAATAAATATTTGAAATGGAATATCACAACGACTGAAAAATGGCAAGTAGGCCTCAAATGAGCATTAACCTTTGGCAATGTAGAAAATAATCAGTATTCACTACTAATAGCCCTTAAATCATCAGATTTAAAAAAACAAAAACCTTAAACCATATCTTAAAATCTGAAAATGGGAGATCTACAGGACTCATTTCAAGTTATTTTACCATTATGAACATTTAAGAATAACTTTTAACTAGAACGATATTCATATTTCTAAACAACGTACCAGAACGGAGTAACTCCTTCCCCTTCCTTCTGTAACAAAGCCAAGGCTTAGCCTTAGCACCCAATTTGTTAGAATATTTAAATGGCACTCTCAACAGCATACAGAACAGAGAATGCTAAAGCACCATTTAAAATAAGTCTTTCTTTTTAAAAAAATAATTTATCTGTGTTGTTGTAAGAATTACAGGTATTATTTAAAAAATAGCATAAATGTTTCTTTGGTAACATACATGCTTTAATTTAACATAATAGAAAAATAATTTACTTCCTATTATCTACCTAGGTTATCCATTCACTAAAAGCTAAACACATACAATAGGTGATTCCACAGCCATGGAATTGAGAAAAGCCAGGAAGTGACACTGAAAAAATAAAGGAAACTGTGATAAGTGCTCTTAAGTGTTAACCACCAAAATGAGACAAGGTTAGTTAGCAGGAGTATTGCACTAAATCGTTATAATATTGGTTGATTCCAATACTAGAATCTGCAGGAAGCTCATTATATGCATGACTGAATCTTTCTTCCTAAGATTTGTACATAAGTTTAAAACTTTTCTGATATCTGACAACTAGCTGATTTCATCAGAATATAACTTTAAATCATTGCATTCATTTCATCTTGAAAGTTTTTTTAGAACATTAAGCTTGGGATCTACACTGTGGGATCATCTAACAGCCAAAAGCATATTTTTAAGGACTTCTTGATTGTATCTATAACTAAATATTTGTACAGACTTACACTGACTTTTATTAGAATCTGCTCTTTAGCAAACAGAATTAGATCTGATTTCTAATGTTCTTTCAGTGGTCCAAGTTAAAACTTACTTGTGCTGACTTTATTGATGAATGTGGATAAACTTTATGCAATGAGTTTATCAACCTGAATAAGAATAACTACGCTGCCCTGGCTGGTGTTGCTCAGGGGTTAGAGCATTGGCCCTCCCACCAAAGGGGCTAGGGCCCCAGTTGGGTGCATGCAGGAGGCAACCAACTGACATGTCTCTCTCACACTGCTGTTTCTCTCTCTCTTCCTCTCTCCCACTCCCTCCCACACTTCCATTCTAAGAATCAATGGAAAAAATAATAACCTTTGGTGAGGATTAACCCCCACCCCAAAAAAAGAATAACTATGCCCAAAAATTAAATCAAAATTGTTTTCTTCTATAAAAAATAAAGCCATTCTCTGCTGATCCATTTCACCTAAAACAAATACATTTCATTCTTTAAATAATTTAACATGGTCATTCATAGTAGTACAGTGGGGCCTTGATTTACGAGTGTCCCGGCTAATGAGTTTTTCGAGATACAAGCCGGCTCTCGGCCGATTTTTTGCTTTGAGTTGTGAGCTAAAATTCGGGTTACGAGCCAGCTTCAGATACCCCACCGCTAGTTGGAGCAGCGAACGTCACAGTGAACGCCACAACATCAGCCCAGCATCACGTGTCTCACTTGTTCACTTTTTGATTTGTCATACGAGTAATTTCAGTTACGAGCTCCATCATGAAACGAATTAAACTCGTAAGTTAAGGCCCCACTGTAATCCTTTTCATTTTAGAAATAAAACTTGGAGAACAATTAAGTAGACAAGTTGGCTAAGAACTTAGGATGACTAAATAACTGAACCAAGTAAACCATAATTTATTATTCTTCCATGGACCCTCACAGTTAATCTAATTTTTAGAAAATATATATGTTGGGTATGTTTACCCTCTCCAGGAAAGTTACATATTTGTATTATGTATCTTTCATAGTTTTACTTTGTCAAAAATAATTTCTCATAATTGGAGTCCATAAATGGATTAAGGCGACATGATCTAGGTAGAAATGGCTGATTAATGTGAACACATCAGTAGCCCCCTTAAACCATCCATCACCTTGCGCTTCTGTTGGGCATAGCTCGTGCTATATTGGCCAGCAGCTCTGCGTGCTTCCTCTTCATGTTCTTGAATTTGCTGTTGTAAGAGAATGAGCTCACCAAGCAGACCCTGCCATGAGTTTACAATGAGGAAAAGAGGAAAATTGGGGAGGAGAACAATGTTAAACCAAAGGGCACAAGAAAGGAACAAATGTTAAGTTAGGGAGGAATGGAAAGCATATAACAAAAAAAAATGGAAACATTTATGTACCTTTAGAGCCACTATATAATTGGGCTCTGTACCACATTTCCATTTTTTTCCCCTCAGTAAAATTAGATGTCTCAGAAATATAAAACAGCATAGTTTAAAAAGTGAAAAGGAAAATGCAGTAAGTGACTGCTGAATAAAATGAACCAGATATATAAGATCAATCTACAGTAAAACCCAGATTAACCGGAATGCTCAAGGAAGGTGGTATTGTAATTAAGTAAATTTCTTAGTAATAGAAAACTCAAGAAAACAAATACCCCAACTTTATTTTTGAATTGCCAATATGAACTAGTGTATACTTTAGACTTGATCTATATGAGAGGAAAAATGAAACAGTTCTTAAACAAGTGTTGACCTTATAGGCCTAAATCTCTTAATTCTCAACCACAATTCTCATAGGACTGAATAGAGGATACATAACTGTTTATTTACTTATTAAATTATTATTTAAGTAAATGTTTTTTCTTGCTACTGTATCTGATGTCTTCAATTAAACATTATAGCCCCTCAAAAATATTAATTTGAATTTCTGAGCATCAAGTTAATCAAGATTTTACATTAATTCACATATTCTGCATGCCTACACACAAACTTACTTGACTAAAATTTAGCACTTTTTTCTTTTTGCAAATTAAAAAATGTTTTAACTTTACACATCATCAAATAAGTAATTTGACTAAATTTTCACTTTTTATGAGCTGTTTTGACATTAAATAAAAATACCCTCTGAGAATATAGAGTACATATCAATTACTAAAGCAAAAGCACTATAAAAGAACACAATTGACATATGGACATAATATAATAATTATAAAAATTTAAATAAAACAAACTCAGTTTGGCCCTATGTACAAAATAATCACCATTTCTATGTTTAAAATTCATTCCATTTAATAATCCTGAAATGTTAATCTGGTACAGTTTTTTTACCACAATGTATTCATATGTGGCATGATACTAAAAATACATGTCATTTTCTGTACACCATTTTTAATTTCTGTCCTATTAGATAATTGATCTTGACAAATGTGGGAGAAAAGACAAACTAAGAGTTGACAATGTTACAAGCCTAATATTTTCTCAATTATAAACCCTAAAAAGACTAAATTCCAATGAATGAGATCAGGGATTTGCATACGAATAGTGCTCTGGCTCGTTATTTACCAGATTATAAAAATAAAAGGAGTTAGGGAAACTAATACTTGTTAAAATAATCTAAATTAGGAGTTTCATATAGCTTCAGAGCTTTTTAAAATAACTATCAAAATTATTTGATTTTATCTAATGCAATTAGAAAGTCTCTTAAAATGAAATACATTCAAATTTTAATTAGCAGACTCATCCAGAGGCTTTATAATTCAGTTTACTCATATAATCCAAAGACTTCTAAAAATAAAAAAAGTTTTTCAGAGAAGAAATGGGTAGGGGATGGTTGCAGGCCAGAAGGGGCCAATGGGGAAAAAAAGAGGACAACTATAGTACTTTCAACAATAAAGATAAATTTTAAAAAATAAAAAATAATCCAGCCAGTATGGCTCAGTTGTTGAGTGTTGACCTGTGAACCTGGAGGTCATGATTTAAATCCAGGTTGGGGGCACATGCCCTGGTTGCCTCGATCCCCAGTGGGGGCCATGCAGGAGGCAGCAGATTAAAGATTTTTTCTCATCATTGATGTTTCTATCACTCTCTCCCTCTCCCTTCTTCCCTGAAATCAATAAAAATATTAAAAATTAAAAAATAATAGTTATAGTAATAAAGCAATCATAAAAAATTAAGTTGCTAAGAGAGCTCTTAAAAGTTTCCATCATAAGAAAAAGAAAATCTTTGTAACTATGTATGATGATGGCTGTTAAAACTAGATTTATTGTGGTGGTCATTTTACAATATATTCTATTAATATAGAATCTTTGTGTTGTACACCTGAAACTAATACAATTTTATATGTTAATTATACCTCAATAAAAAGACAAAAAATAAAGTTAGGAAAAAAAAAGAAGCAAATACAAACAAAAAAGGCATATTAAATTAAGGGAAACTATTAGAATATAATTTGGGGGATATTTATTTTGTTTAATTCTTAGTTTTAATACATAAAGCTATAATCATTGCCAATAATAATGGCACTGGCTGACTTATACAATAAATCAAAGGATGAAACTAGTTGATATTTCTGTATGAGAAGAAAAAAATAAAAGTGGTAACATAATTGAAATGTCAACATTTGTTTCCAAATTTAATATAAAATATATTTATAAAAACGTTATCTATAAAGATATATCTTTTAAATAAATTATTTTATGGTCATTGATAAGTCTGGCAAAGAAAGACAAAGCCAATTCACTACCCTCATCATTCCCATAATTTTTTTTAGGCATGTTTTCAATGTTTTGTGTCATTGCTTTTCATCAAGCAGAAAGATCCAACTTATTTTATTCCAAATCCAACTTACTTTTATTCATTTTGTCATTTATTATAGTTACTTCTTCTAATCATGCAAGTCTTTAGATTTCTCAAAACAATTTCCTTTTAAAGGGAATTCCCATGTTGGCTTATACAGTAGTGTACCTGTGCTTTAACTAACATACCAATCAGTATTCTAATTTATACAATGCCAAAGCAGTGATAAAATATTCCACATTTCTTAACTGCTGGTCTATCAGGCACACAATTCTTTTTTATTTATAGCTTAAACACCCCTCCTTATTTTATTGTTTATATTTATATATAAATTGTATGGTAAATACTCTAATTTCTATTACATTACAAGGAAACACCCTCCTTCTAGTGACACTTCACTTTCCTTCCAAGTCTGTTACTGAAGGAAGCACTGTTATGTGAATATAGTTGAAATTAACTGTTACCTCCTGAAAAAAGTAGGAAAAAACAAGAATTAGACACAGAAAAAGCTATTTACACTATGCTAGAGGACTAAAGGATGTTACCCTTATCCAATTTTAGGCACTAAATCTCACCCTAAATACCAAGTGATAGAGTATACAGCTTCTAAGTTAAGGCCATGTGGAATAGGAAGGGCAAGAAATGTGTACATCCACTGTGCAAGACACACTTCTTCAATGGACAAAACACATTTTTTCAATAAATATTTTCCCTAGCTCAGACATTTTTCTCTCAAGAAATAGTACATATTTTTAACTGATACATATTACATATAAAATATAGTTATACATATTAATAAAATTAGTGTAAACTACAGGTGATATACTCTCTAAACACCTAACTATGTCAATTTGACACTATAGTTCTCACAGTCTCATATTTCATGTACAGTGTTCTGTTTTTTAAAAAATTATGTCAAATCAAGAAAATCAGTGATAATTCCAGAAACCAAAATATCAACTGAAAATGCTGCAAAAACCTAAAAGTAGATGAGTTTGGTAGAAAGTTTTAAATAATCTTGAAATTATAAGTCATTCATATGTGAGTACATTTAAAATGCCATATTTTTATTTAAAAATGTATTGCCAAACAGGGCCCCTACCCTATTTGTTTTTATACATAGCATCTAGAATAATGTCTGCCATGTTGCATGTGTTCAAGCTAGCACCTAGAGTAGGACTTGACACATCTGCTGTTTAAATGAATCAAATTACAACCTACTTTTACCTAATACTGCAAAGTTTCCAGCATAAAATCCCAATTGGTTCACTAAAAAATGCCTATTCTGTAAATAAACTACACATCAACCCTACAACCCATTTTCCCCAATCCTCAGAACAGACTCCACAGAGATTAAGAAACGGGGGGAAAATTAATCAAATAATGTAAATATGCTATTTACTTATGTACTAAAAGATAAGAGAACAATGATTATAGTCATCATCATCATTACCATTTAACCAAACATAAGTTGCAAGATTCCTAACTTTGTAGTTTCTTGATGGTGCTGGTGGTGAGAATTTCATTTTATTAGCACATTTGTTACATAAGGAATCCCAGAAATGTAAGTAGTACTTAAGCAACACTGCTTTGTTATAATTCAATATTATATGTACTACCTAACATTCCTGTATTCCTCAATAACTGCCACATATTGAAGGCCAAGAGAAATTCACAGGTAATCAGCAAGAAGACATATTACATAAAATCTTTAGTCCCATTCTTGTTGGCATCAAATTTATTACTGTAAATTAGCCTCTCTTCTACTGAGTTTAAATCAATCAACTGATTTTGCTAAGAGCTCAGCACTATCCTAGGTGAGATTCTGTGGTAGAAATATTCCATAAATAGTAAGAATGCAAACCAAAATAGATAGTGTTACATATGACAAGTGGTCTAAATGTTAAGAGTATAATTAATGGAACTAAAATGATTATAGAGGCCTTAATGAATGTAATAACTGAACTTGGCTTTAATGATGAGTAATTAGCCAAAGGAAAGGAAAGAGCTATTTCAGCTCGGAGGTACAACATAAGCCACAGAAATAAGAAATAAAGTAACATATGGAAAGGAAAAGCAGTAATGTATTACTGTTTAATAATTATACTTAAAACAGTAATACCACTTTTCATGATTTAGACTTTTAAAAGGTCCTCTAAATATTTTCTATAAATTATAATTGTGTTTATAATCTTCAGAATGACCATATTCCTTATTTCTACAATATTTTTATGACCAATCAGAAATGATAGAACAAAACAACAGATAATGTCTCATTTAGCAAATTTTCACTAGAACACAACAATCTTACTGAATCTAAAAAGTAGACACACTAAGACTAAGTAGTCTTGTCACCCATTATGTATTATGAGCAATATACAGAAATCTACTGATAAATTAACTCACTCAAACAGGCTCACCACTCTAATTTCTATTTTGTTTTCAGGTAGTTCTAAAGGTCTCCATGCCTCAAAAATATTATTCAGCTCACTCCAAGGGCTCTTTCTAATATTTTAAAGAGGACACAAGTTTTAAAATTTTTGATTAATAAAAAGCGTTTATTGAAAAGTGGTTTCAGTATTTTCCATTTTTTTATTTATCAAAGATACATATCAGCACTTTTCATCAACATAACATAAATAACTACTGTCCACAAACTGAATGGAAATAAACCCAGGCAAAATCAAAGAAACCTGATGTCTAGTTAGCCCATACATTGTTATGTGCAAAGATATGCTTTCTGTCGACTTTTTGAAGACCTCCATTACAACTTTCCAGAACACCTAAAGTCTAGTGACCCCAGACTGGGAACTACAGGTAATCACTACATGTTGTTCATTCTGTCTGACTCAAGTCAAACAATCTGACATCTGTGTTCCCTCAACTCCCCGTCACTTTCTTGTCAGTTGACTTTGAAAGGTCCTAGCTGTTCCTCTACTTGCCAGCATTTCTCCAGATGTTTCTCCTATTAGAAAGCACAAATCTTTTTTTTTAGTTTAAGCTATAGAAATGTTTTCAATTTATTACTACTATTTTAAAAAATCTGATGCACATTTTCTTCTACATTTCTAGTAGAAGTCTAGCCAGAAACTTAGGTATAGACAAGACAACCATTAAACTATGGCCAAACCCTGAATACCATTTTAAACCTGGAGCTCTCTGACACCAGACCAAACCAATTAAAACAGGTATCAGCTAAACTCTGTATCTATCCTACCACCTTTTACATAAGGAATCATTGCCCAAATTTTCAAACTTGATGTTTTAGAGCCATTTCTAAAAAGGTCTAAGCTAAGGTCTCTCCTTCATTACCTTAAATCATCGATTTGTAGCCAGGTCTCTTAAAATCAGTTTTTCTACACCTTGTCTGAACAGTTGATTATTCTCAAGTATCACAGGTAACCGTCAAGCCTTAAAACCATAATGCTGCATATTAATAGAATTAAAACCACTATTAGAGGCTAAAACTGCATTTTCTGTAATTTTTATAATAGCATTTGCTATCATTTTATTTAGCAAAGCAGTTTAATTCCAACTCCAGATTTAGTATTTACAACAACTGAAAATAACTGGTGGGTTTTTCAGTGGGCAAGATAATCACCATAAATTAAGAGATCCATATTCTTGCTTCTTCTATGTTGTAGAGTTCCTGATCTTTTATTGATTATTCATTTATCACTGTAGTAGGATTTTAAGGGAATTATCTGAGTTAGGCCCTAAAGCAGGTTTCTCATTCACCAAAGCAATCCTAGGCTATATCAGAGAAAAGCAGAGATACAGATATCCACTAACTAACCGAGGCCCGTGGTCGGCAAACTGCGGCTCGCGAGCCACATGCAGCTCTTTGGCCCCTTGAGTGTGGCTCTTCCTAAGCCTTAGGAGTACCCTAATTAAGTTAATAACAATGTATATTTTAAGTTTAAGTTTAAAAAATTTGGCTCTCAAAAGAAATTTCAATCGTTGTACTGTTGATATTTGGCTCTGTTGACTAATGAGTTTGCCAACTACTGAGTCCTAGGCAACAAGAAATCTTGTCACTCAAAAACACACTACCATATCAGAGGTTCCTTCTCCCCAATTAAATTAGCTCCTCTCTAGTAGGTCTACCTGTATTAAGGGCCAAGGCCTTGGCTCAAAATAAGCTGCGCATAATTGGCTAATTTCAATTCAATTTTTTTCTCCCCAGTAGCATGAATAGTTAAGGGTATCCCTTGATTATAATAAAGCCAATGAAAAAGGTATCAAAAACACCAAGTTAAAAGGCAAATGCGCACGAATGGGTGCACACACACACTCAGGTATTTCAAATATTTTCTCCAAAAGATCAAGTTATAAGGCAAAAAAAACCATTTTGAAATATAATTAAAACTTGGAATAGTATGTAAAAAGTTCAACGTTAAAGGAAAGGGAGAGTGATAGAAACGTAGAAATTTTCTTCCTGCTTCTCAAATAAACATAAAATAATTTATTTTTCAATGTATTAAAACCATAACCTTCAGTATAAAAGCTACATAGTCCATATTTAATTTTAAAATGTTCACAGAGTATTTTTTCCAGATATGTATCTACCTAAACATACATTTTTTTAATAGCCAAGGAATCAGTTATCTTACCAACTCCAAAATATAAAAAAAGACTAAGAAAATGTAAGGTTAACATATGCATATAAATACAAAGAAACGTTATTCTACATAAGCAATTTTCTAAAACTTTCATATGTATTTTGTTAATATGTTTTGAAATCGACAAACCCTAAATAGCCCCATACATACATAATTTTGCTGACTATCAATATAACAGAATTTATTCCCTACTAAAACCTGCTTCCTACTACCTTATTATTTCCCCTAAGTGTATGACATAAAACACTGGTCCCTAGCCCTAGCTGTTTGGCTCAGTGAATAGAGCATCAGCCTGTGTACTGAAGGGTCACAGGTTTGTTTCTGGTCAAGGGTACGTACCTGGGTTGCAGAATCGAACCCTGGCCCAGGTTGTGCGAGAGGCAACCAATCGATGTGTCTCTCTCACATCAATGTTTCTCTTTCTGTTTCTCCCCCTCCTTTTCACTCTCTCTAAAAATCAATGGAAAAATATCCTCAGGTGAGGATTAACAACAAAAAAAAGAAGCACACATTGTTCCCTAGAAGATATTTTGTGGAAAAGGGTTTGCTGCTAAATAAATCTGGGAAACCCTGCACACTCAGACATCTGGAGCTGCACAAAGGACAGGAGTCCATTAAGATCAGAGAAATCAAGGAAAAAGAAAAAAAACCTGCTTGTTTCTTTTTTATTTATATCAGCTTCTCCCACTAATGTATAACAACAAAGCCTTTTGTTAGGTTGAAGCTAATATTTCACAGAACGTATTTGAAAGAAATAGGCTTCTCCGATTACTTTTCTAAAACTGCTGTATGTACCTTGCACTTTGTACCAAGGCTAGTACTAATACTCTAGTATGGTGTTTTATATTTGCTCCTCAAATGTTACCATTTTCAAGTCTTGCAGGTAAGTTAAAACCTTTTTAAAAATCTTACAAGACTACCTACATGAAGAATTCTCTCTTATACTTACCTTTCTATAATGCTTGTCACTTTCAGGTCCATGATCTGTTGCTCTAAATGTGGTTTCTCCAGATGAACCTTCAAGATAAATACACAGTCCTTTAAATTCTCCAATGATGTCAATAATCTAAATTCCAAATTATGTTTAATTAAGAAGTCCCCATCTTCCTCTCCTTTGCCCCCCTCCACACAGCCCCTGCCCCACCCCGGGCCTTCCCCACACTATTGTCTGTGCCCAGGGGCTTTGCCTATATGAATATATGTTCTTTGGTTAATCTCTTCCCATCTCCTCTGAGATCTGTCATTCTGTTCTATGCATTCATGTTTCTGGACACATTTTGTTTGTCAGTTTATTTTGTTCATTAGATTCCACATATAAGTGAGATCATGTGATTTATCTTTCTCTAACTGGTTTATTTTGCTTAGCATAATACTCTCCAGGTACATCCATGCTGTCACAGTCAATAACAAAAAAATATATTTTTTAAATGGTAAATGGATTTTAGAGTATCCCTTTTTTGGAAAGTTGTTTTTATTTTAAGGAAAATACTAGTAACCCATTCAAGAAAAAAAAATATTTTTTTAATTGTAGCATGTGTTTAACCTATTTTTAAAAATATCACTGAAAATTACAATAATAAGACAGTCTTTGATAAGAAGTACTGTACATGAGTGTACTTACAGTTCAGCCATATACCAATGCCATTATGTAAAGATTACATACAATAAAAAAATAAATTTAAAATGTCACCTATGACAGGACAGATGAGACAAACTAAAATTACTTTTCATTTTAATTATCAAAAACAATCAGATCAATTTTAAGAAAATATTCTGGTACAGCAAACTCTCTTCTTAATAGCTTTTATCTTAAAATACAAATATATATTTAGGAATTTTAGTTTTACTACAAAATAATTATTTTATTATTTTGACCTGAAGGAGAATGAATTTGTCTAATACAGTTCTGGGGTTTTGAAATTCAGCATAAGCAGCATTATAAATTTGGTCTGAAATTTTATTTGCATGTAGTTTATTAGAAGCATTTAGAAGGCATGTTAAGATCAGCAAAAATGTCTGTTTACACACCTAACAAGAGAAGTAGGTCAGAAGCTCCTATGATTTCACTAACCAATTTGTGACCTGTGAAAAATCAGCAAAAAGGGAAATAGAAATGTAAAACTTTAACAGGAATAAGCAAAGATGTCTGAGATCTCAGGTGTATATCAAGATAGGGTAGTAATTGAGCAAATACACCAGGATTAACCTTAGTAAATTCTACTCATTATGGTCCATCATAATAAAATGTTTTAAAATAATCAAATTGACTCTAACCCATTATGAAAAGCAAGCACATAGGAAGTCTCATCTACTTGTCAAGAACAAGTGATATTTTTTCCCTCACTGTCTAAGGCCTAGCTTGTTTAAGTTGTTGCAAACTTTCATTCTGTTGGGCTAAACAAAAATTAAAATCACTGCACAACAAAACTTTGTGTTTTCAAAAAACTGTTTCATTTGTACTAAATGTTTTCATTTAAAAGATAGAAATAAACAAGTGAATACACCTTTCCTCTGTGGTTCCTAACATTTTAAATGAGATCGAACATAGGTCTTTCCTTACCTGTGGTGAAAAAGTCCTTCAATAGGCTGAGGCTTTCAACAATCTTGTCAAAGTCAGGAGCCAACTTTGCAAGGTCCTCTGAATTAGGAAGGGATTTTATAATTTTCTCTGGAGGAGACACACACACACAAATAACCTCATTCATAGTCTCAAAGTAATAATTTAACTATTAAAACATTAATAAAATTTAAATATCATCACATATAAATTTAAACTCCCATTTTCTCCCTATTACACCTATGGCTGCTACATATATCTGAAACAATACGTTATTCTAATGATATTCCACAAGCCATAAAATTTAAAATAAAAGACTCACCAAACAAATGGCTTAGATGGAGACCTTCAATTTACAAGTTAAATGCCTTGAGACAGAAACACTGTATAAACAATGTTAACAATAGATTGGAATCAGAAGTACTTTTTGGGAGGAAGTCTAAGCAAAGTGGCAAAGAATCAAAGAAAAAAGAGAAAGACATCTCTTACAGTACCTGGCCTAACTAAAAAACGTGATCACATTCCAGCTCAAGCTCAAGAACAGAATTTCCATTACTTCTCTCCCTCTTTTCATAGTCCCTGTTACCAACTGGAAATAATTAAGAGCCCAAGGGAAGCTTTTATTTTATTTGAGTTGGCTTTATTTATGAAATGGTCAAAGCGTTTATTTTTGTTTAAAAACATTCAACAATTTTGTCCAAATTTGGTACAACTTTACAGAGACTTCTGAATTAGGAAGGGCTTTTCTCATTTTCTCTGGAGAAGACCAAAACACATAGATATACTCAAAATAAGAATATATGCCAGCTAGTATTCTAAGTACTGTAAAAGCATTAACTTGCTTACTCTTCAAAGCAACTTCACAAAATAGCTATCAGCAACCCCATTTTACATGTGAGAAACTGGGGTACAAAGTTTATGTAACTAGACCCAAGCACACAGCAAAGAAGTGAGGGAGGCAGGGTTTAAGTCTAGGAGTTTAGGTTCAGAATCCAGGCTCTCAGACACTACACCATGGTACTGGCAAATGTATCGAGTTAAAAACTAATCCTCATGAATATTAGAAAAATAACTTGAAAGAGTACTTTTTTGCAAATACCTTTGTCAACACAGCACAATTTTATCTTTGAGGAAGTGGTGTGAATAAGTGTAGTTAGACATTAATTCCACTCCCATGTATACCTAATCTAAGAAATTAAACAGTTTCAAAAAAGAGACTGAGGAAAAGAATTTAATCCAAAAAATCACAACTATCAAATATACTTTTGTTCACCTACCTATTGTTAGAAGGGGGACAGTGGCTGACAATAGGGAGAAATTACTCTGGACACTGGCAGACTTTCAAAGAACCTCATTACCAAAAATAAAGGTAACCAAGGTAACCAATCAAAAAGAGCTAGTTAAGTGGGTTATGGTGCATCAGTTCTGGGTAACATACAAATTAAAAATGATGTTTGAGAAGGCTGATTGGCAGTATGGAAAATGCTAACAAAATGTGCTAGGTAGCAAAAGATAAGATAGCAAAGTGTATGTTCACTATGATTATAATTTTTAAGAAGAAAGCGAAAATATTAACCATATTCACAGAACTGGTACAATTAAAAGAGAATGCTCCATAAAGACAATGACAGCTTTGTTAAAGTGATGAACTAGACGCAGTGGTTCTCAACCTTCCTAATGCCGCGACCCTTTACTACAGTTCCTCATGTTGTGGTGACCCCCAACCATAAAATTATTATTTTTGTTGCGACTTCATAACTGTAATTTTGCTACTGTTATGAGTCGTAATGTAAATATCTGATATGCAGGATGTATTTTCATTGTTCGAGACCCACAGGTTGAGAACCGCTGATAGAGGATACTTTTCTTTTCCTCATAAATTTTTCTTTGTTATTCTATTATTTTTATCATTAAAATAAAATTACTACACATTCAACTCAAGAATTAGGAAACTATCTCAACACTAGTAGTTCTTTGTCCTATAGATATGACAAAAAAAATTTGACAATACAAACCTATATCGATATAATCATCAATTTCCCAAACAATGTCAGGCACAATCCATTTATAGTCACTAAGGTCTGGTATCATATCTTTCCACTGATCAAAAGTCTAAAAGACAAGAAAGAATACCAATCAAATGCTCTGCATGCTGTATAAAAATGTAAGAAAAACTATTTTAATGAAAACATGCTAATCTACTAAGAGTGATACATTATGTTCAAAAGTTCTAGCAACGAAGTGGCCTCAACTCTTCTAAAAACAAATTAGCAGGCAAGCATAGAAAAACTATTTTAATGAAAACATGCTAATCTACTAAGAGTGATACATTATGTTCAAAAGTTCTAGCAACGAAGTGGCCTCAACTCTTCTAAAAACAAATTAGCAGGCAAGCATATAACAATGTAAATGTTCCTTTTCTTTCTGCACTAAAGAAAAATGTAAAAATCCAAAATATATTCTCATTCAAACAGGTTTTATGATGTGGCTTTAAACAACACTGTGGAATAGAAGGAAGACAGACCAGGGGTCAGGACATTTTGTCTCTGGTACCAGCCAAGAAGTGGCTGCATGAATATACCACTAAGTTTCCTATCTGTGCCACTAAATGGCAAAGCTGAAAATCAAACCAAAGTGTTCTCACTCCCAGCACAGTGTTTCTTCTACTAAGCTTTTTTTTTTTTTAAATCCTCACCCAAGAATATGTGGTTTTTTAAAAATTGATTTGAGAGAGAGAGAGAGAGAAACATTGATATAAGAGAGAAACATCCATCGGCTGCTTCCCATACACACCCTGAACTGGGATCCAACCAACAACCTAGATATGTACCCTGACTGACAATCGAACCCGCAACGCTTCCTTCGGTGCACTATGTTCCAACCAACTGAACCACACCAGCCAGAGCTCCACTGGGCCATTTTTACCTCCAATACTTGTAACTAAAATTTGGGAGGCATTTTCCTATTGCTACACACTGGGTGGCAATAGGAAAATGCCTAGAAGGTCATGGGATTGATCCTGGCGGTGTGAAGGTTGGAGCATCCTCCTGTGCACCGGAAGGTCATGGGATTGATTCTGAGTCAGGCACATACCTGGGTTGCAGTTTGATCCTGGTCAGGGCTTGTGCAGGAGGCAGTCAATAGTCAACCGTTGTATCTTTCTCACCTCTCTCTCTCTCTCTCTCTCTCTCTCTCTCTTCCTCCATCTCTAAGATTAATCAAGCAATAAAAATCTGGCATATAGTAGAGACACAATAAATATTTAAACATCCAATTATATTTTCTTGGTCTAAAGAAAAATTACTTATGCTATAAAACCTTAAAATAATCATGCTGAGTAATTGGAAAAGCACTAGGAAAGTTAAACTCACCTTTTTGGCTGTATAACCACCCCCAACAGCAGATCCCAGTACGAGATATCGAAGTTTTAAGAGTCTCGCAGCTAATCTTGCTGGCCAAAAATTCCTGCGGGGCTGGTAGCCATATTTAATCGGAGAAAGTTTCAATTTACGTAAAGGATGGTTAGATAGAGAGGAAAACTGATGAAATGATGTCCTGAATTGGGTTCTTTGAAGCTTTGAAGTAGGATGATGTGAATGGTAAATACTTCGTGAAATCAGATGCACTTTTTGTAGTGGCAGGCTTCCTTTTATTCCAGAGCTATGTCTCACTAAGGATTGGCAGACTTCACTGAAAGAAAAATGGGTATGGGAGAAAGATCAGACAGGGTAACAATGCAAAGGGAATGAGATAAAAAGAACAATATACAAAAGGGAAAACACACACGCGTACGCAAGCACATATGGCCAAACATCATGTGAGGAAACTATGAGATGATGGCTGTCTATAAACCAGGAAGCAGGCCCCCACCAGATACCAGATTTGCTGCAGCATGATCTTCTCAGCTTCCAGAACTATGAGAAATAAATATCTGTGCTTAAGCCACCCAGTGTATGGCAATTTCTTATAGCAGCCCGAAATCACAAAGATACAAGATCAGAAGACAGATAAGTAAATGTTAGATCAGAAGTGGAGAGAAAGGATGATCATATTTTAGTTGCCCAGGTATAAGAAAGAAGAACTAAAGTGAGGTAGCAGCAGTGAGAACGGAAAGGGAAAGGTAGATACCGGAATGATAGACTGGATATAAGAGAAGAGGAAAGAAGAGTAATAACCATGAGGTTTTACCTGAGCAACAGATATAAAAAAACTCAAGAGATGAATCAACTGTGGGAATAGTTCATGGTTCCATAATATTTAGCTCAAATTTCTTTCAACTCTACTCCTACATCCACTCTTCTTTTGAATTGGATAAAACTTTGGTTCCAATCAGAGCTTCATTGCTTACTAGTTGGGCAATCAAAGGCAAATTATGAATTTACCCAAGCATGTTTTTCAATCCATTTAAATGAAATAATAGCTATATCAGAGAGCTGCAGTCAGTAATCACTAATTCAAGTATCATATTCTCAGACCACAATTCCCTTTCACTACAACCAGCTTTGACCTTATGGAACAACCAAATCACTGATACTGCTATCAGTTCTTACCTACTAGTTTCCATCTTATCTACTTACCGACTTACCCATCTTAAATCCCCTGATTCATAGTTTCAATACATCTTGTGCAAATACTCCAGACTCCCTTGCCACCTGACTTTTTGTTTTACTTAACTGGCAAAATGTAAACCCTGAATGATCCTTGTTATAGCTTTCCTCCCTGTCTGACCAGGGAATGAAGCACTACTGGAGAATATCCCACCTGCTGGACAGACATGTCACCTAGGCTCTCAAGACTGTCGGGCAGTCTTATTTCATTTCTCTTGTCAACACATTCTTCTACTCTGTGCTAGAACTATTTCAGACATTTTCCACTCTCCTCTAGCCTCCCACATCTCCCCATACTTCCTCCAACTCTCTGTAGATGACTTGCCCCTTACTGCACTGAGAAAATGGAAGTCATCAGAAGGAAACATGCTATCCACCTTCCACAGCTACATCTATATCCTCTAGCTCCCCTGCTCCCTACAGCCCCTGTGAGATTACAGCAAGCACTCCTCCTCCTAGAGCAGTGGTTCTCAACCTTCCTAATGCCGCGACCCTTTAATACAGTTCCTCATGTTGTGGTGACCCTCAATTTCATTGTTACATATTGAACATAATTAAAGCATAGTGATTAATCACAAAAACAATATGTAATTATATATGTGTTTTCTGATGGTCTTAGGCGACCCCTGTGAAAGGGTCATTCGACCCCTAAAGGGGTTGCGACCCACAGGTTGAGAACCGCTGCCCTAGAGAATCCCTATTTCAAACTTTCTTTCTCCTGCCTTTTAAGGAATCAAAAGTCAAGTCTCTCTCGCCTTAAAGGAGGGGGGAAAAGGACCCCATTTCATTTCTCTAGCTACTCATTAAAAGTCAAGTCAACCTGATTTTCATTTGTATCATTTCAGTGAAATGGCACTTATAGAGTGTGCCAAAAGCTTTCCACTGGACATCTGGTTTTTCTATTCTCATTTTAATTCTCTCTACAATATTTGACAATGTTGACACCTCCTCATTGTTGGAATTCTCTCTTCTTTGGCAGTCTCTAGTTTTACTCTTACCTCACTGGTCATTACTTTTCACTTGCCTCCTCCCCAACTACCTTACCTTTTAAATGTTAGTAGTTTATTAAGGCCAAGATCTAAACCCACTTCTCTTCTTACTGTATATATTCTTCCTAGGCAATCTTCTTCACATCTATTTCCTTGACCACCATCTACAAATTCATGTTCTTCAAATTTGTGCCTAATCTAATAATTAAGATCCAGATCCTGCTATCCAACTGCCTACTCAACATTTCTATTTAGATATAAAAAATACCTCAAATTCAAGATGTCCAAAACCTTGCTCTCTCTCCTCCTCCTCCCACCCCCACTAAACCCTGATCTTCTTCCAGTACTCCTTATCGCAGAAAATGGCATAAGCAGCATCTATATAGTTACATACGCCACAAACCTGGGGATCATACTTAATCCTCCCTCACCCTCAAGTTCTGTTAATTCTACTTCAATATAGATCTCAAATCTCCCCCTTCTCCCCTCTCCACTACTATCATTCCTTACATGAGTGACTACAATGGTCTGTACCAAGGTGTTCTCTTCACCAGAACACTCTCCTGAAATATAAATCTGATCACTGTCACTCACCTGCATAAATCTTTTAAATGCCTCCCCCTGCATTAAGAATAAAATCCAAACTCCTAGTCTATCAAGGCTTCCATGATCTGGTGCCCATCTCTCTCCCTCTCACCTCCAGACAGGTTTTCATCTAGTGCCATACTCCTCAATAGTGCCATACTCCTTCCCACATCAGAGCCTTAATTTCTGCTGTTCTTGGACAAACTCTTCTACTTAACTCCAGTTACTTCTATTAGAACTGGTTTCACCTCAAGCATTCCCCCTTTCCCTGAACTTCATTCTTATTCAAGTTCCCCTCCTACAGTTCTTGGCTCCCTGTATTTTTCTTCAGTGCTTATAAAATTTATATATAATTATTGAATTAACATTTGTCTCTACCATTAAACTGCAATCTCCATAAGGTCTGTTTTGCTTACCATTGTATTTCTAAGCCTAGCCCAATGCCTCACAAATAGTAGACACTCAATAAATTTGCTTAATGAATATGTTATCGGGGTAATTAAGTAGCAAAATTTTTAAAAAGGTGAAAGAACCTAGCAAAGACCACAGAAAAGGTGCTCAATAAATGTCATTTCAACATTAATTGCACTAACCTCCATGAATGTATGAACAGCTCTTTAACCTAAGAAATTATTTGCAGTTTTTAGAAAAGAGTTCATCCAAATATATAACCAAAACAGATGAACCGCAGGACTGAGTAGTCATATCCCTAAGATGTTTTTTATTTTATAGTAAGTCCTCAACGTCATTGATAGGTTCTGGTAGTGCAACTTGAAGCCAAATGATGCATAATAAAACCAGTTTTTACCATAGACTAAACAAGAATTCAGTGCCTACGGCATCTCATCAATGTTATAATGAAACGACGCTGTTCAATGACTTTATTCAAGAGCTTGCTGTACTTACTCCATCCTTTATTTCCAAACCCCTAAAATTCCTACTTCTACAATGGTGGCAGAAATATGTATGCATGGGGGCAAAGACAGAGTGTATGGTAGTCCAAGTCAGGAACTACATGTAAAATGTTCTTCAATTAGTCCCCTGGAAGAGATAGTTGATGCAAAGCAAAATCCTCGTACTTGAAAAGCCATCCTCAAAGATTACTTCTAGAGCTTCTAATTCATAAGGATGATCTAAAAGATCAATGGGCATACAAGACTTTTTCATCCTTTTGAAATACAGTAAGAGAATGAAAACAGGAGAAAAAAATTGAGATTTACTGAAGCCCCAACTGGGGAAAGATGGTTTGGGTCATCCTCCACCCTATTCCAATGCAGCTGAGTGTTAACAGCAACACTTGTCTGTACACTAAGCAATCAGGCAAGGAAGAGCTAAGACTCATGAAAGTGTGTGTGTGGGGGGGGGGGGGAGTATTAGTGGAGGGAGGGGGTTTTCCCAGAGTGGGCCCCAACAATACTGGTATTTGTAACAACAACAGATAGCCTGCCCACTCCCTAAGAACTCTAAAATGAAGCCTGCTCACTGACATATTGTATACCTAAAACAGTTTGCTAAATCAGCCTTTTCATTCAGATGTAACCCACACAGGCATCTATATACATCATTAGTCCTTCATGTTTAAATATGATTAGATAACTAGGCTCTTATAGAAAATCAGCAACTCTTAAAATAAGGACCAAGATAGATAACACTGTTAATCTTAAAAAAAGTGAAGATACAAAATTGTAATAATAGCCCTAACTGGTTTGGCTCAGTGGACAGAGTGTCGGCCTGCAGACTGAAGGGTCCCAGGTTTGATTCCGGTCAAGGGCATGTACCTTGGTTGCGGGCACATCCCCAGTGGGGGGTGTGCAGGAGGCAGCTGATCAATGTTTCTCTCTCATCGATGTTTCTTGCTCTCTATCCCTATCCTTTCCTCTCTGTGAAAAATCAATAAAATATATTTAAAAAACAAAAACAAAAAATCTTTAAAAAATTTGTAATAATATTCTCAGGGGGCTTCCTAAAGATACTGCAGACATAAAATAGAAGCAGGTTGTATTAAAAATAGCAACTGGAGAACAATACAAAAGTTACAGAATTACACATCTTTTAAGAGTTTAATAAATGTTATAAAGGAGTTCATGAAAATTAAAGCTGTAAAGGCCAATATAAAATAAAGAACAGCAACACCAGACAATGATTTAAGGAAATTATCCAGAACTTAGAATATAAAGAAATGAGTAGAAACCATAAGAGAAAAGTTAAGTGATTCAGAGGAGTGGTATCCAAAATGGGGTGTGTGTGGAATGCACCCGGTATTAGCAAAATGATCTATGGGATTCAGGAAGAAAGTACCAAAGCTTCTAGATACAGGTTGTTTTGTTTTGTTTGTATCTTGTCCTTCAAGACTATATTAGGGTCAATTTATAATGTAAATAATTAATTAGTACAGAGGTATATTTATAATTTTTTTAAAAGTGTGCATATACACAGATTTTGGTACATGCATATTTCTCCAACAGATGATAGATACAGATCATGTTTTGGAAATCATGAATAATTTCCATATAATACATGTCTAAAAACAAAAACAATATTCACATAATAGATATCTAAAAAGAAAAGAAAAAAAAAACAGGAAAAATAAAAGGAAAAAAAATAAAGAAATAAAAGAAGAAATATTTCCCAGAACTGAAGAAAGAATCTTTTTAACAGAAAGGCCTACTGAGTGTCAGACCAGATGACTGGGGGTTAGGAGTGGGAGGGTAAAGAATGGGACAGGGGTAAGATCCACACCTGGACAAGCCTTGAGAATTTTTAAGTAAGGCCAAAATCCTAAAAGCTTCCTTCCATGAAGGGAAAAACAGGATACCTACAAAAACAAAATAGGATTGTCCTGAGAGTTTGTATTAATAACAAAGAATGATTGGGGGGGAAAAGTAGCAATGCCTTCACAGTCCAGAAGAATTTTGAACAGACTTCCATATTCAGCCAAACTAAAAATCAAACATGAACCAACATAAGGTTTCCCCCCGAAATCATCTGTTCTCTCTCATCTGCCATCTCTTCTAATCTGTACATCATTCCCTAATATGTATTTATTTTTTTCAACAATTTTACACAAATATTTATTGCACCTAAATAAATGTTGGTCATTGATCTCCTTACATGTCCATCAGCATGTGCTTAGATATATGTTTCAAAAAATGTTTATGTTCCCATCTGTTAAAGAACAGGAAATTGAATGTACTTCTTCATAACATGCAGAGGAAGCATGTTGCGTAACAAAAGACAAATTCCAGAGCTTGGGGTTTTGGCTTTTCACATCTCTACTTCTGCAGGTAGAGAAACTGTGTTATCAACATAAGATGCCATTATTGATCCAAAACTCTATGGAGTCCACAGTAACTTTAGAATTAATTTAGCCCAACAGCATGCAACTGAATAAACAAATATCAGTTATTAATCAATTTGTTTTTAAATTCAATTTTAAAGTTTTTCCTACAGATATTAATTGCTTCAACAAGTATGCTATTTTCTGCAGTCTTTTCTCTTTTTAAAGAAAATTAGATGTTTCCCCAGTAAATACTGAGTAGAAATGAAAAGGTTGTAAATAACTTTAGTATTGAGGACTGTGGATTTACTCAGAAATTAAAATTTAATGAAATTGGAAATAATTTATTCCACTATTCTATTTAACAAAACTATAACTATTGTATGCCATCCAGTTCTGAACTTAAACTCAAGATAAGCTTCACAAAATAAATGGATTTTATTCTTTATAAATAAATACTATGTTATCTAAACTATTTTTAAACCTTCTTAAAAAATTCAAGACACGTGTTTACAGCAGTGGTTCTCAACCTTCCTAATGCCGCGACCCTTTAATACAGTTCCTCATGTTGTGGTGACCCCCAATTTCATTGTTACAAATTGAACATAATTAAAGCATAGTGATTAATCAACAAAAACAATATGTAATTATATATGTGTTTTCCGATGGTCTTAGGCGACCCCTGTGAAAGGGTCGTTCGACCCCCAAAGGGGTCGCAACCCACAGGTTGAGAACCGCTGGTTTACAGACTGAGTTAAATCGGGAAAACCAAGTGTTGTTTTTTTTCAGCCTTGCTTAAAGTATATTACTTTTTATCAAATGCCTGCAAGAATGAGTGAACTCTAAAGGTATCTAAGGATATTAAAATACAACTACACGTAAAGATAGTCATTTGAATCTCATTAAAATGCATATAGTAACCCATGAAATGAAAAGTCCTCTGTGACTTTCTACTTAGGATTAAACCAGGCCAGGGCAACAGTAACAGTGTGATTGGAAAGGCGGTGCCACATTTCCCACCTTGCATCCCCAACCAAGGCTCCTTCCCTAAACTCTGAACAAGGCTGCTATGAAGAGGGTATCTCTCATCTCCATCTCCGCCGCCGTCGGCGTCACTGCTGCAGACCTGACCCCCAGATCGCGTTCCCTCCGTGGACTGGGGCAAGAGGCAGAGGCCCCGCCACCCGGGGGAGAGCGCAAGGACCCGCGCGAGCAGGTGCGCCCGGCGTGGAGAGAGGAGAGTTAGGATAGACGCGGACAAGACAGCGCACGGAGAGAACCAAAGACCCGGGAGGGAGAGGGCAAAAACTAGAAGCAACCGGAGACAGAGATGACGGCGAGGTCAGAAGGGTGAAAAGGGCAGGGGCAACCGAGACAGGCCAAGGCGGAAAGGCGCCCAGCGCCTCGAGGGGCACAGGAGCTGGGACAAGGACAGTGCAGGAGCCCAGTGAGGGCTCCAGTCCCTCCAGGCCCTCAAGAACATCCCGGAATCCTCAACCGCCTGTGCTGAGCGTCATCTGCACGTCGGGTAGTATGATGGGGCAAACCCGGTTTCCAGAGGCCCTAGAAATAACGGGGCCAGGTCGCAGCCTGCACTTACCAGGCCACGGCGGCCCGGCGTAGACGCCACATCCCTCCAGCGAGGAGGTCGCACCGGCGCTGAGACGGCCACGCGGGAGCCGGGTGTCAGTCCCAGTCCGGCTCCTGCTCCAGGAAGAACCCAGGAAAGGGCCCTGGGCAACAAGGACACCGAGAAGCCACTGCGGCCCTCCCAATGGCGCATGGACTTCCGCGAGAGCCCGCCCGGCACCCGTACTCGGTCCGTCAGGCAAACCACCACCCCTACCCTTTCTGGGAGAGCAGCACAAACGGTCCGGGCAGGGTTCGCGCATGCGCTCGGAGCCCAGGCACATCTACTTTCCCGCCCCCAACCCGCTCCGCCGGCTGGGTTTCCGGGTTGGAATTCTGAGCCCTGCGGGTTGAAGGCTAGAGCTGGGGAGCGGGGAGTCGGGGTGGGGTGTTTGCGCTGGGACGGACGATGGTGAGGGGCTGGGACTCGGGATCGATAAATTCTCACTGGTTGGTACCAATTTGAGAAAATGTAGGTATTGAGGGAGCCTGGAGAATTCTACAGAGTACACAATGAGGACAATAAGAGACTAATAAAAACCAGCGGCTGCTCCTTCGCCACGGTCTTTCGGCGCCTTTGTTTACAAAGCCTTTTCCAACCCTTAGAACCGTCTCAGGGAGGCAGGAGTCACAGACGGGTCCGAAGGTCATGTCTGAAAGGGGCTCAGATCAAGTAGGCCCGTTATGGGGTTGGAATACGCTTGTGCCGTTTATAAAGGCATCAGAAATGATTTCCTGCAGTCAGTCTTCAGCCGGCTTCCGTCCGGTTTTTCATTTCACCCATTTGTTGAAATGGTTCGTGTCGATGTCTAACAATCCCACGCTGTCAGTCTGGGTCACTGACTCCTCAGCGTTCCGCTCCGGAGTCAGCACCCTTCTTGGTTTCCGGGACGTTACTTTCTCCTTTTTCTCCCTACTCTCTCTTGCTGGTTCCTCCTCTCCCAAACCTCTCCATGTTGGAGGGGCCCAGGTCTGAGAGATCCTGGGCCCCCTTCCCCTTTCTGTCTTCATTCTTTTTCTAAGGAACCTAAGAGTGTTCTATGGCTTTAGGCCCGCCCCCTTTTTTTTTACCCTCTTCAACTCTTACCATTTTAGGTTTTATGAGGAAACGGATCCATTAAAGGAATATGACCTATGAAAGGTAATGAAAGCAGTTGGTGGCATAGCCACAATTAAAGTGCCCTGTGTCCCTGCTCCACTTCAAGGGCATCCCCCTTCCCCCTCCCCCAAACACAAAGCATAAAACAATTTCCTTTCAGATCAGAATCCTGAGTTAGTATCTATCCATTCACAACTGCACCCGGTAGAGACTCAGTCAGAGCAAACTTCCCAAATGCAGGACTCAGGAGATTTTCTTTATTATGTTTATTGCGGTGACTGTTTTAAAGACAGGCCCAGATAGGAACTTGCTATAATGACCTGTGCAAACTAGATCTTTCCGGGATTGTAGAGCTGCACAAACATTTCTTTGTTTCTGTTACTTGCTAGTTGTTTGTGGGAGTGTGTGTGTGTGTGTGTGTGTGTGTGTGTTTCAAGAATAAGAGAAACCAACCCCTTTCATACATGGGTCATCTTTACATTATACAAAACCATTGTTTTGTGACTGTATCTCTAGGCATCTGTCCTACTGAAGCACTCCCATGTATGTGCAAAGATGTATGCATGATAGTGTTTATTTCTTCATTGCATGAAATAGCAAAAGATTGGAATCAATAGTTAAAAGATGTCCTGAGGCAAATTAAACACTTTAAGAGTTTATTTGATAAAAAAAAGAATTGATTTGAGTCAGGCAATGACAAGCTGGAAGTTGTTGGGAGTGCTCCACCAACAGGAGCTAGGTGGAACACTTCTCTAATGACAAGGAAGTAAAGCAAGAAAATTATTTGATGGGCTATAGCTTAAGTGGTTGCCTTCTTTGGGAAAGCCTAGTTGGCTGTTCGTGATTGGTTGTCTCAGGTTTTGATTTATTAACCTTAAAGCATTTATAAGCTCAGGTTTTGGGATGCTTTGTAGACTGACAGGGCATTAAAACAATCTGTCTAATGTCCCCTTTATTTAATTAACAACACAAATGTCCATAGCTAAGAGCTAGTTATAAATTATTGTTAACGTAAAAAAACCTGTAAAGAATTGAAACCTGTAAAGAATTTTGTGAGTTTATTTGAGCCAAACTGTCGACATATGCCGGGAAGTAGAACCTCAACGAATTGAGATAATGCTCTGGAGAATGGCAGGTTACATCTGTCTTTATACATTGCAGTCAAAGGAAGAGATGTAGGTGGGTTACATGAAATCCATTGGTGATAGACTAGAGAGGTGGGAGAAAGCAAAGGGGGGGTAAGGGGGGAGCCCCTGGGATTGGATAAAAAGTAAAATGATGGACACATACTTAGGTGGGTGCAGGAACAATTAACATGATAATGAAGGAATTTGTGGTATCTGTCCTGGAGCCCAGCACATTAGGTTGTACCCCAAGGGGTCCAGAAAAAGGGAAGTTACAAGTTACCCAGACACTTCAAGGGTATGTTATCATAGATGGAAAAAGACAGATAAGCTCAGTTAAGGTAAAGGTGGACCTAACTGCCCACCATAACTGCTTTTAGTTAAAGTTTAATTTCAGACCATCCTTTGTGGTTGCTTTAGGTCTCTGAGTTTGCAAGACTGCCATGCAGGCCTCCCCTGAGCTTGTTAGGTCAGCATGTGGCCCCTTTCGTCTACATCTGTTGTTGGCAAACTGTGGCTTGCGAGCCACATGCAGCTCTTTGGCCCCTTGAGTGTGGCTCTTCCTAAGCCTTAGGAGTACCTAAATTAAGTTAATAACAATGTACCTATCTATATAGTTTAAGGTTTAAAAATTTGGCTCTCAAAAGAAATTTCAGTCGTTGTACTGTTGATATTTGGCTCTGTTGACTAATGAGTTTGCCGACCACTGGCCTACATTATATTCACACTAGCCAAGAAAGCCTGTGAGGTAAGACCTCTTTGTCCTGATGAGGAACAATGTTTAATATATAGTATCACATGAGGGAAAAAGGGTAGAATATTAGTAATCAAACTGCCACCATTGGTCCAAATTCAGCCTGCAGACCTGTTTCATTTGGCTTGTGTTGTCCTTTTCAGTATTTTAAAAATAATATTGGGTTTATTGCCAACATTTAAAAAACAAGGAATTTCATGTTTTAAAAAATATGTTTTTTCTTAAAGTATCAGGTCTGACAACATCAAGCCTACATGCAAAATAATAATAATCATCATCATCATCATCATCAGATGAAACAAGGAGCCAGGTAGTAGTTCTTGCATGTCCTCAGACATGCATGTCCTGTCCAGGAGTTCACATTCCTTCCTCAAGTCTTCCTGAAATGGAAGAGTTCATCAATTGCCATCTATCATGAAGCTTGTCCTTTTATTTTCTTTAGTAAAATCAGAGGAAAGGGAACCTCTATTTATTTTATATCAAAGGTGAAGAAAACGAAAAACTGAGAGGGTCAGGTGTTTCCAAAACAAGAAAAAAGAGCATTTTTTATTCAGAAGTAAAGAACAAAGTTATGCAAATAAGTTATGTAGTGCTGAAAGAATACAATTTAAGATGGTATTACACAACAAACACCATAATGTATGGAAACATTATTCATCTTACATGCCTGAATCAGGAAAGTATTTTGAATTGATGCACACTAGTGAAGTGCAGTGTAATATGGTGATTTATAACAAGAAAGGTATATTTGGTCTTAGTCCTCTCTCCTGGCTCACAGCTCCCCAAACCCTTGATATTTCATAAATGACCAGAGCAATAGGGACTTCTGTTATAACATTGGTTTTTGTCCTCCTGGCATATCTTCAAAGTGACAAATGTGAAAGAAGTGTCTTGTTATTCATAATTTCAACAACATCTGAGTTTATATTAATGAGGCAACTTTTGGAAAGCCACTAATGATGGGGGCTAGTTACCAGGGCAACCAATCACCAGATTAAAGGATTGAATCGACCCCACCCTCACCTCTGAGGAGGTTGAATAAATCATCAGTGGCCAACTTTCATTTTAATTTCTTTTTTAAATATATTTTATTCATTTTTTTTACAGAGAGGAAGGGAGAGAGATAGAGAATTAGAAACATCGATGAGAGAGAAACATCGATCAGCTGCCTCCTGCACACTCCCTACTGGGAGTGTGCCCACAACCAAGGTACATGCCCTTGACCGGAATTGAACCTGGGACCTTTGAGTCCGCAGGCAGACACTCTACCCACTGAGCCAAACCGATTAGGGCTCATTTTAATTTTTAAAAATATATTTTTATTGATTTCAGAGAAGAAGGGAGAGGGAGAAAGAGATAGAAACATCAATAATAACACAGAATCATTGATCAGTTGCCTCCTGCACACCTCACACTGGGGATCAAGCCTGCAACCCAGGCATATGCCCTGACCAGGAATCAAACCATGACCTCCTGGTTCATAGGTCGATGCTCAACCACCGAGCCACGCCAGCCGGGCAAGTGGCCAATTTTTAAATCAATTATGCCTAAGTAATAAATCCTTCATAAAAACCTAAAGGACGAAATTCACTGAACTACCAGGTTGGTGAACAGGAATGCATCCATGTGCTGATAGGATTGTGCACCCGCACTCAGGGGATAGAAGCTCCTATGTTTGGTACCCTTCTGGAACTCACCCAAGTTTGTCTTCATCTAGCCGTTCATTCATGTCATTTAATATCCTTTGTAATAAACTGGTAATCTAGTGAATACACTGTTTTTCCTGAGTTCTGTGAGTTACTCCAATAAATTAATCAAACCTGAGGAGGGGGTCATGGGAACCTCTGATTAATAGACAGTCATTCAGAAATACAGGAATGCCTGGACTTGTGACTGAAGCCTCAAGTGAGAGAAGGAGACCAGTCTTGTGGAACTGAGCCCTTAACCTGTGGGATCTGAGGCTAGCTCCACATAATAGACAGTGTCAGAATTGAGTTGAATTGTAGGACACACAACTGGTACCTGGAGAATCTGAGAGTTGCTTGGTGTGAGGGAATCTATCCCCCAACCCACTCCCAACACATTTGTGAGCAGAAGAGTCAGAATTAAGCAGAGTATTCAGAGAGTATTGAAAGTAGACACACAGGAGGAATGATTTTCTTCAATAAGTAGGCAAGAACTTGAAGATGGTGGGTCAGGAGTGGAGGGAAGACTTACTTGTATTGTAAACCCTGTATTGTATACTCTGAATTTGTTAACATGGTTTTTATTTACTTCAAGAAATGGATGTTAAAAATATTTTTTCTGGCCCAGGAGTCATGAAGTAATTTTACTATTTTAAACTAAATTCGCAGGTTCAGCTAGGAATTGAGCAGTCTACTAGTTAAAACTCTTAACATATTACTTTTACTTGCAAAGAGACACTTTTCAGAGTTTTCACTAAAGCAGGTATCTTCAGAAAGGGAGATAGCGGGAGATGTTGGTGGAAACTTCAATATATGCATTTGTTTTTAAGTTTTTTTTTAATATGTTTATTGATTTCAGAATGGACGGGAGAGGGAGAGAGAGGTAGAAACATCCATGATGCGAGAGAATCACGGATCGGCTGCCTCCTGCACACCCCATACTGGAGATGGAGCCCGAAACCCAGGCATGTGCCCCGACCAGGAATCAAATCCTGACCTGGTTCACAGGTTGATGCTCAACCACCGAGCCACGCCGTGTTTTTAAATTTTATATTTAAATTTTTACAATCGAAGTTTTTGCAAAGTTCTTCCTGGGAGGTGCCCAAGTCCCTTGACACATCACCCTTCCTCTGCGGTTTCCTGGGAGGGGAAACTAGCTAAGTAAGTCATACATATTTGCACAATCATTATCACATTCTCCCCATCGCTCAGAAAAGCATGACACTGTCCTCACCAACAAACATTTATAAATCATTTCCTATGAATTATGCTCTGGGAATGAATATATATATATTACCCATTTCCTGCTCTCACATAACTATAGTCTGGTTTGGGGAGACAGACATATACATACTGAGGACCAAGTAAGGAGTAGCAGTTCTGTTACAACATAGTACTGTAATGTGATAGAAAGAAGCTAGAAAATTCCTGGACCAGTGGAATAGAGAAACCGAGACAAAAAAATTAAGCAAAGCCAAACAGGTTGGGAATTTTGCTCTTATAAAAGAGACCCCACAGAGCTCCTAGCCCCTTCCGGCGTGTGAGGGTACAGAGAGAACCATGAAGCAGGCTCTCACTAACCAGAATGAGGCCGTGCTGGCACCTTGATCTTGGACTTCCCAGTCTCCAGAACTGTGAGAAATACATTTCTGCTCTTTATTAGCTACCCAGTTTACGCTATTTTGTTCTAGCAGCCTGAATACATTGACACAACTCAATTAAAAATGAACACAAAAATTCAAACAAGCATTGCACAAAGGAAGATATATATAAATAACCAAAGAACACATAAGCAAAATGCCCAATGTTATTAGTCATCAGGGAAATGTATATTAAACCCACAGTGAGATACACCATATCTCCACTAAAACTGCTAAAATTCAAAAGACTGACAATACCAAGTTTGGTGAGGGTCTGGGGCAACCAGAACTGTCAGACACTGCTGATGTGAGAGGGGGGAAAGTAAAATGGTACAAACACTGAAAAATTTTGGGCATTTCTTACAAAGTTAAACACACACTTCCCCTTTGGTCCAGAAAGTCCACTCTTAAGGATTTATTTGAGAAATAAAAACATAGGTTTAAAAAGATTCTTCCAAAAATGCTCATAGCTGTTTTATTCACAGTAGCTTAAACCAAGTGCTCATTAACAAGAAAAGTTACACAAATTTACACAAAGTAATACAACAGAGAGGAATGAACTACTCATACATGTAACCACATGAATGAGTCCAATAGACATGCTGAGCTCAAAAGAGGGACACATGGAGAGTAGTTGAGACAGCGTATCTCCTGCCCTCCCATGGATTCTGTGAGCTGTCCACTATTACTTAATACGTTCCTTCCTGCTCAGTTTCTTCAGAGTTAGTTTCTATAACTTGCAATGAGAACCTTAACTGATTCATCTTCTCATTTGATGTGTAAACCGGATGTTGACGAGAGCCATCCTGACCTGATGATTTGGATACGGTTGATTCAAACTACATTCCACGGATTGCAGTGAGTCCAATGAGTTATCCAAGCTGTCTCCAAATTCTGCAGGAGCCTTAGGTTCTCAGACACATCTGACTCAGATCTTTTGCTTTCTCTAAATTAGGATTTCTCAACTTTGGCACTACTGATATTTTATGCTGATCAATTCTTTACTGTGGGTGGCTGTCTTGTACATTGTAGGAATTATGGAAGCATTTCTGGCCTCTGCCCACTCGATGCCAGTAACTGCCCAGTCATGACAGTCCAAAGAGTCTCTGACATTGTTAAATGCTGCCTGGGGGTCAAAATCACTCCCAGTTGGGAACCGCTGTTCTAAATTAATCTAGGGTAGGAATTGGTACCTACTGTTCCCGTTCTCAACCAAGACAACAGAGGTGTGGCACTCAGACATTTTTCTCAATTTCCACCAAAATCAAAAACAAAAAACACCACCAAAGGATCTATACCAATAGGAAATTTGATAGATGTTTTAGAGAAATGGGAAGGTTTTCATTATGGATATGCAGCCAAATCAAATTTGTTCGATGCCGATGTTCTTCAAAAGCCTCTCAGTCATTTCTGCAACTTGGGGTCTAGCACGTGCTGTTTCCCCTCCACTGTTTCTCTTCCCTCATCTCTACTTACTTTCCTATTCTCTGCTCTATCTTACTCCCTAATTCCTATCCATTTCAATTCAAAGTGGGTCAGTTATATCTTTTTATTTCTTTGTGCCAACTCATCCCCTTAGGGTCTTACCTTCTACTCCTAATCGGTGTATCAAGGTCTCTTCCTAAACAATACTGGAACCAATTATGAAGACAATTAAAATTTTTGTTGCAATTCTCACTACACCTCCTTCTATAGAGATGTGTTAGTATTAAGCTCCTCTCACAGGAGGAATCTGTTGTAATTATCTACAACTACTCAAAACTTAGTGGTTTAAAACAGCGGTTCTCAACCTGTGGGTCGCTACCCCTTTGGGGGTTGAATGACCCTTTCACAGGGGTCGCCTAAGACCATCGGAAAAACACATATATAATTACATATTGTTTTTGTGATTAATCACTATGCTTTAATTATGTTCAATTTGTAACAATGAAAATACATCCTGCATATCAGATATTTACATTATGATTCATAACAGTAGCAAAATTACAGATATGAAGTAGCAACGAAAATAATTTTATGGTTGGGGGTCACCACAACATGAGGAACTGTATTAAAGGGTCGCAGCATTAGGAAGGTTGAGAACCACTGGCTTAAAACAAGCAAATGGCATATCCACATGGTTAGCTTAGGGTCCTCACAGGAGGGCATTCTTAGACTAGCTCACTTTGTGTATGGTGGCTCAGGACTCCCAGAGAAAGGGTCTATGTGACAGGAAGTGGAAGCTGCGGTCTTTTAAGGTCTGAGCCTTTCATCTCACTTCTGCCATAATGGTCAAAGTAATCACAGAGCCTGTCAAATTCAAGTAGACATTTGTAGTCTTTATATTACCACAGAACCCCCTCTGGCCACAAATTTTGACATTACTCCTACATACAAGTCACCCTCTTCCCCTCCCCGTACCTCCCAAAGTCTCTCCCATTACAGTATTACTCTGACTTGAGGTCTAGATTTTTGATGGATTAAAGAACTAGAAAAAGAGCTCAGAGATCATGTTGATATAGGCCAAGGAAAGAGGGGGTTTCAAGAAGAGAGTGGTCAATAGGGTCAAAGATCAAGTAAGACAGAGACTGGAGGAGAAGACAGCTTTGGGTGTGGCCAACACAAGGCTTGGGTTCCCTACTCTCCCTTCTTTACTGTGGTGCTGATATACATAGTGACTCCCAGCATCACCACCCACATATATATTGTATCTCACTATATATGTATATGCATATACAAATATACATGTGTGTGTATACACATATACTTTTCTTTTTCTGATGATATAAAACATGTTCCTTCTAGAAATTTAGAAAATATGAAAAATCATAAAAAAGAAAAATGCATAAATAAACACTGTAACCTTTGTTTATTGATTTCTCTATTCTTTATATAAATACTAGAGGCCCGGTGCACAAATTCGTGCACCTGTGGGGTCTCTCGGCCTGGCCTGCAGGATCAGGCTGAAACCAGCTCTCCGACATCCCCTGAGGGGTTCCGGATTGTGAGAGAGTGCAGGAATATATATATATATTCCTTTTTACTCTCCTCTGACCTCTGATGGTTCATTCACCCTCAAGCCTCTTCCATGTGCACACAGGATAAGGTGACAGCAGGAATGCAAAAAGAAAGAAATAAGATAATTATCAGCACTTATGTTTTCTAAATAGACTAGAAATTTACAGAAGAGACTATTGGATTTCTGAGTCTCGAAGTCTTTATTTTGTAAATAATATGCTTTGTCAACATGAATGGTGTAAGAGCCAGTTGTCCTGCCATGGATTTAATAAAAATTTCACAGCTGAGGAAAGAGAGATTTGATATGATTGGGTTCGATGCTGGTATAGGTCTCAGCGATGCTCCCATATCTTGGGGAATGATAGAAGTCCCAGAGTGGTGGGGACCCTCAGTAGAGAACTGTATCTTGACTCCTGGGTTAGTGACATTGACAGAGAAGTTCTATCATGTCCCAGTAGTAGTGGAGAAGAAATGAGTAAGAGGGGCAAGTCTAGCCAGAGACCACACCCCATGTTGCCTGTAGCCCAGGAGGCTTGGGAATGTGTAGTAGTTTCATTTGCCCCAAAGGTGGTGGAGAAGAACTGAGGAAAGCTAAGACAAAATCTGTGGTGGAGCCACAGATGTCTCAATGGCGGCAGAGTAAATGCAAATGACCAGATATGCAAATACAAGTGATAGCTCAACTTTTGCCAATAAAGGACTGAGGATGGGGAAAAGCCAGTCTTTCCTCACTCTGTGATGCACAAAGCCAATGACCATGGATGCCAATTCAATGGAAGAAAGAGGGAAGGGGGAAATCCTTACTCGACTGTCTTAACAAAAAGTGGTGGAAATATCCTGCAGTGACTGAACTACTTTATAGCTGACTAGATTAATTTTCTGTGATCAATAATAAGGAAAAATGAGGGATTAAAAAATCAAGTTGAGATGTAAAAATATAATGTTACATTTTCTGCATATGGTGACCTAAGAAATATTTATTATTGTTTATGTGTGTATGTGTATACAGTTGACCCTTGAACAACACAATAGTTAATGGTGCCAATCCTCTGCTCACTCAAAAATCCACATATAACTTTGACTCCCCCAAAACTTAACTACTAATAGCCTACTGTTGCCTGGAAGCCCCAATGATAACAAAAAGAGTTGATTAACACATGTTTTATGTTGTAGGTATTATACACTGTATTCCCTTTTATCTCATTTAAACATTTTTTATTGAATTTATTGGGGTGACATTGGTTAATTAATTTATATAGGTTTTAGGTGTTCAATTCTATGATACATCATCTGTACATTGTATTGTGTGTTCATCACCCAAAGTCGAGTCTCCTTCCTTCGCCATTTGTCCCCCCTTTACCCTCTTCTACTTGATCCCCCTCCCCACTGATAATCACCATACTGTTGTCGGTGTCTATGAGTTTTTTGTTCGTTTGTTTGTTTTTGCTTAATCGTTTTACTTTTTTCACCCAGCACCCCTCCTCTCTAGTAGCTGCCAGTCTGTTTCCTGTATCTATGAGTCAGTTTCTATTTTATTTAGTTTGTTCATTAGATTCCACATATAAGTGAAATCATATGGTATTTGTCTTCTCTGACTGGCTTATTTCACTTAGCATAAGTGAGCCATGCCATTCACATTTCCATCAGCCGGTCCCCTCACATGGATGCGTCTTTCTTTAGAGAACACCCTGGGGAGGTAAAGTTCTGTGCATATGAACAAAGTGGGGTATGGTCTCAGCAGATCAGGGGTTCCAAGTGTATCTTGACTCTTGCCCAGACTTTGAAACATCAAAAGTGACTGGAGCAGGAAGGCTGTCCTTTGCCACCAAGTGTAGATTAAATACTATGCCCATAGGGGGCAGAGTTATCTCACTAAACCAAGGTTGGTTGGTTCTGAAAAGCCCAGGCCAGTACACCATCAATCTAGATCTAAATCCTGACATTGCCATCGAGGTGGCTTCTATCATTTTAACAAGGTGATGAACAAAGGTGGGGATGCTACAAATTTAAAGCAGGCAGTTCCCAGTTACTGTAACAAACACATTGTATTCACACTGCTGTGGAAAGAATGAACTTTTTATTTTAGAATAGTTTTAGATTTACAGACAAATTGTGAAAATAATACAGAGAGTTCCCTTATGTCTGAATCCAGTTTCCCCTATTGTTAACAGCTTGCATTAGTATGGCACATTTATCACAGCTAATGAACCAATATTGATAAATTACTATTAACTAAAGCCTATATTTTTTCCAGATATCCTTAGTTTTAACTGAATATTCTTTATTTGTTCAAGAACACCACAATACATACAGTTTTCATGTCTTATGCTGCTCTGGCTGTGACGGTTCTTCGGATTTTCCTGTGTTTAACAACTTTGACGGTTTTGAGGAGTACTAATCAGGTATTTTGTAGAATGTTGCTCTATTGTAGTGGCTCTCAACCTTGGCTGCACATTAGAATCACCTGGGAATCTTTTTAAAATCCTGATTTCTGGGCCTCATCCTCCGGAAATTGTTTCTTTGTTATTAATGTTGTGGCCCCACCCCATAACAAAGAAACAGAATTTCTGGAGGATGAGGCCCGGAAATCAGGTGTTCAATTCTATGATACAGGTGATTCTAATGTGCAGCCAAGGTTGAGAACCACTGCTCTATTGGGTTTTGTCTGATGTTTTTCTCATTATCAGACTGGAATTATGAGTTTTGAGGAGGAACATCACGGGGGTAAAGTGCCATAACATAACATGTCATCTCATACTATCAACATGACTTATCGCTGTTGATGTTGACCTTGATCATCAGGCTGAAGACAGTATTTGTCAGGTTCCTCCACTGCAAACTTATTCCCTCCCCCCCCCCTACTGTATTCTTTGGTGGAAGTCACCATAAGCAGCTCACACTTTAAGGGTGGGTGAGCCATGGAACCCTCCTTGAGAGGGCAGTGTGTCCATAAATTATTTGGATTTCTCAGAGTAGGAGATTTCTCTCTTCTTCCTCATTTATTTACTCTATCCATTATTCACAACAGTGTAGACTCATGGATAGTTACTTTACATTTTGGGTTATAATCCAAATCAAAGTTTTAAATTTTATTACTCAAATTGTTTTAGCTTTGGTCATTGGGAGCTCTTGCAGTTGCTGAAGTGCCTTTTTTATTTATCCCCCATTATTGGTCTCTCTCTCTCTCTCTCTCTCGCTCTCGCTCTCGCTCTCTCTCTTACTTTCTGGAGCTAAATGAGGCTCCAGGCTCCTCTTGTATATATGGTGCCCAGGTCCTGTTATCAGCCATCCCCCCGCCCCGAGGAGAATGGTATTAGAAACAAAGAGCTGGCCACTAGGCTTATGTTCACTCAGGCACACATTTTGCACATCTTTTGTTCTTCCAACAGCCCTGTGAAGTTATTAGTCCTATTTTATAGTTGAGCAATCTTTGCAGCCTTGCACAAGCTCCTCCAGCTAGTTGTGGAGACTGAGGATTTTATTTGATTAATGAAAGACTCAGTCCATCAGCTTTTAATAGTATCCTCATTCATTTTGATCACAAAGGGTACAAAATATGACCAATTCTCTTCAAAAGGTATTTGTAATCACATTTTTTGTGTGTATGAAAAAAGCATACTACTTAATGTGCATAATGAATTAAGTTTACTTTTATAATAGGTATACATGTATAGAAGGCATAATAACATTTTATGTAGTCATGTACTGAAATATTGGTGGTTAAATGCTTCAGGATATCTAGAAATAAAATATTCCGGTAACTATGTGGCAAAGACTCCTTTATTTATTCTATCTTGTATTTGTATCAGTGTAGACCCTTGGATAGTCATTTTATACTTTGGGTTATTCACACATTCATTCAAAACACATTATTTAAACACAGGGACAACATATATAAAATAAGTCATATTGGCTCCCTTCAGACTGATGTAGGGATTTAAATATGCAAACAAATAAGACAGGGGTAGTTAGTTGTGAGAGCTGGAACAGAAGTCTGAGAACTGTCAGAAGCTCCAATATAATGTAGAGGAACATGTCCACATTGGCGCTGGGGAAAAACCCGGATTTCAGCTGCTCCTCTGTGCAAGGTGAGCCGTGTGATCATGTAATCTACAGGAGCTGGCTCTTCCCACGTGGTATCAGAGGAATGGAATGAGGACTTTGAAAGCGCATTGTCCAGCACTGATCAAGTGGTGTTTGTACAATTAAACCAAACACTCAGTGTATCAGGAAGTAGTAGCGCATAGTGGTTAAAGGCGTGTACTCTGAATTTGGGGTCAGATTTGGGCTTTACTAGTTATACCACTTAAGGATAGTAAGTTTCAAAAACTCCATAAGCCTCCATTAGCTCACAGGTAAAATAAAAAGTATGATAACAGATGTTACCTCCTAAAACTATGAGGTATAGTGCCTGGGAAACAGTATGTTTTCCATAAAGGAGAGTTATTTTTACCTTCATTGTGTCTACTCGCTTTGCTTCAAGCTACATACAACTGTCAGCCCTGATACCTCCAACCAGAAAGTAGCAAACAATAAGGCCAAGACTGAAATATGTGTAGTAGCATGTATAAAATCTTGAGCAAATGGCAAAAATTAAGATAAACATAAAAATAGTAACTATTATAGTTTTAATTACAAGAAAACATATATGCAGTTCTTTAAATTTCCAAAACTTATTAGCACAGTTTAACCATAAATGAGAAAATGAGATTAACATTTTATCACAAGATCAGAATACATGGAGTGTGGGGTTTCTTTTTAGGTGGTTAAAAATGTTCTGGAATTAATGGTTGTGGCTACATAACTTTGTGAATATACTAAAATTCACTGAATTATATACTTTATTTTTAAAAATATGGTCTTTAAAAATTGATTCAGAGACAGAAAGGGGGAGGGAGAGAGAGAGATAGAAACATCAATGAGAGAGAAACATGGATCAACTGCCTCCTGTACACCCCTTACTGGGGATTAAGCCAGAAACCCAGGCAGGTGCCCTGACAAGAAATCAAACTGGCAGCCTTCTGGTATATGGGTCCATGATCAACTGCTGACTCACACCAGCCGGGCTGAATTGTATACTTTTAAAAGGGTGAATTTTATTTATGTGAATTGTGTATCAATAAAAATTATACCTCAAAAAAGCTCTAGCAGGCAATCATTTAAATATTTAGAAGAGTAAAAATAAAGCAAGAAGATATCAAACTTTATCTTAACGGATAGAGGTTGAGAAGTGGTGCAATATGACATGGTAAAGTTACAGCAGTGCTGGTGTGCAAGCGGGAGAGAAATATTTCATTCTATTGTTCAAAATTGACAATACTTGCTCTGTTCCCTTCTGGCTGGGTTCTTGAGTATACTTGGAAATTCGTGCACCATTCTGGGGTTGAAATGAGTATGTAATTGATTAAGAGTTACAGGAAAAACTTCACACAAACTTACCTTATTAAACCAAACTGGTTATGCCATAACAACATTTAAGCCAAAATTGAATAGCAAAATAAGTCCCCAAGAATATAAAAAGTGCTCACACACATCCTCCCTCAACATCAACATTTCTGATCAGAATGGTACAAACCTACATTGACACATAATTTTCACCAAGCCTACATTTATCATTAGGGTTCACTCCTGGTGTGGTACATTAGATGGGTTTTGACAAATGTATAGTAACGTGTATCCACCATTGTAGTATCATACAGAGTGGTTTTCACTGCCCTAAAAATTCTTTCTGCTCCCCTTAATTCATTCCTCCCTAACGCCTGACAGTATTTTTTTTCTATCTCCATAGTTTTGCCTTTTCCAATTGTCATATAGTTGGAATCATATAGTATATTACCTTTGTAGATTAATTTCTTTCACTTAGTAATATATACTTAAGTTTCTTCTATGTCTTTTCATGGCTTAATAGCTCATTTCTTTTTAGAGCTGAATAACATTCCATGGTCTGGATATACCACAGTTTATTTATCCATTCACTTACATTAAGGACGTCTTGGTTGCTTCCAAGTTTCTGCAATTTCAAATAAAGCTGCTATAACTATTCATGTGCAGGTGTTGGTGTGGACATGTTTTCAACTTATCTGATTATCTCATTAAGGAATTGCAAATTAAAACAACAATGAGGTACCACTATTCACCCATTAAAATGGCCCAAAACCAAAACATTGGCAACACCAAATAATGGCAAGGGTGTGGCGCAATAAGAACACCCACTCATTGCTGGTGAGCATGCAAAATGTACAGCCACTATGAAAGGCAGTTTGACAGTTTCTTAAAAAATTAAACATCTCACCAGATGATCCAGCAATCACCCTCCTTGGTATTTATCCGAAGGAATTTAAAGCTTATTCTTTTTTAGAAAATATATTTTTATTGATTTCAGAGAAGGAGCGGGAGAGAGACAGAAACATCAATGATGAGAGAGAATCATTGATCAGCTGCCTCCTGTATGCTCTGCACTAGGGATGGAGCCCACAACCTGGGTATGTGCCCTGACCGGGAATCCAACTGTGATCTCCTGGTTCATGGGTCAACACCCAACCATTGAACCACACCTGTCTGGTGAAAGTATATCTTTTTTAAAAAAATATATTTTTATTGATTTCCGAGAGGAAGGGGGAGGGAGAGAGAGATAGAAACACCAGTGATGAGAGAGAATCACTGATCAGCTGCCTCCTGCACGCCCCCTACTGGGGATCAAGCCCACAATCCAGGCATGTGCCCTTGACCGGACTTGAACCTGGGACACTTCAGTCCACAAGCCAATGCTCTATCCACTGAGCCAAGCAAGCTACGCCTATTCTCTCTCTCTCTCTCTCTCTCTCTCTCTCTCTCTCTCTTCTCTCTCTCTCTCCTCTCTCTCTTTCTTTTTCCTTCCCTCCTTCCTTCCCTCCCTCCCTCCCTCCCTCCCTCCCTCCCTCCCTTCCTTCCTTCCTTCCTTCTTCCTTCCTTCCTTCTTCCTTCCTTCCTTCCTTCCTTCCTTCCTTCCTTCCTTTTAAATATGTTTTTATTGATTTCAGAGAGGAAGGAAGAGGGAGGGAGAGAGAAACATCAATGATGAGAGAGAATCACCGATGGATCGGTCACCTCTTGCATGCCCCCAACAGGGGATCAAACCCGCAACCCAGGCATGTGCTCTTGATCAGAACTGAACCTGGGACCCTTCAGTCTGCAGGCCAATGCTCTATCTACTGAGCCAAACAAGCTAAGGCTATTCTTTATAGCAGTTTCCCCTTCCCTTAATTCTGCCTTTTTGATATTTCTATTCTTTACTACATGTGCCTCCCAGGGGGTGATGTAGTGCGGTGAGAATAGCAGATGTGGATGTGGTGTGGTATGAATTCAAATCTTGACCTTTTGCTGACAGATTCCACCCATTCATTTATTTAACATTTATTTAATTAACTTCAGCATGCCATGACCCAGACTAGATGAAGGAGGAGATTAATAAAAGATGCCCTGGATAGACTTATTAGAAAGCAGAACCAACACCAAAGTATTGCTAATATCCGAAATGTGTGCTAATTTCAAAGGAGTGGCAGAGATAGTTGAGGTAAGAGTCAGGCCAGAAAGGCTTCAAGGAGGTAGGGAGTTCCCTGCTGGCCTAGATAAATGGAGATAGAGAGGTATTGGGGAGCACACGAGAGACTTGGTTGGAAA
>NW_005871062.1:2482224-2537612 GCF_000147115.1 Myotis lucifugus
ACGGGTGTTTACTGGAATCCTTATGCTGAAATCTTTGGATGTCCCTGCTTAAAGGACACTACAAACACATGTGTCCTCCCCAAATTACTTACCCTAACTCAGCGGTTCTCAACCTGTGGGTCGCGACCCCTTTGGCGGTCAAAGGACCCTTTCACAGGGATCGCCTGAGACCATCCTGCATGTCAGATATTTACATTACGATTCATAAAGTAGCAACATTACAGTTATGAAGTAGCAACGAAAATCATTTTATGGTTGGGTCACAACCTGAGGAACTGCATTTAAAGGGCCAGAAGGTTGAGAACCACTGCCCTAACTGATTGTATCTAAAAGATAAACTGTATCTCAAACTGCTGTTACAATAAAAACCTAATGACGCAGGCAATCAAGGCTGTCTGGTTCCTTTAGCCAGGCCGTTCCTTAGCCCTCTCGTTCATAGCAAATGTTGTTCCGGAGTAATCCATTCATCCGTCGCTCCGCTGGTCAGCCCCGGCAGAGAGGGAAAACGTCGACAAAGGAGACTGCAAGCAACGGCACAGAGGGGGACTCCTGCACAAGCTCATTCGGAGACGATGGATTATACACACAGACTAATAACGGAATTGAGAGGAAAAGCTGCTTCAGCCATTCCCTGATTCTCATTCTCTCTCTGCACTCATTTCCTTTTAACCACTTCATCTCAAATAAGAATGGAAAAGGAAGAAAATAAATAATTTGCTGTTTCTTTGCTGACCTGGTGTTTCAACTTGCTTTCACTTATCCCAGGAGCACGTGGGCCACTCTGAGCAGTTCTCAATCTCTCTGGGTAGATAGACTAGATGTTAAATGGAAATAATGCCAGGGCTGGTTTCTGGCAGGACTGTGAGTGCACTTGTACTTCCCTTGCCTAATCTTTTAGATGGTGTGAAGACAAGTGGTAATAATGCTTCATCATGTATTAATTTCCACCTTTTATCTAAGAACTCCACAGCATCTTGCAAATGTTATTCCTTGCAACACCTCTGTGAAGTAACTTGAAAGCTGTAGCAACTGAGTAACAAAGGAGTCACAAAGACTGTTCAAGGTCATGTGTGGAGTGGTTGGAACCTGACATAAGTGCCTTGTCATCACTGGCAATAAACTCCCTCCAACTTCCTCTTCGGTCCCCATTACCTGAATCTGATCTTTGTAAAATGCGTGAGACCTTGCGTTACACCATTTTATCTGAACTCAAGGTTTACTGTTATTATTAATTATGCTCATCTATACTAATGCCTAACCTGTGGACGACACTGGAGCAAGCACAGATGTGGTTACCCGAAGCGACCTTCACCTCACCTGCCTCAAGGCGGTGAGATGAAGTTTAATTGAATTAATGGATGTTTGTAAAACATTTAGCAACTCTTAGATGAAAGGGTCTAATGCAAAGATACAAAGCCGCCCCCATTAATTACCAAAGAAAAGAGCTGGATGATGGCTGTCCCTCTTTCTGAGGCATCGCAGTCAGCCATCCCCATTCAGCACCAGGTTCTGACCTTTTCTCAGGTGGCTTGGGGTGGCCCATACGTTCACATTCAGTCGAGCTCTCCTTGCTTTTATTTCCAAACATTAAAAAATAGAAAACTTCTCTCTAAAGATAAGGCAGCTCCCCTTCTGTGGAGCTTACCTTAGTTGTCACCTATTATAACAATTTCAGGTCATGAAGGACAGTCAATAAAAACATAAACAACAGCAATAAAAGAGCAAAACCCAGGCAGGAAGCTCATGCCAGTGTAGTTAATGTTGAGAACTTCTTACCTGAATATTTAAACATACAAAACAATATATATTCAGGTGTAACTATGAGGAATCACAGACTGCTACAACTAGACTGGGCTTTAAAAATGATTAAATTACCCTCATTGTTTCTCAAGTAAAGAAAAAGTGCCAGGAACGCTGTGTAATGATTATTCCAAGATCTCAATCTGTGAGAGGCGGGACTCAAATCAAGGACTCGGGTCTTTGATAATACCCTTCACACGGCACCATATTGCTCCCCACTTTTTAAAAAAAAAGATGTTTTATTTCAGAGAGGAAGGGAGAGGGAGAGAGATAGAAACATCAATGATGAGAGAGAGAATCATGGATCTGCTGCCTCCTGCACTCCCCCTACTGGGGATCGAGCTCGAAACCCAGCATGTGCCCTGACTGGGAATCGAACTGTGACCTCCTGGTTCATAGGTCAACATTCACTTTTTTATAAAAAGGGTCAGAAAATGATTCTTTAAACATTCTCTCTTGGATATTTGAGAGATTTTATTTGGAAAGTTAGATTTAAAAAGGATGTTTCCAGGACACACTAATTGTGTAAAGCCATGGCTATATCATAGAACGGTAAGGCATGTCCTGTTACTTAGGCAAGATAGGGAGGGCTTGGGACATGGCATTGGACATACCACTTGGTAAAACTCTGCACTTGGGCAATAGATGAAATTGCAGGGACTGGCAAAGGAAGTCCAATCTAGCAGGCAACTGAAGCTTATGTCAATCTTGCTTACAGCTCAGAAGAGCAGTTGGCCAAGGGGGAAGGGGAGGGAGGCCATAAGACAGAAGTGGCAATATTCCCAACAAGCAGCTAGAGCCTAGCAAAGAGGAACATGGGGCACGTGATACTTGGAAATACAGACAGGAAACTGGCTCCAGGAGTCTGTCCTCTAGTGACCAAGTCCAACCAGAGACTTGGGGCCTGGGGCAGTATCCCACTTCCTGGTAGGAGCCTGAGAAAAGAAAGGCTAGTCCTTATTCCTAGGAAGGTTTGGAGGCTCAAGGCAGGCTGCCAGACAGGAACTTGGTAACAGTAGTACCCACAGGGGGGAGGATCTTATTGGCAGGATCAGGGCACAGCATCCGACCAGTAAGGAGTGTGACTTGGTGTTGGGCAGTGGAGAGCAAGGCTGAGCTAAATTCAGGACCCCCACCATGGGCCTGGGATGACCTAGGAACAAGGCTGAGTTCCCTGGTGGGAATGAAGAACATGTCCCTGCTAGAGATGAGAGAGAGAGAGAGAGAGAGAGAGAGAGAGAGAGAGAGAGAGAGACAAAGCTGGGACTGGCTATTGGGACTCCCTATTTACCATCCTTCCTAATGTCCACTTGGAAATGACTCATGCAAGGTTTCTTTTTCATCAGCGAGTAAGATTCTATACAGAATGGAGAAAGACTCTCAGTGGATCAATCAATGATTATTTGGGAGGGAGAAGAGACTGACATTAACAACCAATGAAGCTCAGAGCTTTTATTTGTTTATATGGCACATGTCTTTCAATGCCATAAGCAAATGGGTAATGGAAATTATTGATTTCAGAGAGGAAGGGAGATGGAGAAAGAGACAAAAACATCAATGATGAGAGAGAATCATTGATCAGCTACTTTCTGCACGCCCCCCCACTAGGGATGGAGCCTGAAACCCAGGTATGTGCCCTGACTGGGAATGGAACCATGGCCTCTTGGTTCATGGGTCAACGCTCAACCACTGAGCCACACCTATCCAGTGAAAGTTTATTCTTTATATCAGGCTCCCCATATGTTAATTTTGCCTGTTTGATATTTTTATTCTGCACTACACGTGCCTCCCAGGGTGTGATGTGCTGTGGTGAGAATAGCAGATGTGGATTTGGTGTGGTCTGAATTCAAATCTGGACATTTTACTGACAGATTCCATCCATTCATTTATTTAACATTTGTTTAATTAACTTCAATAGCTTGGGCTCCAATGATTGCCTTGACATTTGCTATCAGTGTGTTCTAACAAAGATTCCTTAGCTTCTACTAAATCTTTTAGAGTTAATATGAAGCTAGATGAGATGATGCACGGAAAGCGCTTAGTACAGAGTGAACATGTTGATGTTTGCTGTTATCGTTGCATATTCTGATTTCTGGGAAGTTCTTAACATTGAAAGGGGCATTGTAATCTAAGGGTGCCAGGCTCAGGAGGGCAGTTTTGGATTCCTGGGTTTCCAGGGATCTTTGAAAGGCCATCAGCACCGGAGAGAGAAAGAATCAGAGCCGAGTTCTGCCAGGACCACTGTCTAATGTGGGCAACCCAGCTTTTTAAATGAGAGAAATTCAGAGCCAGATCATCTTGGCACTGAAAGACGCTTCAGGGATTGGCTGGTCTGATTCCAATCCAGATGTCACACCCTGAGATGTTCTAGCCTTCCTCTCCCCCGGCCCCTCTAGTGTCCCTGTATAGGGCACCTTCTCCAGTCTGCATTCTCTGCTGGCATCAGCAGCCAGGAGCTTGCATACGAAGCTATTAAGTGGTCAAGTATTTTGGAATATAAGGTGGAAAACACACTCACTTCCTACCGCTTATTCTCCCACTATGTGATCTTGAACAAATCAATTCACTGCTCTGAGCCTCAGTTTTCTCATCTGTACCAAAAGACCAGTATTATTTGCCCTGCCCTTGTAATATTGTAAAGTGCTTTTTGCTGCTCAGCAAAGGTAAATGCTTCATGAAGGGAGGCACGAGATGGCCATCGAGTGAGCATCATATGAGGTAACAGAGGAGAAAGCGGTATAGAATGGAGCACCTGAGTCCTCAACTCACACACCTGTGCAGATGCTGGAAGGAGCAAGATTTCTTCTCCTCCAGGTATAATGGATGCATTTAGACCATGGTTCTCTGTAGCCAATACCCCTGCCTTTGTTTCCTTAATGTATTCTTTTTGCTACTTCCCTAAATTCCAGTTTCACTTATTGAAACTTACTACCTCATTGATTAGCCTTAATTTTGAATCTCCAGGATTTTGTTTGCTTTGCTCTTTTTAACCCCTATGATAGAACAGATGGTCTCCAGCTTATACATTCACTGCAAGAGAACATTCCATGTATCTGGACAGCAACGGGCCTGTCTCCTTCCTCATCCCACTGATGACCCCACTCTCTCTTACGCTCACACACACGCGTATGCACACACATACATGTACAGACATGCACTATCCCAGCATGAGCCCTGGTCACACTTCCATTAGATACAATAGCAACATTGGCCTCACCATTCTTTTCTATGATATTTATCACCGCTTTAACCCACTCTTTGCAGGGGCCTATTACTAATATCTCAATCCCTTTGGCCAGATTGCGTCTCTTAGCCCAGATGTCATTCACAAAGCCTAGTGCTGTAGTTTACAATATTTTCTTGAAAAAAATATATTTATTGATTTCAGAGAGGAAGGGAGAGGGATAGGGAGAAAGAAACATCAATGATGAGAGAGAGTCATTGATTGGCTACCTCCTGTATGCCCCACACTGGAGATTGAGCCCACAACCTGGGCATGTGCCCTGACCTGGAATCAAACCATGACCTCCTCGTTCATAGGTTGATGCTCAGTGAGCCATCCTGGCCAGGCTAATTCACAATATTTTAATTTACTATTAAAATATTTGATGACATGCCTATGTTAAGAATGTAAAGAAGTTTTCCTGAAAGACTATTTGTTAATATTTATCAAGTAGAATCTAGGCTAGATACCCAATATATTAGCATAATATGTGTCTGTTAAATATAAAAAATTTCAGAAATGTTTAGTGATATGGAAAAGGTATTAAAATATTAAGTAAAAACAAGACGCACATTTTTAAATGTAACACTAGAGGCCCAGTGCACAAAATTCGTGCAGCGGGGGGTCCATCAGCCCGGCCTGCACCCTTTCCAATCTGGGACCCCTCGGGGGATATCCAACTGCCTCTCACTATATCCAGGACTGCTGGCTCCTAACCACTCACCTGCCTGCTTTCTTGATCACTCCTAACCCCTCTGCCTGCCTGCCTGATCGCCCCTAACCACCTCTGCCTGCCTGCCTGACCGCCCCTAACTGCTCCCCTGCTGGCCTGTTCGCCCCTAACCGCCTCTGCCATGCCCCGCACCCGGGACACATAATTCCCTCCTCTGGCCAGTTGCAGGCACCTGGAGCCCAGTCTTCCCTCCCTCTGGCTGGCCACAGGCACCCAGGACCTGGGCCGGCTTTGCCTGGGCCAGGCACAGCCGCAGGAGACCGTGGGTGGGTGGCTTCACTGGGCGGCAGCCGCAGGGTGCCCAGGACCGCAGGGCGGGCAGCTTGTCCTTCTCCCAGGCCACGGCTGCAGGTGCATCCACTGGCGCCTGGGATGGCCAGGCAGGTGGCTTGTCCCTCTCCCGGACCGCAGCCTGCCTGGTCCCCATTCCTCTCTCACAAGCTCATTTGTGCCTTGCTGGTCCCCACTCCTCTCTGGCAAGCTCATTTGTGCCTGGCTGGTCCCCATTCCTCTCTCCCCAGTGTTGAGTGTCTGAGCCATTATGGCGTGATGGCATGATGATCATTTGCATATTAGCTCTTTATTATATAGGATGAGCCTGTTATTATCCATTGATGCTTGGATTAAAAAGAAAGAAAGAAATATAGCCAAATTCTAACAGTGACTATCTATGAGTAGGAGAATTCATTTTTTGCTTTATTCACTTGTCTGCGTTATTTAATTTTCCACAATAAACATACATAATGTCATAATAAGAAAAGGTAAATGCTATAAAAACTTTTTTTTTGCTAAAGCATAATTTCTTTAAGTTCTGCTTAACCTCTACAAAGCCCAAATTTCTTGCTTGCCCCATCGGGGCAATGTCAATCTCTTTGGCTTGGCCCATGAACTAGAAGTTAATATTATTTCCAAAGATGAGGAGCTGGAAATGTAATGCAAGTTTATTACAATTACATAGAATATATCCAAGTAAAGAACCTGTGGGCGTCTTTTGGTGGCAAGAAGCGAATCCTCATTAAGGATCCATGAACTTCCTGAACTGCCTTGAAAAATGAAATCATAGCTACCTTGTATTAGGCCTTCTGTTTTCCTCCAGGATGTTTCTTTCTTCCTGTGCTGTTCTTTGTTCTTTGCTCCCCACCAGATCCTGCCTTTCCCAAATCTGATTGGCCCTGGTCTTGTTTGAAGCTTGCCCAGGGTTCTCCAGAGGGACTCCCCTACCTTTGATCTTGTGAGTCAGGGCAGAGCAGCCCATCTAGGTCTTGGGCTCATGGTGGCATCCTTGGGAAAATGGGGATACCCCAAACACCACCTTTGCTGAAGAGATTGGGCAAGCAATTGATTCCATGACAAAATCTGCTTCTTTCTCAGGGGTGAGAGGGTGGGGGAAGTAAGGGCAAAATCTTTTATCCTATTACAGACAATAATGGACACTCCTCTTCCACTTTATCCATTATTTCTGTAATACAGTCAGGTACTGCTTAATGATGGGGAGAATAAATCAAGAATAAGAGAAAATGCTGCCATCAAGAGACACGGTAAACACAAGATGTATGGGCTGATGCCAGCATAACACGACATACTGTTTTACAGCAAACCCTTTTTTATTTTTTTAAGTAGAAAGAGCACACCATAAAATAAAGATAAAATGAAGATAAAAAGTATAGTATAGTAAATACATAAACGAGTAATATAGTCATTTGTTATTATTATCAAGTACTATGTACTGTACACAATCGTATGTGCTGTACTTTTATACGATGGGCAGTGCGGTCTGTTTGTTTATACCAGCATCACCACAGACACGTGAGTAATGCATTGAGCTGTGATATTATGGTGGCCACAAAGTCTATGACATCACTAGACAATAGGTATTTTTTTTATTATTGTTGACACTATTACAGTAGGGATTTTTCAATTCCATTATAATCTTATGGGACCAATATATGAGGTCTGTTATTAATGAAAGGTCATTGTGCAGTGCATGACTGTATCAGAAAGCACGTGGATTTATAGTCACCCCAAATCCTGAAGCCAGGATCTATAACTAGCTGCGGGGGCGGGGGCCTTGTGTAGGGCTGCAAAGATTGCTCATCTATGACATAGGACTACTAACTTTACAGAGATGTTGGAAAAATATTTTCTTTCTAGTCCTTCTTAAGAGTTTAACAGCCAGTATTTTAATGAAAGGAGACTGCATAAAATAGTTTGATTGTACCTTTGTTCTTTCTCTACATGTTTTCACAAAAGTAAACCTAATACCACGTACACATTAGGTAGATGTTTTTTGCATACAAAAATGTGATTACAAGCAACTTTCAAGCCTTCAAAGTAACCAACAAATTTCTATTCTATTTATTTGCATGATTAAATCCCTACATCAGTCTGAAGGTAGCAAATATGACTTTATTTGTATATGTAGTTGCTGTGCTCAAACAATGTATATTGAATGAATGTGTGAATAAGTTAAAAAATGAGTTTTGCCACAAAGTTACCTGATTATTTTATTTCTAGCCCTCCTTAGGCATTTAGCTACCAATATTTTGGTGAAAGAGACTACATAAAATAGTTTGATTATATCTTTGTTCTTTCTTGACATGTTTTTCACAAAAGTAAACTTAATTCCACATACACATTAAGAATGCTCTTTGCTTACACAAAGACATGTGATTACAAATACCTCCTGAAGAGGATTGATCATCATTTGTACCTTTTGTAAGTAAAATGAATCTGGATGCTATTAAAAGCCGAAGGATTGGGGCTTTCATTAAGGAAATAACACCTGCAGCCCTGTGGCCCGGCTGGTGTGGTTCAGTGGTTGAGCGTCAATCTATGAACCAGGAGGTCACCAATCGATTGTTGCCAGGGTACATGCCTGGGTTGCAGGCTTTATCCCCAGTGTGGGGCATGCAGGAGGCAGCTGATCAATGATTCTCTCTCCTCATTGATGTTTCTATCTCTCTCTCTTTCTCCCTTCCTTCTGAAATCAATAAAAATATATATAAAAAAATCTGCTACTCTAAGAGCCTCACCCAGCCCCAATTCCTTAGCCTCAACAAGTAAAGCAGTGACGTGGGAGTTCTTAAGTCTGCCCAGTTCCTCAGGAGGCCCTGCCAACTCCGCATTGTCCGGTTGGATTTGCAGTCAGATGCCTTATGCTGGCAGGCACTGGGCAGGCAATGAGTTCTTTCCCTGTAAGTTGGGCACAAAAAGGTCAGCCTGGGAGCAGTCTCCTTTGGGACAGCTGCTCTGAGGAAATGCAGTAAGGAGCAGGCAGAAAGTCCTGGAGCAGAGGGTGACTCATGGGAGGAGTTAGTTCGGCTTGCTAAGTACTGTCATTTGCTGAGTGCAGGTGTGTGCGCAAGAAGGAGTTGTAACCTGGAGGATCATTAACTCTTTCAGTCAGCTGGCGTCTCCAGTGGCTCGGCAAATTCCTCCTGGAAGCGCCTGCTCTGGGAAGGTCAGGGAGGAGGAGCGGAGGCACTTGTCCATGGGGGACCACTTTGAGAAGGGCCAGCATGCTTTGCTCAACGAAGGAGAAGAGAATGAGATGGTAAGATTCTAGCTGCTTTCCTCTCTTCCCATTCCTACACACACACACACACACACACACACACACACACACACACACACACACACTTCTCTGCAACTTGACTCTGGGATTAATGTGAGAAAGACTAATGGCCAAGAAATCTCCCTGCCCTATAAATATAACCTCTGACAGCATAAATGTGCTAGACTGAACATATTGGATTCATTTTATCAAGAATGTTTGCTTTTTAAAATAAAACGGAAAGGGAGAGAAGCACAATGCCACTTTATGATGCATTTTTGAGCCTTCCCGGGAAAGCAAGTTCTGTTCAAAGCTTCTTATAATTTCAGCACATCCCTAAGGCTGGGAGCAGGGTATTCCCGATAGGAAGAAGCAGAACGTCAACAGGAAATAGGAGTGCAGCCGGGTCTCTGATCTTTTTCTCTTCTCACAGATCTGTGTGCACAAAGACTGTTGGACAGTAAAGATTGTGGAATATTAACAATTATACACACATTTCTGTTTACTTCTAGAATTTCGCCTGTAGCTCCCTAGTTATAGAAGTTGATGAAGTTCATGTTCTCTTTTATTTCAGATGTGTTCCGATCTGGGGAACTGTAGAAAAATCAAAGACAATTTTTTTGCTGAGTTTAAAGCCGTATTTCTCAATTACACTGTAATCAAGAGAGAGAGTTAGAAATGCGTATTTCTACTTAATAAGGCCTTTCTGCTAATTGTGTAAGCAGAGTCTTTTATGTCAGTAATGGTGTAATTACAATGTGATGCTCTCATTCTATAATAGCATTTGATCTTCCTCAAATTAATATGTAAATAACAAACCCAAAAGATATTTCCTTTAAGTGCTTTCTTGGTTATTTGCCTTAGACCTGTCTATTACACTCTTTGTTCCTAAACTGGTCTTTCAAGTCTAATCTGCTTACCTGTTCCTATAGCAACAGCATTTTTTTGGACCTTCAGAAGTAGATTTCTTCTGGTATCAAAACTGAAAAATTATAAGGGGATAAAAGGCACCCACATCTATGTGGCTTACTTAACCACCTCCTTATTTTGGGGGGATTTGACAGCCAAATGACGATTACCTTCAGGCCCTACACAAATGTCACCAGAAATGACTTTCTGACCCTATTTTTAGTTTTCATCATTCTCTATATTAAGTTGAAAATTTGATTCCCATACTTAATACTATTAACCAGAAGGCAGGGTCTTCTTCCCTCTAATTTTTAAAGTAGTTCCTTAAATTATCAGATCAAAACACACCCATGCTTTTCCTCTACACTCATTTCTGCTCTTTGACAATTTGTCTCTCAAGACTCACTATGAGTCCTTGAGAATAGACATTCTAGAGAAGCCACTATCCCTTCTAGGGAAACTCGTATTCTTTCTGGAGCTTACACATTCCCAAGGAGCAATTTTAATATTCATCTTCATAATAGCACTTCCCCCTGACCCCAATGCATCAGGGCATCCATGAGTTCTGCATGGAGCTGAAAGCCCAGTTAGGAGAGAGCCTTTGATATGGAGAGGGACACTGTTTTCTGGAAAGGAGTCATTTGCCCAGAGTCTCAGTGGAGGTGCAGCAATTAGTATGCATCCTGTTCTGCCTGGAGAAACCTGGCCACCTGCCTGTTGCAGTGTTTGACACTCTGTCGCCCCTTTTAACTTACTACTCCACTCCCCTTGCCTAGAGCAGTGAACTTCAAAAATTATCAAGATATCTTAAATGTATTCCACATATTTTCATGGCAATTTTTAGTTTACAAAATGTTTCTTATTGGCCACTAGCTAATTTAGTTTTCACTACAACCTGTGAGTTAGGCGTTATGATTTCTGTTTTAACTATGAGAAAACCGATGGGCTGAGAATTTGTTTGTCTTAAGTTACATAAGCCCAGGAGCTGAGGCACCACATAGGTTACTATAAGTTGGTAGCTCTTCTGTCTTTGGACCTGAACATAGCTCACTGATACCTTTTTCAGTTCTTTCCGGGGACATTGAACTCTTAACGGGAGAACCCACTTCTTCCCTTAATAAAACAAAGCTTAGGAGAACACATGATCTTTGATTTCCCAGGATCCATTTCGTTATAGATGATTTGTATTTTCTGAGTAAGCCTGCCTTCTCATTCTTCAGTGTTAACCTATTTAGAAAGCCAAGATTACCTAGAAGTATGTCATACCCAAGTGTTTATAGTTACATGCTTTATAACATACACCCGACCTTTGCAGAAGTCATTCCTTTGATGATAGAAATCGCTTCAAATTTCAAGAGAAAACAGCATGCTAGGGGTTAGCCCTCATGTCAAATAGAGAAGAACAAGAATATTTCCAGGCCTTAAGATGCTTGGGACTATCTTTCATTCTGGAATAAAAGAGATACACTAAGGAGTAACTCAGTGACCTGAAAGTAGTATCTTAAGTACTAAATGAGATAGGAGCCAATGGAAGAAAGAATTTGTTAAAGGGACAAGGAAGAATACCGGAGAAATTGCCATTTAGAAAAGGTATACCCAAATGACTCAGAAAGGCCTCGAAAGAGATACTGACTCCCAGACAGCACCATGCCCAGATCAGATGCCTCACTAGCCTTGGGCTAGCCACTTGCCTGCTTTCCCCTCAGTTTTTTGTTTTGTTTTATCTGTGAAATAGGAGTGGTCCTTCTTACCCTACCTGTCTCACAGGGCTCTTATGAAGTACAACTGCGGTAATCCATGAGGAAGTGTTTTGAGAAGTATAAAATTCTGGAAAAGAGTAAGATGCTATTACCCAACCAAAGATGGAAGCTTCAGCAATTTGTCAATCCAACGAATAGTATTTCCTCAAGTGAGGTCATCTCTTCTTATTAAATAACTAGAGGCCCGGCGCACGAAATTCATGCAAGGGCCTCAGCCCTCGCAGCCCCAGCTTTGTCTGGAAGGTCATCCAGAGGGTTGTTCTGTTGTTTGGTCTAATTAGCATATTAGCTCTTTATTATATAGGCTGACAAGTGAGGAATATATACTTGGATCACAAGCTATAGAGACTATTTGTAAATGGAGAGGATCTGAGTCACCTTATACCCTGCCTTATAGTCTTACCTTGGGAAATCACCTACCTATGTTGCACCAGGTAGAAAAGGTACCACCCCCATCTCAGTTTCCTTATTTGTAACATGAGTATCAGAGAGCCTTTGAATTCTGATGTTGCATATGTATATTTTGAAAGGCTTTATAAACACTGAATGCTCATTTCCTTAATCATGACTAAACAAAGCTATCATGGTTTAATTGATTCAAACGTTCACTATTATTCTCAGTGACACCCTTGTGAACTCAAACTCCTTTTGGAAAAGTATTTTGTTCCAGTCAGACCTGTGTTAAAAGTAATGTTCCCTGATATTTTTTTTTTTCCATAGGTAAATAAGAAAAAACACACACCTTGAATTATTTTTTTCGGATTATACAGATAACACATTTATTGTAAAAATTTTAAATGACATAGAGTAGTCTAAAGAATGAAATAAATATGATTCATGAAATTTCCACTCAGACATGATCAATCTATACTAATAAAAGGGTAATATGCTAATTAGACCAGATAGACCAGGCATCTTCTGGTCGTCTGGTCCTCCTTCTTGACAAAGCTACGGTGGCGGGGGCCAAGACAGAGGTAGTTAGGGGAGATCAGGCCAGCAGGGGAGAGCAGTAAGGGCGATCAGGCCAGCAGGGGAGAGCAGTTAGGGTGATCAGGCCAGCAGGGGAGGGCAGTTAGGGGTGATCAGGCAGGCAGGCAGAGGTGGTTAGGGGTGATCAGGCTGGCAGGCAGAGGCAGTTAGGGGTGATCAGGCAGGCAGGCAGGTGAGCAGTTAGGAGCCAGCAGTCTCGAATTGCGAGAGGGATGTCCGAGGGGTCCCAGATTGGAGAGGGTGCAGGCCTGGCTGAGGGACACCCCCCCTGCACAAATTTCGTGCACCGGGCCTCTAGTATTATTATATTAGTGACTCTCCTTCCAGACTTAGAAAGAGTGCATACACAAACTTTATCACTTTCTAATTAGTTTACTGCATTTTGGCATTATCTATACTTTTGCAATTATTTGCATATTGTATGTGTATCATGGAAATACTATGTCACCATGTGCTACTGTATATCTCTTCCAGACTCTGCATTCAGTGACGTCATATTAGTAGCTTGAAACGAGTAATGTTGGGAGTATTTGCGATAGAAATTGGTAAATGCTATATAGGACTTTCACCCTGCCCCACCTGAAAGCTAGTTGTTAAATATTTACCAGCACATCATGGATCATATTATTTCCTCAAGACTTACCTTTGTTCCCCACCCCCTTGATATTATACAGTATTTGGATTTCTCTAAATACAATAGAGATATTGTATTTGGATATCATCCATTTATTTGCACTGTACTTCATGCCAAAGCAAAATTAATCACAACCTATTTTTTTAAAATGATCAACCCTAAGCACACATTTAATTATGACATTTGTGTGTGTGTGTGTGTGTGTGTGTGTGTGTGTGTGTGTGTTAATCCTCATTTGAGGATATTTTCCCATAAGGGAAAGACACAGAGAGAGAAACATTGTGTGAGAGAGACACATTGATTGGTTGCCTCCTGAATGCGCCCTGACCAGGGCCAGGGATTGAGCCTGAAACCAAGTACATGCCTTTGACCGGAATTGAACCTAGTACCTTTCAGTCCAAGAGCCAACGCTCTATCCACTAAGCCAAACCAGTGATGGCATCTTCTTAAAAGAATACACATATGTACTCACAAAATTGTGTTTTTTTTAAAATAAAAAATGGAGTAATTTCATATATATCTTTTTTAAGCTGGCCTTTTTATTACATCTAGAATATATTTCCCTTTAGATAATTATGGTTCAGATAATTTAATGTTCAAATTGTATGTTTTTCATTGTCTAAAATTTTATATTTTAATGATAGGTTAGCTAAATAATCAGAAAACACATAAGGAATTGACAGTAAGTTAGAAAGGGATAAAATAAATGAACTTCTCACTAATGTTTAACTAAATTGTGTTTGGGTGAACTATGCTTTATTAAGCAAATCTTTTATGTTACACACTTAGGTTATTTCTAAATATTTGGCTGTGATGGACAACTTTGTACATGTATTTTACCTATTTGTCAGATTGTTTCCTTAGGATAAAATCCTAGCAATGGCATTGTTGCATGAAAGGGATATGTGTTTTAAATTTTGGTTGATACATAATACCAAATTGCCCTCCTCAGGATTATGGTTATACTAATTTATACTCTGACCAGCAGTCTTTATTGAGACTACTTGTTATCTCTACCATACTTGCCAATATTAAGTATTATCCATCTTTAGAACTTCGTCTCATCTGGTATGTGAAAATGATCCTTATGGCTGTATTATTTTTTAAAAATATATTTTTATTTATTTCAGAGAGGAAGGGAGAGGAAGAGAGAGATAGAAATATCAATGATGAGAGGAAATCATTGATCAGCTGCCTCCTACTCATTGGACTGAGCCTGCAACCCAGGCATGTGCCCTTGACAGGAATCGAACCTGGGACCCTTCGGTCCACAGGCCAGTGCTCTATCCACTGAGCCAAACCAGCTAGGGCATATGGCTGTATTATTTTTACATTTCTTTGACTTGATGTGGAACACATCTCTATATGTTTATTGGCATTTGTATTCTTTTGACTGAAATCTCTTAATGTTATCCCTGATAGTTTCTCAGCGAGTAGACTGGGGATTGTGGAATAGCAAGAGAAGCTCTTTGTGAGCATCCATCTCACTTCTGAGAACAGCAAGAGGTTAGTACTGCCACCAGCACTAATATGGCCGCCCGGTGGTGTGCGGGCTTTGCCACATTGGAAGTCCTGTCGTGCCTTCAGCATGAGGGAGAGGCATCTGCTCTCACCAATTATTTGGCTCATTTTGATAGCTGATGTTCGGCTTTTCTTCTCTAACACCAGGGAGCAAAAGCACCTCCCCCACCTCAATAGCCACTTATTTATTATGCTTCAGGAGCACCTCCTAGTTGGTTGCCAATGTTAACTAGTGACCCCACAGATCTCATAGTGGAGGAATTGTGTTCAGACTGAGGCATTTTGTCAGTTGAAATGTTCAGGAAGCTGGGCCACTGGCCAAGTCTAGTGTCTTTATTTTCTATTCATTGCTGCAAAACTCCCATGAAGTCAACTCATCATTGACAGAAGCTCCTAAAGAGTAAGATTTCATTGCTTCTTGAGAACAGGGACCCTGCTTGGTTCACCTTTGTATGGCCCCCTTCCCTTTCATGGTACCCCCCAAAGTTAGCACAATGTTTGGCACAAACACTCAGGGCATATTTTCTGATCCTGCACTTGCAAGTTCCATTAACCAGCGATTTACCATTTCGAGGAGAACAAGGAGGCAGTGGGGCTTACAGGAGAAGCAGCTGGAGCAATTTAACGAGAAACCTAGGAAAATTTACGTTACTTATTTGAAAAGGTCTGTCATCTTGTGAACTTACCAATCAACTCCTCTCTTCCCCAAGCATAAAGAAAGGTTATTCTTCAGAGTTAATTAGCCACACCACGCTATTTTTCTATGCAATACTTTACTCTGTCCTTTCATCCACTCAACAAATATTGACCAAACTTTTACTTGGTACTAGGAGTCCTCTGTTCTAAGCAAGAAGGATTTCTAGCGAATAGCAAATAGCTTCTGTTTTCAAAGAGTTCACAGTTGAGTGAGAAGGACCAAGAACATAATGTGTGGGGTCCCATGCAAAATGAAAATGAGGTGTCCCTTGTTCAACAATTACTAAGCATCTCAGGATGACTATAGCAGAACATTACACCAAGCTCAGGGCCCTTTTGAGAGAAGGGCTCTGCGTGACTGCACAGGCTGCATGCCCATGAAGCTGGCCCCACAAGTGGGCGACCTGGGGGTGCAAACACAATGAATGTCATCAAATAGGTGTCTGGTGGAATTACGCATACAGAGCGTTGGGACCACAGAAGGAGCAACTCAGTCAAAGACAGCTTCAAGGGGAAAGATGTGATTTAATTTCCCTGGAGGGGTAGTTGCGGGTCAGATTGTGAAGGACTTTATAAGACATCCTAATGAGTGCACATTTTATCTTTTCCAATGATTCCTAAACACTGGCCCATGAAAAGACTGAGGAGTATGTGAAAAATAGATTCTTAGACCCCATTCCAGACCCACTGAATTAGAATCTTTGATGGTGGAGCTGGACTTTGTTAGAAGGACTGTGAGGCCAGCCTGGTGAACACAAGGGGAAGCTGCTGGATGATCTGAACCAGGGAATGTTCTGGGAGGATTTGCCTTTCCAAAGGATGTTATATCACAGAGTAAGGAAGGTTGGTTGGGGGAAAAGAGACCAGGAAGAAGGTATTTGAAATAGTCCAAGTGAGGCATTCAGGATGAAGCCTTGTCAGATAGGATCCTGTGTAAATAATGGATTTAAGAGATATTTCAAAATGAGAGTTAAAAAGACTGTAATTCATAGACTGAGCAGTAAGAAAAAAGGGGTAGTTATTAAGGATGTATTTAAAGTTCCTAGTTTGTCCAATGGGAGAAGATGATGCTACCACTAATTCCATAGGGAAAATTAGGACCAGGTTGGGTGTGGGGATGGCAAGAGTAATAGCAAATATTTATATGGTGATTGATCAGAACTAAGAACTTTTCTCTTAGTAATTTGCATAATCCCCTCAGCAGCCCTTGTGGAATTATCATCTTCCGCATGTGAAGAAACTGACTCATAGAGAGAGTAAATGATATGCTCACGTTCATTTAGTTAAGTAAATGGCAAGCTATGGCTTAAGTCCCCACTTTAAACATAGTGGTTTACTGCCTCTTGGTTTTGCTAAATTCTGGATGCACCACTTTACTTATTAGTTAAGGCAGAAATAGCAGGTATAATTGGAAAAAATCCCCAAACATAAGATCAGCATTTTGGTGTTGGATCTGCCATTATTTATTCTTACAATCTTAAGGCAAATCACAGTCACCTTTCTGACTTCACCTCAGTTACAAGGTGGAGATAATAATAACTTATAAATTTGAGCCAGAGACCAATACAAATGGTTTCTTGAGGTCCTCTCCAACATCCACAAAAAGATGTGATTTAAAAAGTTTTAACACAGGTGGACAAAACTGCTGTGAAACCTTTTACAAATTTAAGTGATACTCTTGATTTTTTTCCAAAGCACTGTGAGAATTTTTTAACCAAGGAAAAGAGAACATATCTGGAGACATTGCATTAAGTGGGAACTGGATATTAATGGGTTTTGCTGTGCTAATTTTTCATAAATAAAGGACCAAAGCATGAGTCTAACAATAAATGATAACCAACGCTGAGCCCTACACGGTTGCTAGGCCCCCAGAAGACATAAAGCACAGTACTTGGCCTTCAGAAGAGTTGGTATGTCCAATATCTATACTAATAAAAGGGTAATATACTAATTAGACTGGGTCAACTGGACATCTTCCAGTCATCCCATCCTCCTTCCAGACAAAGCCATCGTGGCCAGGGCCGAGGCAGAGGTGGTTAGGGTCAATCAGGCCAGCAGGGGAGCAGTTAGGGCTGATCAGGACAGCAGAGGAGAGCAGTTAGGGATGATCAGGCTGGCAGGGGAGAGCAATTAGGGGCGATCAGGCCGGCAGGGGAGGGTGGATAGGGGTGATCAGGTGAGCAGAGAAGGACAGTTAGGGGTGATCAGGCTAGCAGGCAGAGGCAGTTAGTGGCGATCAGGCAGGCAGGCAGAGGCAGTTAGGGGTGATCAGGCAGGCAAGAAGAGGGATTAGGGGCAATCAGACAGGCAGGGAGGTGAGCGGTTAGGAGCCAGCAGTCCCAGATTGGGAGAGGGATGTCCGACTGCTGGTTTAGGCCCGATCGAGCCTAAACCAGCAGTCGGACATCCCCCAAGGGGTCCCGGATTGGAGAGGGTGCAGGCCAGGCTGAGAGACCCTTTCCCCCCATGCACGAATTTTGTGCACCAGGCCTCTAGTCTTATATAATAAAAGCCCAGCAACCAAATAGCTGGACAACCGGTCGACCAGTCGCTATGATGCGCACTGACCACCAGGGGGCAGATGCTCAATGCAGGAGCTTCCTTCTGGTGGTTAGTGCACTACCACAGTGGGAGCACTGCTAGGCTGACCAGGATGAGTGGCTGCTCCCACTACGAACCTTGGGCTCGGCCCCGACCAGGTCCCCTGGAGAGGCGAGTGCTCCAGCTCCACAGAAGATGCTGGACCAGGGAGCAGTGGCTCTGAGGGCAGGTCCACAGCTGCTCGGCTGACCCAGATGAGCTGCGCTCCCACAGTGGGCGATCTCCACAGGCCACGCCCCCCACCAGTGCACAAATCCCGTGCACCAGGCCTCTAGTATAAAATATCCAAAAATTAAGTTTGGATAGATGATTTGGTGATGTGTCCAGAGGAGATTCATTCTGGGGTACCAGTTTCAAAACTTTGTGAGTATTTCAAAGCTTTGTGAAGACTAGACACAGTGAGACCACCTACCTAAATGGTTTACAGTTATTTGGATGCCCATCATGTAAACTGCGGTGAGTTGCCTGAAAACCACAACCTGGGGAGAGTTAAAACACAGCTCAGAACACCATCTCCTCAGATCCGTCCTCAGCCTAAGACATAGGTTCTCAACCTGTGGGTCGCGACCCCTTTGGTGTTCGAACGACCCTTTCACAGGGGTCGCCTAAGACCATCCTGCATATCAGATGTTTACATTACGATTCATAACAGTAGCAACATTACAGTTATGAAGTAGCAACGAAAATAATTTTATGGTTGGGTCACAACATGAGGAACTGTATTTAAAGGGCCAGAAGGTTGAGAACCACTGGCCTAAGGCTACTCTGATGGACAATGAGCACAGCTATGCCCTAGATGCACCCTCAGAGAAAGAATAGAGAGGAGGCCCAAATATGCCTTATGCTTTCCAGATAAATACATGTCCGCCAGGCCAGGCCATTCCTGATTTTAGTTGATGCACACAGAGCTCTGACTGAGACTAAAATCATCTTAAATCTTTAGAACCTGTTAGCTTCTTGGAAGAAGCATAGATAGAGGATTTTGAAACTTGGTTACTCAAGTTGTAGAACCAGTACAGAGAAGATGATATTGTGAGGAAAGATCATTTTGAGGTCAGTTCAAAACCAAAAATATCCAAGAATTAAGTTTGGATAGATGAGTGGCTATTTTTATTTGCTCTTTAATGAAAAAGTAGGTTAATTTTTATAGCACACATCTATCTATCTATTTATCTATCTATCTATCTATCTATCTATCTATCTATCATCTATCTATCTATCTATCATCTATCTATTATCTATCTATCTATCTATCTATCTATCTATCTATCTATCTATCTAATCTATCGATTTATTTATTTACTTATTATCCTCACCAAAGCTATTTTTTCCATTAACTTTTCTAGAGGGTGGAAGGAGGTAGGGGGGGAGAGACGGAGGGAGAGACAGAGAAAGGGAGAGATAGAAAGAAACACTGATGGGAGAAAGACACATGGATTGGTTGCCTCCCACATGAACTCCAACCAGGGCTGGGAATCAAACCTACAACCCTCCAGTGCGCAGGCCGACACTTTAATTACCGAGCCACGCTGGCCAGGACTATTGCACACATTTACCTACAACTCAGCTTTCCTGTAACTTGGAGTCACCAAGCATAATAAAGATCTTTCAGATCAGAGTCCAAGCCACCCTGTGTGGTTTTTTCCTTTGGGCTAATTCCAAGAAATAATTTTTTCCCTTCTCATCTTTTCTGACCATCCAAATGTGGTCTGCTTGCTCTTGCCTGAATATATTACAAACTTTCTCTGATAGGGATATGTCTTCATGCTGGTGCCTGGCCATCAGATTTCTACCCATCCATCCAAACCTACCTCAAGTCTGACTTCCTTCATTAAGCCATCAGGGAGCCCCTGGGTCACTCTTAATTACTTCCTTGTCTGGAGTAGTTTTGAATGCCTATTACAGCTATTATCTCTAGGTTTTATAACAGAGTCATGCGTCTGTCTTTCTCCCTCAGCTGATTGTGAGTTATTATTGGTAGGAACTCTGTCTTATTTCATGTCTACATTTTGCATGTAACACTGGAGTTACTTAATATGTTTCCAATAAAGTGAACTGAAGATTTTTGTGCAAAATATGATGAGAGTTTTTCTCTTTTTTTTCCTGACTCAATTGAGTTGTTGGTCCCAATTTTACAAAAGGAAGCCCTGAGAAATTATACAATGTGTCCCAATCTGGAAGCTAAGAAGTAGCAAAACCAGATCTTGGACCTAGGCGGGTTGACTCCAAGCCTCCTGCTCTAACTCCAATAGTATATGCCCTAGGCCTTTTGACACCGACTTCTGCTACCACTCCCCCTATCACTCCCACCACCACTCCCACTCCCACCCCATCACTACTACTGCTACCACTACTACTACTACTATTTCTATTTAAACCCAAGACAGTGTGTGTTAGTTTAGCAGTTGCTTTATAGTTTGGAGTCATTTTGAGCTTTGAAACAAAACATCTGGGTCTTATTTTATAAAAGTCATGGCTCTCTTGATCTTTTGGGAGAAGGGAATAGGGCCACAGGTACTGGAATCAGATGGCCTGGATATCCCTTTAGTTTTTAGCCATCCATACATGCCTGCATCACAGAAATGGTCTCTGTTCATGTTCTTGCCCCTCCCCCAGAGGTGGTCTCCTTGGCTTGTTACTCAATGCTGGCTTCTAGTAGGAGGAGAGAGAGTTATCTGCTGCCCTTGTTCAACTTGAGTCTTAGGCTGTCTCTTGGTATCTGGGATTTAGGGCGTGGTCTTTGTCAATGTTCCTGTTCATCCTCTCCACGGCAGCAGCCACCTCTGTCTTATATCTGGCCTTGGGTGGGAATTTCCTCCCCTCTCCTAGCAGTCACTTGGGCTTGATTTTGTAGAATCCTCTTTTCAGGATGGTAAGTAGAAGAGGGTTTTTGCTTCTATCCTTCATCCAACATCAATGGATTTTTGCTTGTGTCCTGGGAGAGGATTTCCTACTTAGAAGTAATTGACCTTTGTCAATTTGGTCAGACTGGTTTTATTCTCAGACTTTGCATAAGGCCTTCTGAAAACTTTAGGATTACATATCCCTAGGCACTATGCCAATGGGAAAAAATAATTTGCTTTTCTTTCAAAAGACTCAGCTAAATACTCATTTAAAAAAATCTCATTGGATTATTTCCCTTTTCAAGCTTAATCATGCTTGAATATCATGCTCCTAGTCACACACATATTCACCCTTGGACTTGGGATCAGAGTCAACTCTACATGAAGTACATCAGCTGAGGATGGTGGAGAGGGTGATTTGACAAGAAAATTGGGTATTGGATACTATTACTTGGAGTGAGACAAATGGTAATTGGTGGTCTAAACAATACAAATAGACAAAAAACAGAATTCAATCTGATGGTTAATAAATCATAGTTTAACTGAACTGAACCACTGATGTTTGAAGTGGTCAGACTCCCCAGGTGATTTTCTTAGCAAGAAAGAATATAAAATATAGAGCTTTCCTGCTGGCATTTAGATATCTGTGAAGAGGCAGAAAAGGGCTTTTTAAAAAATGTACATTTATTTTCTGATTTTAAAAGGGAAACATATTTAATGATTAAAATGTGTACAACAGAGAAGTAAAAGAATCACAATGATGCCATCGCCCAAGGCAAATGCCATCAATGTTTTATTTAATACATTTATCTTCCAGTCTTTTTTGTTTGTGCCTTATCATTTTTCAATTAAATTTGAAATCATACTGCATGATTTTATATTGTTTCCCTTCACTTAATATTATTTAATGTATATATTCCTGATGTTATTAAAATACTTCATAAAAATAGCTTGAATAACTATTGAATGGTTACCCTATTCTTATATACATAGATTACTTTCTATTTACTACTACTAATAATATTACAGTGAACATCTCTGCATATAAATCTTGTCTGGGTTTTGTATAAGTTGGAGGGATTTTTTTTAAAAGACAGAGAGTCTTTCCTAGTGGCCGAAAATCATACCCTTTGTGTGTCTACATTGGTAAGACCACATCAATTTTCAATACCCTTCTCAGGAGTAGAGATCAGGACTCATGAGAAACTTCCATGAAGGGATATTATTTCAATGCTCAGAAACACCTTGTTGGCCATTCTCCATCCCAAGAACTACGAAAAAGGCGTGTGCAATAGGAAATTATGAAGTTTCTATTTATTTAAAGGCATTTTAGGTAAAAGGCATCATGCACACACATATATGCAGGATCAATTCAAACCACAGAAGATTCATGGTGCAGAAGTACACAGGCTCTAGCAATATATTTCATTCGAGAAAAGTTTTCCTATGTAGCTCCCCCCTTGCTATTTCTACCCTAGAAGGAATAAATAAAAGGTAGAATTATTATTATGATGGTATCAAATTCTATCCCCTGTGGTCACAGTTATAGTACCTGTTCTTTAATAAAGACCTGATTATGGGGGCTTTCCACCTTTTGGGTATAAAAACCCAATCCTCTTCTTCCTGAACTTTTACACAAGATCCTAGATCAGGAAAAAAAATTGTTTTTAAGTTTTAACATTATTGAAATGGTTGTCTACAGAGTGTTCCTGTACAATAATTTGGCCAATTAAAATAGCAAAATTAATGTGTGACTAAAAGTGGAATATTTCATCACCCCAAGGTGGATATTTTTCTATTTAATTTTAATGGCTTTTTAAAATCAGCTATTTACTTCTATATCTCCAATGCTTAGAAAAATGCCTGGTATATATAGTAAGTACACACTATATATTTTTGGAATACATAAATAAATGAATGATGGATGAATGTAGCTAGTTACAGTTATATTCCAAAATTATATGAAATAATACACACATCTAAAGGTAAATACAGATTAGAACAGGGGTCCTCAAACTTTTTAAACAGGGGGCCAGTTCACTGTCCCTCAGACCGTTGGAGGGCCGGACTATAGTTTAAAAAAAAACTATGAACAAATTCCTATGCACACTGCACATATCTTATTTTGAAGTAAAAAAACAAAACGGGAACAAATACAATATTTGTATTTGCATATGGCCCACGGGCCGTAGTTTGAGGACCCCTGGATTAGAATATAGAGATATAGGTGATGGATTTACTATGCTCCGTTTCACCTATTCCATAGAATCATTGAATCTCAGGTGAGAAGCTTCTTCAAAGTTTATCTGACTTTCTCCTGCCCCTTCGGTCACCCATCCAACCTTTCTTTAAATGCCTTTAGAGAAGAAAACTTACCATAAGATAAATTATTTATAAGACAGAGCTGACTATTTAAACATTTCCTCTTTGTATTGAACTTAAATATGGTTCCATTACCTGAATTTATCAGTCTTACTTCTTTTGCCTCTTGGGGCCACCTGTCAAAAATCAGGCTTCCATTTCCATGACTCAGGCATTTAAACACTGTTCTTGTATGTCCCCCACACCTCCAGGCATGTCTTCTCCAATCTCAGCACACTCAGTTTTTTCAACCACTTTTTACGTGGCATAGTTCTTGGAAATTTGCCTCAGAAAGTCGTAGAAAGCTATCTTCTGGGATAGTTTAAAGAAGCCACCCTCTCTTAGTGTGATTCTCTCTTTGAAATCCACAGGGACTCTGAGATAAAGGGCATCTACCAGGAGCATTATGAAGGAGAGGTGCCACTTACTATGCTACTAAGGTTCTTGTGACCATGATGAATGCATTAGTTTTAAAAGTTTTTCTTTGTTACTGTTTTGTTTTTTATAAATTCTTTGGGATTCTCTTTGTAGAAATCATATCATATGCAAGTAGAAACAGGTTTATTTCTGTGTGCTGTTTCTTTCTTTTTCTCATCTTGCTACAACTCCAGTGCTATATTGAATAAGAGCAGTGAGAATGGGCATTCTGGTTTTGTTCTGATCTTAAGGGAAACTTTAGTCTTTCTTTGTTCTGAAGTCTATCTATCTGATATTGATATAGCCACTCTTACTTCTTTTGACTACTATTTGCCTGATACATCTTTCCCTATTTTAAATTTACACCTGCCTAACAGGAAATATAGCCAATAATATTGTAATAGCTATGAATGGTGCCATTTGGGTACTGGAAATTTCAAGGGGAACAATTTGTAAAAAAATGTATGTATATATGATTGTCTAATCACTATTCTGTACAACTGAAACTAATCTATATATATAAAAGCCTAGCTGACTGGCTGACTGGCCGACCATCCAGTAGCTATGACACGCACTGACCACTAGGGGGAAAATGCTCAACGTAGGAGCTGCTGAGTGATAGCAACTATGCAAAGTGTCCTCTCTCACTCCGGGATGCATTGGGGGATGTTAGACTGCCAGTTTTGGCCTGATCCCTGCAGGCCAGGCCGAGGGACCCCACCTGCTGGAGAGACCCTGCTCATTCTGCAGATGTCCTTGATTTTTTGATCTTTAAAATGTGCATGCATTGCTTCTCTAATAATAAATCATAAAAAACCTGAGATAATGTCATAACTATCTGGCCTAGCATTTAATGTCTTGAATTACCCTGCATCAGTTGGGTATGGCATCCCAGATATTTGAAAAAGGGAGAAATTTTAGTCTTCCTTATGGTTCATGATTTTCCCCCAAAATTTCCATTCTTAAGTCACTATTTCCCTATCACCTATTTAATTTTACCATCTTCCACTTCTGTTCATTGGTTTGAAATTTTCTAGCAGAGAAAGGGACTCCTTTTCTATCAGTGAAAACCAGAGTCATGCATGATGGCTTGATGTTGTCATTACAGAATAAGAGAAACCTTCCCCAAGACCATGCTCAAGTCTGAATACCCATTAGAGAAATGAATCAAGTAGTTTTGTCACTCTGGGGGATTCTGATCCTCAGTTGATAAATATGGCACAGTGGCCAGGGAGTCACACACTGGCATGTTAGCACCTATTCTCAGGGTCAAGCATGGGGCTTCCTGCATGTGGCATTCTCAGTCTTTCACGGAGGAGGTTGGGAGGGGGGCAGTGAGGGCAGGAGGATGGGAATGCATACTATGCAGGCACCAATTTGCACAAATGGTGCAGTAGAAACCACTCTTTATTTTTCCTCAAAAGCATGTTGAAGCTTGAGTGAAGGCCATGGGCATGGCCTTTGAGTGGAGGCAGGCATCTCCATGGAAGGGATTTATGATCTTAGATGTGCACCCATGAGAGGATGGAAGGCTGTCATATAGGTGATATTGGGGAGGTTTCTTTTGTTACAAGAACTATGAGTATCAAAATTTAGAGGGACTCAAGAGATCATATAATTCAACCTTCTCAGTTGCCAATGGAGAAACTGAGGCCCAGAGAGGGGAGAGGGACTGTTTAATAGGACCAGAGTTCAGACTAGATCCAAGGCTCCCTTATCTCCAAGCCAAGGCTCTTTTTTTTTCTTTCTATACCAGGGTTTGCAAACCTGTGGGCCAAGTCTTAGGGTTATTGCTATGGGCCCAAGGGTTTGTATGCCCAACAAGCATTAAGTAGTAGTAGAAGTAGTAGTATATCAGTTAATAATATGTAAATTTTTTAAAATGTCATGTAAATGTGCAAAAAATATATACAAATAATCTATAATAATAAAAGCATAATATGCTAATTAGATTGGACAGCCGAATGACCTTCTGGATGTCATTCCGGATGAAGCAGTGGTGGTGGGGGGCCAAGGCAGAGGCAGTTAGGCAGGCACACAGTTAGGGGCGATTGGGCAGGCAGGCCAAGTGGCTAGGGGCGATCAGGCAGGCAGGCAGAGGTGGTTAGGGGCAATCAGGCAGGCAGGTGAGTGGTTAGGGGTCATCAGGCAGGCAGAATGGTTAAGGGTGATCAGGCAGGCAGGTGAGTGGTTAGGAGCCAGTGGTCCCAGATTGTGAGAGGGATGTCTGAGGGATCCTGGATTGCAAGAGGATGCAGGCTGGGCTGAGCGCCCCCCACCCCTGCAAGAATTTCATGCACGGAGCCTCTAATTTAATAATAAATCAAAACCCTTATGATCATTGCCTAAGTTGAAGATAAAATACTGCTAGCATTCCAGAACTTCTCCTGGGGCCCTCCCTAACTACAACACATCTCTGTTGCCTTCCCCAACCCAGACTTTTGTAATTTTATTTTTTGCTTTTAAATAAGTATTTTTCTAAATTTGTGTGCATCCAATAACAATATTTTTGAAGTTTATATGATTGTAATCACATTGATTGTATTCTTTTCTGTTTTGATTTTTCTGCTTATATTTGTGAGATGTATCCATATTATTGCACGAAATTGTAAATTTTTTCATATTCATTCTGTCAGAATATATTAATGTAAGATTATACTTTTAAAAAAGTCAGTTTTATTGTTTCTGGACTCTAGATTGTTTCCAGCTTTGAATCTTTCTTTCTTGCATCACTTGGTGCACATGGCCACACATTTCTGTAGAGAAGATATAAGCAAAGTTGCTGGATCACCCAGTATGCATACCTTTAGCCTTATTTTATAATGCAAAAATGCTTTCCAAAGTGGTTTTAACAATTTATCTTTCACCAGCAATGTTAAGAAATGGATTTGGACTTGTATGCATGCACAGACAGTAGAGAGGTGAGGGCCTGTGCTGGGGGATGGAAGGGGCAGGGAGAGGTCAATGGGGGGAAAAGGAGACATATGTAATACCCTCAACAATAAAGAATTTTTTTTTAAAAAAGAAAGGGCTTTGTATTCTAGAAAAGCACAGTAACCATTGTTTTATAGCATACTTTTCATCTACTTCCATTATATGAAAAATATTTCAGGCCTTCTCAACAAGAGAGATTGGTAAGATAGTGATTTTCAAGATAATTTTTATCTACACAGGCCCTTGTTTAGACATAAACTTGTAATAAAAGATCAATATATTTATATTGATTTTATGTTGCTTTAACAGATAAAAATGGAACTCTTCTGGTGGAAAAGGCAGGGTTTGTGTGTGGGCATGAGTATGGTGAGTGGGAAGGAGCTGGCACGTGCTATAATTATTAACAGGGCTCTCTGAAAATGGAACAGGCTTCCCCAGGAGGTAAAGTTTGCTAAATTGGAGGTGTGAGAGTTTCATGGTGTAAAAGAAATGCAGAACCAGATCATCTCTGATCCTTCCTTCCCGCAGAGTTCATGACAACATCCTCCTCCCTCTTTCATTTTCTAAAATTCTATGGTAAATGACAAATCCTATGGTAAGGAAATAAAGACAAATAATACTTGGGGATATAATTTATTGCCAAGATAAATTCCCCATTGATCAAAGAGTGAAAGTGTGACTTTGGAAGGAGATCATTGCTTTTCCTATGCTCTCCCTCTACATGTTCCTTTGAGAATTGTCTTAAGATCTCAGTTCTGTTCTCTGCAAAATGATGTTTGGATGTTTGTTAAGTTCCACCAGATGCTTACCGACTATAATAGTCATTTTTGGCTTCTCTGTTTACCAGTCTAATAATATTCCAATCTACTTCCTTAGATTGGAATCCCTGTAATGTAATCAGAGACATTTATTCACTAAAAATTATTTGTGAGCCTACTATGTGCCAGGAATTGTTCTCCCGTGTTCCAGAATTACATCAATGAATAAGACAGACCTACTCACATTCTAGCAACCGTTCCTAAAAAAATAAAAAATAAGAAAAATACCTACCAGTTAGAGATTTAAAATAGCATGATGTGCTAGAGCAGTGGTTCTCAACCTGTGGGTTGCGACCCCTTTGGGGGTCGAACAACCCTTTTACAGGGGTCACCTAAGACCATCGGAAAACACATATATAATTACATATTGTTTTTGTGATTAATCACTATGCTTTAATTATGTTCAATTTGTAACAATGAAAATACGTCCTGCATATCAGATATTTATATTACGATTCATAACAGTAGCAAAATTACAGTTATGAAGTAGCAACGAAAATAATTTTATGGTTGGGGGTAACCACAACATGAGGAAGTGTATTAAAGGGTCACAGCATTAGGAAGGTTGAGAACCACTGTGCTAGAGAGTACTGGGCAGATACTTTATATTGTGTGGTCCGGGAACTGATCTGAATATGGAGGGGCCAGACATGCCAGGGTGTCACCGAGCATGTTTCAATCAGCCTTTAGTCTAATTGCCCTCATAATAACAGCATATATTTGAACAACACTTTCACCACTACTAACCCATTTCATTATCATGACAGTTTTGTGAGGCAGGCATTAGTATTCTTATTTTTTCAGTGGGACAGTGACTTCCTGACAATACAATCAATAAGTAGCAGAATCAGGTCTTGAATCCATCTTTAAATGTGGCCTTTCTCTTGCTCTGCCTTGTCTCAGCTCTTCATTCTGAGAATAAGTCAGTGCAGCGAGTAAGCTCCCAGACGGGATGGGGATGGTAGTCCCAGATACTGACCTGTGTGTGCTCTGCCTGTCTTACATTTCTCAGACATCACCAGCAAAAAAAGGTTTTAATTTCAGCATCATGTGAGAACCTAGGAAATGCCTCTGGCCCAAGATTGCCAGATTAGAAGATTAAAATGTTACTTGTAGAAACCACCATCTGGTTGCTGGGTGGAGCCCCTCTTGCCCATACCCTCTCACTCTGCAGTTTGGAGCTTGTGAAAACCTGTTTAAGGGAACCTAAGAACCTGTCTAGGCAGCATATTCTTTAGTTCAAATGTGAGCAATCAGCACAAGTTCAAGTACTGTCCCCCTTGACACCTGCCAGATGATAATATCAGAGAGCTGAAGAGGGAGTGCCTTGAGGAGAGGCAGCCTTCTTGGGCAGAAGGAGTTAAGTAGGAAGAATCTGGCTCTGTTACCTACCAGCAGGGTGACTCTGGGTACACTCCTTAACTTCCTTGAACTTCACCTTCCTTATTTCTCACCTACAGCTGATGTTGTCTTCCTTATGGGAGGATGAGGATTAAAGCAGAATATGGAAAATATATACTTAGGATGAGTGAGACATGATAAGAAGTAAGTATTCACACGAACAGTGTGTTTTCATGAGCTTCAGCCAAGTGGACAATTATCCCCAGGGAAGAGTGTTACCTTGCTGCCAACCCATGTGACAAGGAGGAGTTTCCTCAGCCCAGGCTGACAACCTCCTGGGCTGAGAAAAGGAAACCCTGATTAGTCAAAGGACACTAATATCCCAAGCATGGGATATTATATTTTCTTACTCCCCTCCCACAGTGGACTGACTTAATTTTTAGAGTGTTCAAGAGTGTTTAGAGTGTTTCCTTCCTTTCCTTTTCCCTTCCTCTCCTCCTTTCCTCTTTTCTCCAGTAGAGTCACTCATTTATTTATTCCCTCATTCAGCAAATATCTACCTTCGATTACCTGCAGATAATGTACTAGGTGCTGGGTAAACAGCATTGGAGGAAACAAATTTGAATGGACAGAACTTAAAGTATTGTTGTGGGGACAGGAAAGAGGAACAATTAGAGAAGAAAGCAAAAAAATACTAATTGCAAGTTGCGCAAATGACAGAGAAAAGTAGTTGTAAAGGGTGTGTGAGATCAGGGGTTTATAATTAAAATATAGGAGATTGGCTGAAACCTATCTGAGAAGGAAACATTTACTAGAAAAGTAGTCTTAAAAGGAAGAGAAATAGCAACCATGGGAAGATGCCAAGGTAGGAAAGGGCTTCATTAGTTCAGAGAAATGTTGAGTCCTTGTGGCTGCGGGAGAGTGAGATAGAGTGGCTCAGGGCGAGGAAGGAGGCAGGTGCAGACCACACGGGCAATTTTCTTTCTTTCTTAGCACCTCAGTTCCCTCAGCTGCAAAATGAGTTGCTCTGACCACAACTGACCTTAGTGGTCATTTGGCATTAAGTGCAAATCCTTTTTTTACTATAGATTTCATATCAAAATGTTCTAGTTCTTCTCTGGGGATGATATCATTGGCACTTGGTTATGTTAGGGAAACTCAAATACCTACAGCAAGCTGATCAACCATGGCATTATTTTGGACACATAATTTTTTGTTGTGAAGGTTGGGGGGCAGCTGTCATCTGTATTGTAGGATAATTAGCAATATCCTTGGTCTCTACTCATCAGAGTTACCTCTAACCCAATGAGAATGATCAAAACTATTTGCAGCCATTGCCAAATGTAATTTGGGGGCAAAATTACCTTTGGTTTGGTTACAAATCACTGGCGGCAACTCCAATGAGTAGGCCAGGTATGAACTGAGAATACAGAATCTAACATATGGCCTCAGTGTTGAGAGAAATAAAAAGCATGGGAAGGCCATGGGAAAGGGAGACTACTTGCTCATTAAAAGGGAAGAATCCCTTACTTGCTCTGGCTGATTCTTTCTTCCTTTTCCCCCTAAGACTTCAGTGCTCACAATTAGACTGTCGGTATCCTTGATCCATGACACATTGTCGTTGTTTTCCCACGCTGTGTTGCATTCATTTAGTTAGTTAGTGTGCTCTTCATAATCAGGTGATGACCCAACCACCCCGAGCACAAGTTGGGAGCTTGACAACAGTCTACACTTGACAATGTAGCCCCTATTTCCCTGCCTTGCCCCAGTACTGGTAAGCATTGTCCTGCCTCAGGTGTTCATTATTCCCTTGCTTTCCTTTCCATAGAGTTTTCTTTTACCCAACTGTATCCTAAAATATATATTTTAAATTCTAGTTGTTTTTAACCTTATGAAAAGGTTTCCATGTTGATGTAACTCTTCTCACTGACTTGTTTGACTTACTAGTTATTACATTACTAAGAGTCACCCATACTGCATGTTGCGGGAGTTGATTTGTTTGCAGTGCTGTTTAAGATCTTCCTGTGTGAACACACCTCAGGCTTCTTCTCACTCGATGGTGTTGGGTTAGTTCCTGGGTGATTATGCACATGTATCTTGGTGCTCTTTAAATGATTCTTACAGTGCAAGGATGTGGGTACAGTGTGGTCACAATTTCTGATTTATTTTATTTTTTAACTTTTATTCATAAGAGAGAGAGGGAGGGGGAGAGAGAGAGAGATTTGTTGTTCCACTCATATATGCATTCATTGGTTGATTGCATGTATGAGTGGAACATTGGTATGTGCCCTGACCAGGGATCCAACCTGCAAACTTGGTGTATGGGGATAATGCTCTAACAACTGAGCTACACTGCCAGAACTTACAATTTCTGATTTATTTTTGAGAAAAGGTAGACATCATAATATTTATATGAAAATAATAGGAAAACCAGTTTAAAGTTGTAAGAAATACTTAGCAGGTCATATTGTATTGAGCCTCCAATTTAAGGTTCTGGGTTATATCATTCAGATTAAAATTTTCTCACCTGGATCTAGAAGTCCAGTTACCTTACAGGCCACTTAGAAAATTGTCTTTCAGCAGGAAGTGTGCAAAACAAGAAAATACTGAGTCAGAAATTTGAATAAGGCTTGGAGTTGGAGTAAACAATGAGGTGAATTGTTGTAATGCATGGAAATTATAGTAAAACTTTACCTCCTCACCCAAAGTAAGGGAAAAGAGATCATCTTTAGTGTGGTAACTTTAAAAAATGAATTATTTAAACTTTCAAATATTTAATGAAGCTAGTAGAGAAAAGCAAACTTGTCTTAAAGAGAACAAATGGCTTTCAGACCAACAGCCTTTGTTTGTAATTTGATGCAATGAATTAATATGTTTAAAGAAGGCATATCACTCAGGGTGGAGAGGCTCAGAGAAGATTCCAGAGCCCATTTTCAGCACTATGCTTGCTTATGACTCCATGGCAGGAGAAAACAAACTCTTCATACCTACCATATATTTATCTGGCTGGTGGACAGTTATGTACATACATCTCACTCTCTCATTACATCCTTCTCTGAGACCTGATTAACCTGAGTCTTCCCTGCGGGCAGGCCGTGGATGAGAAGGCTGAGAGCCACTCTCAGGACTTGGTGAGCCCCAGGGAATTTCACCCTGTAAAGCTTCTTGGAATCAGCCCCTGCCCTGCTCTTACTGTCACCCTCTCACCCTCACCTGCATTTCTGTGAGCCCCTGTCTTCATGCCTCTCCACTCACTAAGTGCTTACTTAGTGTCAGGCCCTGAGTTAAGTACAGTCTATAAACTGTGAAGGATCGACCTTGGTTCAGCCTCGGGAACCCTCTAAGGCAGGGTGTTCTCTAGACTCTGGGGACCTCCTGAATCTCTGTGGGGAAGTTTATGTGTATGCGCCTCTGTGTATTTTTCTGGGGTGAGAGTCTTTAGATTCTTCAGGGGTTCTGCTGGTTTTGGCCACTATTTGGTGACAAAGTTTAAACCATTGCTTTGGGGAGCACAGTTGCACTTCTTGACTACAGGGTCTCTGTCCAGGAGAAGGCCTGTACACCCGGAAGCCAAAGTTGAAGCCCTTTAAAGATACAAGAGATTAGATACCCAGGGACAGAGGGAGGAGAGGCATCTGTGGTTCGGAGGCGGATAAAGAAAGGCACGGTGTGTTATTCCCTAATGCACATATACTGCCATGAGTATAACATTCTTTTGACATTTTCCCAATATTCTATTTTTGGCTGATTGCTTCCTTCTTGTGGGAGGTGAGGGAGGGTGGGATGTGGGGTAGCTGGGATATTTCCCTGAAGCATATTCAGGGAGTTGGAAGGCACTCCATAATGTAGGATGTAAATTGCTACGGGGTGGTAATAAAGAGTACTGTGCTATTTTTTGCAATTTTAAACCTAGTATCTATTAATGGTCCCTGCAATGCAATTCACTTTAAGTTAGTCCAATTTAATTTACTTCAATAAACAGTAATTGAATACTCCTTATCCTCATTATTTCAGCTTTTCTACTGACAATTGGCAGTGGGTTATGGGTTATGAGCTACTAACTGGTGGTGTAGTGCCCACAGGACTGAGAGCAGGCAAACTTTCAGAGTAATACTCTGGTGTAACTAGGGGAGAATTCACCTGGCTTGCCTGGGACACTTCTGATCTACACCTGTTGTCCAGCGTTATTAACAGTACCTCATTTAGATGACAATTTTTTAAAAAATAAGTCTTTATTGTTCAGATTATTACAGTTGTTCCTCTTTTTTCTCCCCATAGCTCCCCTCCACCCGGTTCCCACCCCACCCCATGCCCTTACCTCCCCCCATTGTTCTCGTCCATAGGTATTCGATTTTTGTCCAGTCTCTTCCCGCACCCATTTCCCCCTGAGAATTGTCAGTCCATTTCCTTTCTATGCCCCTGATTCTATTATACGCATTGCCTGTGAAAGAATGTGTGGTAACAGGAAGGTTTGTGCTATAGAAGTGGCATAGCTCAGGCAGATTGGATGGGGCTCAATGGCAATATAAGAAAGCTTTTAAATATTTTTAAAAGATGGCTCAGTTGGATGGGAGAAGTTGATCTATTTTCAAGTGTCAGAACATAAAAACGCACACGGGAAAAGATGGTAGGATGGACTCAGGACAGACATGGAATTTAGGATTGGGATCCCGCACAATGTGGATTAACAAAGCATTGCTTCAGGCTTTGCATCTGGAGAGCAGCGATTGAGGTTGGGAGAGGAGTTTTTATGTCAGGATAGACTTTCTGTTTTGCAAACTCAGTCAAGAGGTTGTACTTCTGAGTCAATGTGAACATTTAATTAAAGGTAAAGCAAATGTGGGCCATTCCCAAGGAAGCCATTCAGCACCTGTATGTGTTGCTAATGAGAGGGAGGGGCCTAATTACACATGAAGCAACTTTCAGCCAAGAATCACAGAACCTTTTCTGATAATGTAATCTTTATCAAGGGAGATAGAGAAGCTAGTGGATTTAAAGTTGCATGTTCTTGCTCCTTGTCATCTTAACAGGCAATTCTAACAAGAGCAAAACTATTGACACCAGGAATTTTTCGATCTAAATGCCAATAAACCATGGGGTAGAATTTTAGATCTATGCTTTGGGAAATGGTGAAATAATAGTAGCAGTAGCAACAGCAGCAGCAGTAAGTGCTTACATAGCATTTACACATATTAACTAATTTAAGCTTTATAACAAGGGTGGGGAATCTTTTTTCTGCCAAGGGCCATTTGGATATTTATACCATCATTTGTGGGCCATAGAAAATCAACTTAAAATTAGCCTATTATATTTGGTCAAATATTTAATTAACTTACCCCTAATGCTTTTGTAGGGCCAGACCAAACGATTCTGTAGGCCTTATACAGCCCACAGGCCGGGTGTGCCCCACCCCTGCTTTATATCAATCCTGTGAGGTGGGTTTACTATCACCACCCCCATTTTATGGATGATAAACTGAGGAATAAAGAGGTTAAGTAACTTCTTCAAGATCTCACCCAATGAGTGGCAGAGCTAGGCTTTGAACCCAAAGTGTCTTGGTCCAGAGAATGTGCTTTTAACCAGGACTCTCTATTTCTCAATTTGAGCCATTCTAACCAGTATAAAATGTACCTATGTCTTCGTGGAATGTAGCTGTGAAACTGAGGCCATAAACTTCAGGGGTGGTTTTCTATTCTGTCCCAGGCTTTCCTTGGAAAGAAGAAGTTTGCACAAATTATAAATTATTAGAAGTAAGACTCTTATCCCTTTCATATTTGTATCCTCCAGGGCCCATAGCAGGTGCTCTATAGGCATCAGTCAAAGTAAACCAAACAGTCTCTATGATTTTCCCCTCTTTCTGTAAAATTCTTTTCACTATTGAGCATGAGAGGAGGGTGTGAATGCATAGCTCTACCCTAAACTCCCAAAGGCAAGGTGGCATTTCACCAAATCCTGGCTTCAAACGCAAGGTTTGTCTCTAGTCCTTCTTGCCTACTAGGCTGTTGGTCCCAGCCAAAGGAATCACTGGTTGCTGGGGTCACCTAGTGCTTCTGTCACCTGTCACATGTTCATATATGTAAAGGCTGTAGATTATGTTCAAAATTGGAGGCTGAAAGACCTGAGTTTGAATATTGGCAGCCAAACTTCTTAGCTATGTGGCCTTGAACAAGTCATTCTATTCAGCCTTTCTGAGCTCAGTGTCATCATTTATGAAATGAGGGTGCTAGCCTATTCAGAGAAAGATTGTGAGGCTCAAATAAGACAACATAGCAACTACCATAGTGCTTGGAACAGGGTTGCTGGGTGCTCAAATTGCAGAAACTGAAATTTCCAGTTATATTGCAACTCCTTGGATCATATCTTACATGTTGTCAGGGATTCTTCTCCACTCCCTCCACCCTTCTCCCTGTCCTTCCCTCCTCCTGCTTGACTTCTTTAGTCTTTGCTCTCAGTTTCATCAGCAAAATCCCAATTTGTTTATGTGTTGCTTATTGTGCTTAACCAATATTTGGGGTCCTTTTGGTTCTGCCCCAGGAGATATTCGGCTACCAGACTCACGGCTGCCGGAAAACCCTCTGCCTTGCTGGATCCATCTTCTCATTTGGGATCCTCCCCTTGGTGTTTTACTGGAAACCTGCTTGGCATGTGTGGGCAAATTGTGTCCCGTGTTCCTTGCAAGAAGCAGACACCGTGTTGCTAAGGACAACAGTAAGTGTGTACTTGGTTTTGTACCTGGGGGCCCTTTCTCTTAGATAATGTGGAGAGATGTGCACAAATCAGGTGGCAGGAGGAGGCTCCAGCCTCAGATTCCATCACAACCTTGCCTTTACATATTCACCAAGAATTCAATAATTTGTGTATTGTGGGATTTCACAGGATATTCCTTTAAAACGTGTGAGTTGTATGAATATTAGAGCAGAAAATTACCACGTTAATAGCTAAAAATAATAGGTAGTGGGAAGTAGTTAAGTCAGGCTACAACCCACAAAATTCACATTGACCCTCCCCCCCCGCCCCCCCCCCCTCGCATGCTGACATATTCATGCCTATCCCAGCCCTCTCCACTGGGGCGACTCTGAGGAAGGAAGCGGGGAGGTTGGTTGGAGAGGAGGAGCACTCCTTTGAGGAGAATACTGTCTTTCCCTGCTCATTTGAGCGAGCCACAGTTATTGACTGGAGTGTGTTGCATCCTGCAGATATGCTTGGGTAAAAAATGCAACCATCTTGTCCCCAAGGTCATTGGCTTTCTCTGCTAACTCAAGATCCTGGCATTAAGTGAGTTTTTCTAAATTTGCTCCCAAAATACTTCCTCCTAGCACTCATTACACTTAGGCAATGTGCATAGTTTCTGCCAGATTGTCAGCTCCATAAAGGAAGGGATCATTTCTAACTCAATTGCTGTATCCCTAGTTCCTGCACGTATTGGGGATTCCATAAACAAGTGGTGGCTGAAGACTGAAGTGAACATCCCTATTGACAGGCATCAAAGGACAGTCTCAGGGAGGATGCCTTTTTGCCTGAGTGTCTCAAATAATACTTCAGCCCATATGCCTCACAATGACAACCAGATTCTTGACAAATCAACCTCTATTGAGCTGTTAGCTTCTTCTGTATACATAAATCTCTCTAGTAAACATTATATTTAATGCAGCAAGAGGGAAAGATAGTCTCATAACTGGGCAAAAAATTCCACATTTTAATCTAACAGAGTTGGGGCTAGAACTCAATGAACTTGGCAATTGGATGAAGTTTGTCTTTGTTGACTTACTCCATTGGCATCAGCCCAACCCCTTGTTTCTGGATCCTGGTTGCTTCAAGAACCACCTGCTCTATGTCCCAGCCTAGCTGACATGTGAGCCATAACATAAGTGATAGCTGAGGCACCTCCTCCCAGGGTCAACTTTATTTTAACTAAAGACTTTTGGAAAATAAGCTTCAATACTTTAAAAATGCAAGATTATTGTGGAGTAAGGACAAGTCATATTGATGAGGTTGGGGTGGGGGCCTTACACCACTGCTGGCTCACACTATAATCTTCATGAAGGGTCACAGAATATGTATAAGGGAAGAGTGCCTGGCACTTACCAAGGAAGACTTCATCATTTGACCAGTGAGGAAATGGGGCCAGGAGAGGGGATATAATTTACTGCTTTCCTAGGTGGGTGAGGGGCTTAACTAGGATAAGTCCCATATATCCTAGCTCCTAGTGCAGAGCTGTTCCCATGCAATTGTACTTAGACCATTGATTCCTAAACTTCAACCAGCATCAGAATCGCCTGGAGGATTTATTAACTGCCCTCCCCGTGGAGTTTCTAATTAATTAGATTTGCATGTTTAACACTTTCTCAGTTGATGCTAATGCTTCTGGTAAGACCATGCTTTGAGAAACACCACTGTGGATAGTTATAACTCATACTAATGAGCACACTTGGTTTTTTGGGAGAGGAATAGAAGCCTGGACATTTGCTTTATGGTTCAGCCAATATGTATTTATATAGTCTCAAGGGGAATGATCCAGATTTATCCAAGTGTTATAAGTGGTCTTTCTGTACAGAGCCTGGTTGTCTTCCTGGAGCAGAGGTAGGTAAAGGTTTGCTTTCCGTAGCTCCAAGTTGGGACAAAAGAACATATGGAAGACCACATATTTGGGATCTTTTCTTAGATCAACCCCCTCCACGTGAACTTAAGGACCTATGAGATCCTTATTTGCTGGCATAAAAGGAGGATTTGGAAAAGTACTTGCATCTACCCCATGGTAGTTCCTTTTCCCAGAACTAGTTCTCAGTGGGTGATGTTTTTGCTGCAACAGAAACCACCTCAGATTCAGAAAAGCTTTCTGCCTCTCAGAGCGCATCACCAGACTCTTCAGATCTGAGAAGGTCTGCTTGGCTGAGCTATACTCTCTCAGGTTTCTGGCAGAGTCAAAGCATGGATAAAAATAAGAGGAACTAAGCAGAAAACGGCAAGGGAAGGGAGGAAAATGGAAGAAATGGCAAGGAAGTTGGTAAAAGTAAAATGAAGAGGGGCAAAAGAGAGAGAAAGATCTTGTAAGAGTGAAAAAAATAAAAATGTGTCAACCAACAAGAAGTTAGTATATTTTGGGATTTGGAGTCAAAAGTTTTAAAGTCCAGTCCTAGCACATTTGATGTGATACACCTTAGATTTGTTATCTAACCATTCAAGACCTCAATTTTCCCACTTGTAAAATGGGACTAGTAAAAGTGCCTGTTGTTTTTTGGGACTGGTGTGAGGATGAAGTGAGATTATGTATATAACAGCCATTTGCAAACTATAAAGTTCATTATCAAATATATATTACTGCTCAAGCAACTCCATGAGCCTGCTGTACCAAAGAGCTTGTTGTAGACTAGGCACACCCATATATACTGGCCCTGCTCATTGGATGCTGTGTCCTCCCCTAACTAGCCAGGAGGACTGGCATTCTCTCCTAGGACAGGAGACATGGAGAAGGTTTCCTGTGACTGAGAATCCCCAACTCCAATTGATACCTAATCAAGTCATCTCTCCTAGTTGCATGTTATCAGCTTTGCAACTGGACCTAGACCAGAAAGATTAAAAAAGTCATTGGTGCCTCAGAGAGCTGCATTCTATCATCCTGACTCTTTCTTAGCCCCTTTGCAAGTCTACTAAGCCCCTCTACCCTTTCATGGCCTTTCTCAAATAATCAGAACAGCGAAAACCAGCTTCAATCTTGCCTTTTTCATCTTAATTTATTTTAATTTTTAATTACCTGCATTTGTGTGTCACTTAAAATGGATTTGAGTCTCTCTAAATAAATGAGATTCTAAATTAGACTTTATGTAATTAGACAAGAACTTAATTATTCCTGAGCCTTAGATAAAAATAAGCATTGGGTACCAATAGCTTAAAAGTCTGCTGCTAGGTTATTTGCATTAAAATGACACATAAGGATATTTTATTTGAATTGTAGTACAATCATTGGACTATAAAGACTTACCATTGAGGACTAGATGACTTGAAAATATGTTGTATATCTGTTATTTATGTTATTAAAAATCAGGACTTGATACTTATCATCAATCTCACACTGGTAAGATTACAGATCATTATCACAGATGCTGATTAGGTAGCAATTTCTTAACATTTAAAAAAAAGTCATAATGCACTGACTGAAAGTCTTTAGCACCCTGTTTATTTTCAGTTCCCCTTCTCATATTAAGTGCCTTTATGAGTGAGATTTTTCCAAAAGATAAGAGCAATTACACTTTTATTTTATAATTTTAAGAGTGACATTTTATTCATTATTCATCTACTTTTGAATTTTAACCAATATCTCTAGCGATGTCATATTTCTATGCAAATAACATGATTTATATTCACTGGCATTTTGAATTCTGATGCTCCTATGATTTCCATAGTTTTCATCTTTATTATAATAACAAACACATTTTTCCCTTCACTGTCATTGTATGTCACATGTTGTCAAAGACTCATGTTGTGCAGAGAAGGACTTAGTGATGATTGGTTATTAGGCCTGACCAAAGGAATTTAGTTTCAATGTTTTAATAATAGGAGCATTTTTCCTTCCATTTCACCTAAAGATGCCAGTGCTAGAGGGCTTTTGTTTGCCAAGTCAGAAATTCTGCGAATCAGCAGTGCAAATGTGATCCAAAGTCCACAAGCCCATCAGGGTATTCATCAGCCACAAGGATTTGTAGTCATGTTTCCTGGATCTCTTACCTCCTCTCCACTCTCCTCCGCTGCAACCTGGAGTCTCCAAGCCCAGGCTTCCCACATCAACACCATTTTCTATGTTTTGTCTAAACTTTCACTCATAACATTTCATCTTATATTCCCTATCTCCTCTATTTGTTCATTCTTATTTATTTATTCAATAAATAATCATTGATCTCTAATCAGATCTCAGACATTGTTATAAGCATTGAGAATACAGCTATGAACAAAACAGACAGAAATACCTGTCCTTACAGAGTGACATTCTGGTGAGGAGTCAACTCAAGCACACATACATCTGCACATACATGCACACACTCATACACATATATTCTCTGTAGAGTAAATGTAGAAAGAAGGTATTCTATCTCTACTTATTCAACCCTATTCATTCATCTGCCATATACTACCTTCTCTATTAAGGCTTTGTTGATCCATTCTCTGCCCCAGTTCTGGAGGGAATTGCATTCGCTTTTAGCTCTGTATTTTTATCTTTGACTGCTATAATGCTTTTAGCAGTCTACCTTATATTAAATTGGCATTCACTTTACATCTTATAAAATAGCATTTCATTGATTATTTTATTTAATTCTTATACTAACCTTGGAAAATGGGCATTATCATCTCTATTTTACAGATGAATGAACAAGAAACTTTGACAAATAGTAAATGTCAGCCAGGTGCCTCCCTACCTCCCTTCCTCCCTCCTTCACAAATTTGATGAGCACAGATTGTGTGCCAGTCACAGTGGTAGCTCATGGCCAGGGGCAGAGGTATAACAATGAGCAAAATCAGGGTTTTTGACATCATGGAGATCACTACACAAATACATGTAAAAATTCCAACTCTTCTAAGTACTACCTAGGAAAGTTTCATGGATAGACTTTCCTGAGCTGCAACAGATATTAAGAGTTCAAAGGTGATGGTGGAGAGGAGCACATGAGAAATAGTCCATGTAAATGGAATAGGTGGACAAAGAACTTGAACCTGTCTCCTGACTCAAAATCCAGAGTTGTTTTCTACTATGCCACATTCCTTTTTATAGCTTTTTCTTCTATTAGTTTATAAGCTTTTGAACACAAAAACCATGGCTTACTTTTCATTCCTCATAGCAACTAGCACATGGCTGCAGCAGGTGTTAAATACTTATTTAATTCCACTTATTAGTTCCATTAAATAAATATAATTGAATCTGTAACAAATGGTTTCATGTTTTCTACCAGCACTGTATTACAGACACTAAAATGAAACATCAAGATTGAGGAAGTAAGAGAAGATAGTATTATGTCTCCTTTAAGTACACATTCCCTCTTCTGAATCCTATTCCCCGCTCCCTCTATTTCAACCTGGCTTTTCCTTAAACATTTAGCTGGAAATACCAGAGATGCTGTGGGTTGCCTTTCAGAAATGATTCTATATTCAGACAAATAGTTTTGAGACCATTATCCTTTATAAGGCAGTGCAACTTATTTTGTGATTTACAGTTTGCAAAGTATTTGCATATATATTGTCTCATTTGGTCTTTACTGGTAGAGGTTACTCCCCCCCCCCCCACTTTACAGATGGAGGCAAAGAGAAGTCAAAAGAAATGCTCAGGAATCCTAGCTGTACATAATGAAAGCAGAGCTTCTACTGAAAGTTGAACTAGAGTCTAAACTGGAGATCTTATTACTCCCTGTCCAGGGACAAACTCTCCAAAGGCATACTGTGAAGTGGTTTAAGAGTAGAGTGGTGTCTGAGTGCTTGGGCTTGATTCCCAGTGTTTCCCTTGACCTACCTTGGGCAATATGTTAGCTTGGGCTGGCAAAACAGAATACCACAGATGGTTCCTTAAACAACAGCAATTTCTCAGTATTCTGGAAGAGAGAAGTCCAAGATCAGGATTGGCAGGGTTGGTTTCTGGTGAGAACTTTCTTCCTGGCTTGCAGACTGCCAGGTGCTTTCTCTCTGTGTTCTCACATGAGACGGAGAGCTCTGGTGTCTCTGCCTCTTCTTATAAGGGCACCAGCCTTGTGGATTAGGGTGACACCCTATGACCTCCCTTAATTACCCCCTTAAAGGCCCTATCTGAAAATGCAGGCACATTGGGGATAGGGCCTCAACTTATGAATTTTGGGGAATTCAGTTTATAATAAACAAGATACTCACCCCCTTTCTGCCTCCTTTTCCTCTTCAGTTAGGTGGGGCTAACAATAGTACCTCCCTCACGGTCATGGGGACTAAATGAAGTGGGATGTTGTAAGTGCTGAGATGAAACTATGCCTGGCTTGCAGGTATTCCATGGCCATTGGTTACTACACACATTTTTAAACCAATTTAAACTTTTTATTGATTACTTCTTAACTACATAATGCGTCTCCAGATATTTAAGAAAATGATTGTAAAAACAAATAAGTCCAAAACACCAGTCTCTCTGGAAACATGTGCTGAGTTGTTTGGGGTTTTCTTTTTTGCACACAAACATAGACATAGCCTTCACTTTGTCGTGTAACATCCCTGCTTTGGCACTCACCACATTCATTTTTTTTGGTCAACATGTCCCAGGAATATTGAGAAAATAATTAGTGTGAGATTTTTCCAATGCTTAAAACCATTTCTCTATCTTTTATAACTAAATCCTAGGTTTTAGTCAATGTCAACTTTTTCCAGCCAGGCGACTTTGGGATTATGAGGCCATGCTGATTGGGGTATCAATGGGCCTGGCCAAGAGGGGGAAAGAGAAAAAACAAAAGAGAGATACTTAATAACAGAAAGAATGGTTTGCCACCAAAGTTATGGGTCTTTAAAGGTAGCACAGTGTTTTAGAAAGATCCTGAGACATGTAAGTTATTACTTCATCTATAATTCTCTACTTCACTTCAGTGAAAGTTCAGCTTTTTAGCATTGCAATGTCTCCATCTCCAAGAGAAAGGTTCTGATTTCCTAAGGTCTCCTAAACCATTGAGTGGGTTATTTTTTCTTTTTAAGGCAAATTCAGAAGTATATTTTTTGTGTGGAGAAAACTCTTATACAAGGGGATAAGTCACAGCATTGGCCTGAACTTTAGGTGACTGTTATACTGCCTTTAAATTCCAAGAGATGAAGTGCTCAGAACAAAGGTTGGAAGAAGATAAGCAAGGTCACTCATTTCACTCAAAGATAAAAGCTCATCTGGCATTTTCAGGTGTAGGAAGTGCAAGGCCATAGGAAATAAAAAATGCCCATGTTTCCTTCTCCATCTTTCTGTCTAGGTCAAGCATAGGTCCTCTGTGTACGTTCAATTCTTCGAAATGCACTCTTGAATTATTTTAACATCTACTCTTTTAGAGCTCAAGGACTGATCTCATTAATTCTCTTGAGAAAGAGAAGGTACACTCTAGCTTTGTGGGTAGTGTGGATTATTTGTATTACAAAGCATACAAAGCAATTATTTAAGGTAGTACCTGCTCTGATGCATTTAGGTATTTCACAAATCATTAACTGCTCGAGAGAGCTGAGAAACAGACTGAAATGGAAACAGCCATTTCCAAGTGACGATGTTTTTTTGTTTTTTTCCAAGATATGAAAAATAATAGACTCCAAGCTCCTGCTGCCTCTTTAGCCTAGAATACATATTCTCCTTTCCTCTCTTTAAGTTTCGTGTGGCTAGATCTCAACCATCCATTTAGGGTCCAATTCAAAGTTTTGGAACCTCCCTAATTTCTTTGAGTGACTGTCTCCTAAACCATTAGGATACAGAGATTCTTACCACACTACTAATATGTCCCCATTGCACTGCCCTTTTCCTTATCACTCCCCTTGGACTGTGGGCGGGGCTGTGTCTGTGCTCCAGCCAGGCCTAGCACAGATTGTGTGTTTGTGTGTGTGCAGAGTCAACTTAGACATTGTTCATGAAAAGAGTGGGTGTGGTAGAGACAATTCCCAGCTCTGACCTACATTCCCCAGGCAACATATTATTTCTCAGGCGTGACTTTCCCTGCTATCCTTCGTAGCTCTTATGGTTCACCAGGCATCCAAATAGATTTTATGTGCATGATTTACCCCTTCAGATAATAGCCACTATTATTATCACATCAGTATATAATGGACCACTGTGGTACCTGTTACGCAATTCAGCGCTGCTCCCTCTAGTTTTCTTCTGTGATGAAGTCATCAGTGACCTGCAAAGGGAAGCAGCTTCAGTGAGGGTCATGAAAGAAAGTACCTTCTCCAATCCTACCTGTGCTGACGTCTTGACAATCACCTTTGGGCATGTTCAGTCCATGCATTTAGTCTTTTTTTTTCCATTCATTCTCAGACTGCCACTGAGCTGGTTGCAGTTGTCCACATGGATGGGATATGAAGGTCTTTGCCTTCAATATAGTCTAGATCAGTGGTTCTCAACCTGTGGGTCACGACCCCTTTGGCAGTCGAATGACCCTTTCATAGGGGGCACCTAAGACCATCCTGTATATCAGATATTTACATTACAACTCATAACAGTAGCAACATTACAGTTTTGAAGTAGCAACGAAAATAATTTTATGGTTGGGTCACAACATGAGGAACTGTATTTAAAGGGCCAGAAGGTTGAGAACCACTGGTCTAGATGAACTAGGAGAATATAAAACAGAAAGTGATTAGGAGCACAAGAGTGGGACAGTCAGAATCTCTGGAGTTAGTATAGTGACAGCCCTCTGTGCCTCTCTCCCACCCCAGATTCCATCCCTACCCTCACTCCTTGAGTGGGTGTTAAAGGGGCTGTTCTGGAAGTGGTAGAATTTAAGGTAAGCTTGGAAACATGGGCAGAGTTTCGATGACCTGGGTTCCTCACCCTCAGAAACTCAAAGAAACCCTTTAGAATACTGCTTTTTTCCCCCTTTGACATTTTGCATCTGGCCACAGCCTGTGGCTGGAGGGTAATAGGGAAAACCAGCTCTTACCTGAGAATCAACCTCTCGACTCTCATGCTCTGTTGTGTGTGCCAGTGCCTCCTATCCATGTCCTCAGTGAGTGATGACAAGAGTCTTTCCCTCGGGGCTCTATATCTATTGGCTTTCAAAGGTATATAATTCTGTCTAGAATATTGATTAGTTCCACAAACATATAGAATTATATTGAAATGATGTTTTTTTAAGTTGAATTTTAACCTGATGACATCTCTTAACTTCACGGGGGTTTTGGTGTCTATTTCCCCAGGATGAATTCCAAACCTACTCTCGGAAAAAGGTAATGTGGATCTACCTGTCAGCATTAAACGGCGCATTTGGTCTCACTCCTGACCACCCTCTCATTACAGATGAGGAGTGTCTCATAAATAGAGCTATAAGAAAGCCAGAACTAAAGGTAAGTACATTCATGGTTACTGCTGAGGCTAGAAAATTTTAATCCCCCCCGCAAAAAAAATGTAAGATTAAATTCAGATCCTCCACTGTGTTAATTTTCAGTTGACAGTGTAGAACATTTAAATGGTTATGTGCAACCTTGATGACAACCTTGGACCAATTACTAAATTCTGCCCACCTCTAATATTAATTGCTAATAAATTGGGGTATACCAAGATTAATATGATGCCATGTATATAGTAAATGCTCAGTACATATTAGCTCTTAGTAGAATCAAGCCCTGTATAATAATCTATGTAACAGAGTTTATTGTGCAATAATGTTAATCACCAGGAATAGCCCAGGAGTCACCTGCAAGATGACCTTATTTTGAGTCTGTCATTCAAATGTGTTTGAGTTATTTCCACCTCTCCATATTAAATGAGCACTGCTTGGATTATGACTAGTTAACATTCATGACTAGTTAACATTCATATTAAAATATTTTATATGACTGACCATTTTCTCGTGTGTGTGTGTGTGTGTGTGTGTAAACAGCTGTTTAAATTAATTTTATGAGCTCCAGGTCAATTTAAAAAAAATAACAACAGTCAATTGTTGAACAGTTTCTGTATTGTCAATTGTTATTACTCAAAATCAAAAGAGGTCAAGCACCTCCAACTAACAATAGCTTAATCTGTTAGGTGGCCACTCACCTGGAGAAATAAACATCCCAAATCACCCTTATGGACATGGCCTCAGAGTATGATTAAGCTCTGGCACCTTTAACTGCATCATACAAATAAGTGGACAGACAAATGAAGGAATGCTCAAGTAAAGAATCAAAATATGAGGAAGGGGCAGAGATCTTGGAGTGGAACATTCTGGTACCCAGCCTTGATATCTTCATTTACCAGCATAAGGCACAGGGAGTTTGGCTAGTTACTGCCTTTCTGAGCTTTGAGTTTCTTAATTTGTAAAATAAGAGTAGTTACTTCATCTTTGCCTGTTTCTCAGGAATGTTTGAACCTAAAAGGAGAAGAAGGATATTAAGGTGATTTATATTCATAAAGGACTGAAACTTTCATTAAAATTAGAGATGTCACAGGCTCAGCCATGACAACACTGATGGCAATAACAAACACAACAAAACGAAAATGATAACCAGTCAGGGCCTTTTAGAGGGAGCTTGGAGACTGCAGCTAAGAACTTTGTCAAGTTTGCAAACATAAGCTCAGAGAGACTCTATAAACCATCTTGTAGGATTGCATACAATATTGAAACCCAGGGTCTAACCTGTTCAATAGGATGTCCTTACAACATATTCCAATAAGAAATGAAGAGTAGGAAGCCCAGGGAGAGGAAGCTTCCTGGATCTGAGCTGAAAGAGGAAATTCACCCTGCAGCAGATCCCTGATTTTCTAATTACTATTTTTTTGGTCTCAAATTCCAGGAAATGGGCAAATAAACTCCACCTCTTGCAAGTATAATGCTTACCCTCTTACCAGCCTAGAGCCTCAGAAGGTGATGAGGGAAGCAGAGAAACTCTAGGCAGAGATATTTCCTGCTAGGGGAATCTCAAAGGCATTTAAAAGGTCTATGACAGAGTCATTCTTCTTACTCTGAAGAATGGCTTTAGAAATTGTCAGGAGTTAATGGAATTTCTTTTTTCTGGCCTGAGGTAAAACTTATCGGTAACCTCTTTATTCCTCATTATTGCTGCCTTCCTCTGCTGATGTTTTGTGTCCAATATGTTTTATAAATTTCTCAATCTCAGTTTGTGGTTTCACAGCCTCTTGACCCATGTTCTCTAACTTGGCAGTGGCCTCACATTCTACCATCATTTGTCCTTTAAAATTTTTCCAACACGAATTTTGAACTTATAGACTTAATAAAGTAGGGAACCCTCCCTTTATACAATTCCTGGAAGTTATGGGATTTTCAGAACTTCTGAGACTAGCCTGATTATTAGATTATTTGAGAAACTGGACTTGAGGCCAGCTGGGCTTGAGTTTGAATTCTAGCCTTGCTTCTTTATAGCTTCAATCTTGGACAAGTTACTTAATCAAAATGAACTTTGGAGGTGAAGTGAAGATGAAAATAATATCTGTCCTACCACAGGGTGATGAAAAAGACTAAAGAGGATGTGCAAAAAGCTCCCAAGTACTCATAAACAGTAGCTATGATTATAATCCGGCACCATTAGCAAAATTGCAGGGAATATGGGAAAGGAAAAGAAGATGTTAGGCAAGAAATTTGAGTTTCAAAGATGGGCCATGACAAATATCATAATCTGTGCTGGTTACTTTCAAATACTCTTCTTCACTCGAACTTGCAACTTGTGAAGGAGAAAGAATCATTTCCAGTAGCAATTAATTCAAACCTTATGCTCAAAATCAATTGGAAAATAGGATTTATTTTTAAAAGATATTATGCAACCAACCTCATTGAAATACACCTATTCTGTAAAAACAAAAAGTGCAGCATGTAACATTCTTACTTGGTAACTACGTGTGTGTGTGTGTGTGTGTGTGTGTGTGTGCATGCTTACATGCATGCACTGTGTACCTTCACATGTATTTATTGAACAGAGTTCAGAGATTCATTTGAGGTAGCCCAGGTCTTGGAGCTGAGGAATTTAAACTCTATGTCTAGTTGGCATGTGGTGTACAAAACATTCTTTCTTTTATTTAATAAAAAATGTATTGAGCACTTATGTACCAGCTATATACTTTTCCCAGTTTTAGTATTTATCTAATTGTTATATTGACTATAATATTTGTATGTATAGGACATGTTCAAAGGAGTGGCAATGGAACTCAATAATGATCTGACCTCAATTTATTCACCAAAATACTGAGGTGCAGAGACATTTAGTTGAAGTTCTCAAGGACACAATCATTAGAGTAGCTATAAAAGGAAGTCTTGAACAGTTTCTTGACTTTGGCTGCACATTAGAATTACCTGAGGAAATTAAAAAATATTTATGCCCAGCTGCACCCCAGATAAATGAAATCAGAATCTCTTGGAGGTGGGACCCAGTATCACAACTTTTTCGATGCTCTCCAGTTGATTCTAATGGTCAAAATGAAGCTATAACCATTGTTCCATAGCAATATGACAGACTCACTGCTTTTCTTTGTGCTTAATTAGGTAACCAGTTAATGGAAATTCAGATTCATATACAAAGTTGCTTAAAGAAATCAGAAACAAAAAGGCAAAATTGCTATAAACATTAGCCTTTCCTTTCTTTCCCACCCTACTCTCAGATCCTCACTTCCTGGAGCACTTTTTCTTGCAATAACCTTATCACCCTCTTCTAGTACCTGCTACCAGCCTAATCCTCTTTAGTGCCCCTTTTTTAGTGTACTCTGCAAATTCGTTGACTCTAAGATAAAGTTCTACATACCTCATCTAGCATTTAAGGCAGTACTATCTGATCTTGTTTATTTTTTCCTTCCTTCCTTTCTTTCTTTCTTTCTTTCTTTCTTTCTTTCTTTCTTTCTTTCTTTCTTTCTTTCTTTCTTTCTTTCTTTCCTTCCTTCCTTTCTCCCTTTCTTCCTTCCTTTCTTCCTTTCTCTCTCTCTCTCTCTCTCTCTCTCTCTCTCTCTCTCTCTCATTAATCCTCACCAGATAATATTTTTTCATTGATTTTTTAGGAAGAGTGGAAAAGAAAGGGAAAGACAGAGAGAAACATCAATGTGAGAGAAACACATCAATTGGTTGCCTCCTGCACAAGCCCTGGGGAGGAGCCTGCAACCAAGGTACATGTCCTTGACTGGAATCGAACCAGGGATCCTTTTGGCCTGCAGGCTGACACTCTATCCATGGAGCCAAACAGGCTAGGGCTGAGTTTTATTTATCTTTCCACCCTCCTTCTCTATTTCTTAAACAGGCACACTGACTTGCCCCTCTTCCACAACTAACTTGTGCATAATGTCTTTGAAATGCTCTCTTGCCATCTCGTCTGAACAAAATTCTTCCAGTCTTTCAAGGCTGCAGCTCAGATGTCATTTTCTCCACGATGCCTCTGTCACCTGCCTTCTCCATATTTCTATAGTATTTCAATACTATATTTTTACTTTTTTAAATTTCTTTGACTTATTCATATTTGATGGTATGGTATAGTTTTCTTTGCTTTGTAATGTATTTTCTTTCCTTGTTAGGTTATAAGGTAGTGGAATGCGGAGACTGAGTTTTATTCAGATACTTATCCATATAATAGACCCAAGATTCAGGTTGTTTGAATGATGACTTCTAATGAAGAATGCCATTTGTGTAGTCGAAAAGGATAAGACAAGTTAGGAAAAGATAAAATTTTAAATACCCATAGTAGGGCTCTATCTTTGCTTCTTCCACAAATGCTTCTTTAGCCATTAAACATCGTATATATGCTGATCCTCAAACAAGAGACTTTCTTAGTACTTTTCTTTTGTAGGTGAGATACATAAAAGTGCAGAAAATAAGATATGTTTGGAACAACTTAGAAGGACAGTTCCAGAAAATTGGGTAAGTTGTTTTAACAATTACAAACAAAGAAAATATTATCTCAAAAATATTACTGCTAAATATATCTTTCTCATTATTATTATTTTAGCTCTTTGGAAGACTGGCTCAGTTCTGCCAAGATACATCTAAAATTTGGATCAGGTCTAACAAGAGAAGAACAAGAGATTAGGTACCATGCGAATTGTTATCTACACCTATTCAAAAGGATTCCTACCAGTTAGCCAAATAGATAAGTTAATCATTATCTTAACTGATCAACATCAGAAAACATTATAATGCTCTCCTTAGTTGTATTGAATTAAATGCTTTTACATATATTATCTCACTTTATCAGAGTAGCTTTGTGAGGCAGGTAGAACAGACACCTCATTCATCCCAATATAACAGATGAGTAATCTGAGGCTAAGAGAGGTTTAATGATCTGCACAAGAGCACACAGATGGGGAATGATAAAAAACTGAGTCTCACACTTCTGACTGTAGGTTTGGTGCTCTTTCTTTTCTACACAAGTCTTCTAAGGTTATCATAATAATAAGGTTGAGCCAGTTTTGACTGCAATCAGGAAATATATATTATCCTATGATAACATAGTTAAATAAAAATTGTGGAACGGCAGAAGAATACCATGCAAGACATACAGCTCCACAATTCCAAATCACTTACTAGGCAAAGAAGTTCTAGGAAAGGCATTGGATTGAATATCAAGAGCCTGTCACTAATTCACCCTGTGGCTTTGAGCAAATAGTTTCTCTTGTCTGGGCTTTAGTTTCCTAATGGTTAAAAGGGGGAGGAGAACTCTATAAAGGCCTTGCTGGTCCTAAGTTCCTGTGATTCTCACATTCCCCTACACCCCATCTCCTGTACCTTAAATAGATTTAGAATGTTGCAGTATCAGCATCACCAGGAAGCTTGTTAGAAATGCAGAATCTTAGATCACATCTCACCCCTATTGAATCAGAATCTTCATATTAACAAGATCACAAAGTTATTCATATGAACATTAAAGTATGAGAAGCACTGCTCTAATGTATTCGACCAAGCCATTGGATCTGAACATTTATGTAGAAGGAAAGAGTGGAAAAGAAAGTAAAAGGCTAACCACAGAGAAAGTGGTTAGTAATCTCAACTGCAAAGAACTCATAAAGGTCATTGCTGTGATAATCAAAGAAACACATCTCTGGGTCTTCAATTAAAGGGCTATATAACTGTGTAGAGCTATTTTTGAGAACACACCACCTTTTCATTCACATTGAAACAAAATTGAAACAGCTTCCTATAACTGATTGGGAGTAGGAAGGTAGTTACAGTATTCCTTATCAGTAGAACTACTCTCTCCTATTGGCCTCCTTTGGAGCCAGAGTTGGGGAGCATGCCAATCTTGAAACACTTGAATGAGACAATTGCTAATATTAAATACCAAAATTGCCCTGAGGGAAATATTTAGACTTCAGAAAGAATCTAGTTTAATAGATGCAGTATGATTGTATTTATTGTTTTGGTACCTGGGTATCCCTCCCCCTCCCCAGTTATTTTGAGAAGGATTAAGGGTATGTCACAAGGGAGGCTTACATTAATCCCCAAAATGAGAAAGTGAATATGAACTAGATATTTTTTGAATGGGCAAGAAATGAGTTTCATTTTTATTATTAGTTACTGAGTGATCTGTGATCTTTCCCAATAGGAGGCTAATATGTGGGCCTAATACTATTGATGTTGAAATCACACCGATTTGGAAACTGCTCATCAAAGAGGTAATATTACTTTTTTTGATGATGGATAGAAAATAAAAGAGTTTGGTTCTAGTCAAACAATCAAGAATGCTACTTGTTAATAGGTAACTATAATTTGGGATATTTTAAAAGAATGACAAACATGTTTTCTTTATATCTTTTTCTACTCTTTTTCTTGAAGTCCACCTTTTGTACACAATGCCTGACACAGTATAAGATATGATGCTCATGTGTGTACTTACCCCCACTGACTAGATGAATACAAATTCTTTTTATTTTTTAATCCTTTGTTTCTTAGTCTGTCTCAACTTTGTGTAACTAAAATAATCATAAAAATTGAAAACCTATTCTTTTCTTATGGGAAACATATGCAACTTCTTTAGCATCCAAAATTGTAGGAAGAAAAACATCTGTTCAGCCTTCTTAGTTCTATTGATCTCAAAGTGTGTTGTGAGGAAAAGAATGATTTGGCCATCATTTACTGAGCGAATTTTTCCTCTTTGGCTCTATCACTGGGTTTATTTTTCATTTTATAGTGATTATTTGTGAAACCACATAGCTATACTCTGGGTTTTCTCCTGCAGTTCACCTCCACTCCACATTGTCTTAAAATAAAGCTTATAAACTCAAGGTACTTTCTCAATATTTCTAGCAAGCTTTCAGGCATGAAAGAAAGCAACAGAATCTGGTAGGCAAAGTTCCTGTGTGCTTCTTCCCTAACCAGAGGCAAGATTACCACTCCTGTGTTAGACAGGCGGGAATTTGAGTAAGGGCACAGCATGTTTTCAACCAAAGCAGGATTACAACTGTTAGGAGTTAGTTAGCCTCTACTTTTCCCCAGTGTTCTAGATGCTCAGTTACAGCTTACCACTCTCAGCTTTGCTCTTATGAGGAAATACCACCTTCAACTCATCCATTAATGTAAAAGTCTTTAATGGCTTCAATTATGGCAGATACTGTGTCATAGAAAACAAGGAAGCATTCTAACTTTATACTAGTAAACCTGAACTAATACTTCATCTTTCCGAAGGCCAGTAAACTGGACATGATAATACCTACTCCTTACACAACTGTTGTGATAGTCAACATAAGAATATGTGAGGCACTACTTTGTAAATTTTAAGGGTAGTAATGATTAAAAGTAGGCACTCTGGGGTCAGATTGCCGGAGTCCAAGTCTTGGTCTAGGAGAGTCACAGCTGTGTGACCTTGGGCAAGTTTCTCAAGATCTAAGGTTCAGTCTCTTCATCTTTACAATGGAGATAAACAATGACATCTGTTTAATGATGTAATTATGAGAACTAAGTGAGTAAATTCAGGTGAAGTTGCTTAGTGCAGTGTTTGGCACATGGCAATTCCTGAAGAAATATAATAAGAGTATTGTGTGGGCGATTTATGTCATAGAGATGATTATGAAAATGAATGTCAATGAATAACTAAGTGCGAAGCCTAAATATCTTTCCATCTTCCTGTTTTTGTCTGCCAACAGGTTTTAAATCCGTTTTACATATTTCAACTCTTCAGTGTTTGTTTGTGGTTTAGTGAAGACTATAAGGAATATGCTTTTGCCATCATAATTATGTCCACCATTTCCATAGCTTTGACAGTATATGATCTCAGAACGGTAAGTTTTCCCACAAAACTTACAGTCTCAGAAAGAAAGCAGTAACAACTTTATTGAAATATGTTAGAAAGGACAGTCAGGACATGGTTATTGTCCACTCCATAATAAAAGAGACCATGTTTTTAATATCTAACACAATAGCTGATGTTCAACTACTGTTAGTTCTTTTTCTTCTCTCATATCCCAATTCCTAAACTTTCAAGTTATTTTTGTTCTCTCTTTGGCTTATTCATGGTGATTAGGCAGAAGATTATGCACAATTTATGAATCATTAATAAGTGAAAAATATATATCTAGAGAATACTGATGGATGTTGAAGATGATGGAAGAGGGGTGGAAGGTGGAGGAGTCTCTGAATAATATTAACTTCTTTGCATTTTATGTTTGGTTGGTACTTACTTGTCAAAGTCCAAATCCATATCATGGCTTTCTTTATGTCTACACCAGGGCATGTAGGTGCTGTTGGAAAAAAAGTCACATTGAACAGTTTAGTTGACTTCACTATAAATAATGAATGCCCACCTCATCTGGACAAGGTTTCAAACCAAATCTCCTTTTACGTTTCTGAAATGCCTAGCTGCCCATATCCCACTTTTCCTCTGATTCAGCAGATAACCTTGCCACATTTTTCATAAAGATAGAAACCATAAGACAGGAATTTGCTCAACTCTCCACTTTCCAGCTGTTGAATGACCCTTCTCTCCCCCTCCATCCTGCCTCGATCTCTCATTACAGAGGAGAAAGTGCCCTCTGCCTGCCTCGAGAGAGCATCCTCTCCAGCCTCCTCAGAGTGCTTATCCTTATCCAGTCATCGGATGATCCCTTCTTGCTCCCTCTCCTCAAGAGCCTTCTCATTAGCACTTAAACATGGTCAAGCTTCTCCCAACTTAAAAAACTTAAATAAATGAAACGATCCCTTCTCTTGACCATTCTTTCGCCTTCAGCTATTAGTCTACCTCTCTACTTCCCTTTACAGGAAAACATCTTGAGTTCTTTATGCACACTGCCATGATTTACTCATCTCCTTTTCATGTTTTGCCTATACTACCTAGATTCTTCTCTCATGACTATTTAAACAACTTTTGTTAAGGTCACCACTATGATCTTAAGGCCTTAAAATTAAGGTAGTTTTGATTTTTTTAAAAAGTAATTTTTAGCTATTTTTTTCTTAATAAAAAGAGTAATATATATGGATATAATAAATATTTCAAACAGTATAGATAAAAAGTAAATATTTCTCCCACTTTAGTTCTCCCAGTGTCCACATTACCTTTCAAGAGGCATCTACTGGGACCAGATGTTCCATATATTTTCAGCAATATTATACACATATGCATTAAATTGTTTTACACAAATGGAAGTACATTATATGTATACTGTCATTCACGTACTTTCATATTTTTACTGAATAAATCTTGAATATCTTTTCATATCTGCACAAATATGTTTTCTCTAGATGTAAACCAGGTTTACATTAATAGATGTTAGGTTGTTTCTAGTCTTTTACTATTAAAACAATGCCACAATGATGATTCTTGCACATAAATCTTTTCACACACCCACATACATGTATATTTATAAGTATATATAAATTACAAGTCTATAATTTATATCAAATATAAATACATATGTCATAAAGATATATGTATAATTATCTATATTTATATTGATATGAAGATATAAAACTTATGTAATTGAAATTACTTAATCATGAGCTAGGAACAGTATTTTAATAAATATTGGCCAAATGACCCTTACCCAAGTAATAACAGTTTACACTCCTCCCAACAGTAGATGAGTGTTTTCCTTATCTTTGCCAATATAAACAAAAATAGAATCCAATAAATTTAATAGTATGTTTTCCACTGAGTGGAGCACTTGTTCATGTTTTAAGCTGTTTGTTTCTTTTACTATGAACTGTATTCTTGTGCTCCATTAATTTGGTGCTTATTGGTCTTTTGCTGATTTTATGGTCTCCTTCCCACAGTGGATCCTTTCATTTCCAGTACATATTTCACTAAGCCTCTCAGTTGCATTTGACATAGTTAATGGCTCCAGTGCTTCTTTACCAAGTACTCTTTTCCTTTGGCTTCATTGACAACCCACTCTCCATGCTCTCTAGTTGCTCTTTTCCATTCTCATTTGTAGTTTATCCTCCCCTACCTGACCTTTTAAAATAATGGGTGTCTAAAAATAAGAACAATATGAAAATGTATACAACGCATACACTATCTTGTATACCATGTGTGTTCCATCTTCCACTCCCCCTCCACTTGTTCAATCACTTGTATTAGTTTCTTGTGCATTCTTCCAAAAATTGTTTTAGGCAACTTGCGCAGAATATAGATATATATATAGATATATATATATATATATATATATATATATATTTTT
>NW_005871062.1:2537712-2619651 GCF_000147115.1 Myotis lucifugus
ATATTATTTTCTACATAGCTTTATTATTATTAATAATATGTGTTGAGGGTTTTTTCATATGAGTACACTGAGAGATTTTTCATTATTTTTATAGCTGCATATATCAATAACTTCTAAAGGCATATGCTAAATGACTTCTAATTTTATATATATCTCAAGTCCAAATACCTCTTTTGAGTTCCAAACTCAGATCCCACAATCTATTTCATTCAATATCACTTCTTCAAGAAATATTTCTGCCAATTCCATTGGCTATATATGCTCCAAAAGCATCTTATGTTTTTTGCCTCTTTCTACTGATTGTAATGATATATTAATATATATGATTATTTAATTAAATGTATTTCTCCCATTAGGTTGTAAATTGCTTGATGATAAGAACCAAATTTTGTTGTTGTTGACCATTCATATTATTCCCAACTGTTAGCATAGTTCTGGGGGGCATAAAGGTTGTTTGTTCAACAAATGTTGAGTGAATGTATGAATAAATAAAAGTGAGTTAATAGCAGAACACTCTGTCTTTGACCTTATCTATTCTATTAACCATTCTTAAGATATATTAATCAAATTTGTAAATGATTTGAAGCTAGTAGATTTAGAGAGTGTCTTGAATGACAAAATCAGAATAAAAACTCACACTAAATGATGGGCACCTTTAACCCTCCCACCCCCAGAACCAGATAAAAAGTCTTTCACACAAAGTTGTTTAACAAATGTAAAATAAAATATAATTTTATTATATTTTTCTTGTTATCTTTTATTGATTCACTCTTAATATACCATATAGTTAATATATTAGAACAATAAATACTACAAACAAATAGTAGGAACAACCAAATTCCTTATAAAGTTATAGATTAAGAACTCTGATATGGGATGTCCCAAAACTGAAATAATTCTTAGTTTTTAAAGATAGTTAGTATACTAAATGTATATCTGAATGATCAAAGTTCTAGATATTATTTATCTACTTAAAAAAGTAAATAGGAATTTATGGATATCAAAATCTAAAAAAGTAAATAGGAATTTATGGATATCAAAATCTCTTTTGAATGGAAGAGCATGCTGGGAAATTCCTTTATGCTAGAGAATATGCACTTCTCATTGCTGAGTGAAGAGCACAGTTGAACGCTTTAATAATTGTGTAACAAGCTACTCAGTCTTGTTTTTAGCCAGTACTTTCAGTTGGCCACAAGATAGTGCTCCATCTTTAAAGAAGGCAAGTACTTCACTGAGTAATACCTGGGACCTATCCTCAAATAAATAAACCTTTTCTATTTTCCCTCCTTTTCAGCAATCTGTAAAACTCTACCGTCTAGTTGAGTCACATAATAGTATTACAGTCCCTGTATGTGGGAGAAAAGGTAAGTCCCACTATTTTAGATCTATGTGTTGTCCAAATGTAATCAGAAAAGTACTGAAATTTGTATTTCTGATGGTTCCTACTACTTTCTTTTTATGTCTTTCTGTGCATTTACCTAAAGAGAGGGGAGACTGGAGATCTTTTCACCTTAAACAAACAACTTTTTTTGAGATAAAACTGATATAGAATAAAATGAACATAAACTATTCAATTTGATAGTTTTGACATATGTCCATGTTAACATGAAATTATCACCAAGATAACAATAATGACTATTTATTACCCCCTAAAGTTGCGTTGTGCCTGTTTGTAATCTTCTCTCTCAACTTCTTTCTGCCTATCCTTATGCTCAGGCAAGCAGCTTTCAAGTTTAGAATTTATATAAATGGTATTGTACAGTACGTGTTTTTTTTTGTCTTTCAAAATATATTTTGGGTTAATTTTTGGGGGGATTAAAGTTTATAGATATTTTGAAATTCATCCATTTTGTTAAGTATATCAATAGTTCTTTTCTTTTCAGCCCCGAGTAGAATCCCACTGTATGAATTTGTTCATCCATTCACCTGTTGATGAAAATTTGGGTTGTTTCCAGTTTGGGGCTATTACAAATACAATGAACATTTGGGTTCAAATCTTTGTATGGACATAAACTTTCATTTTTTAATGGGAAAATACCTCACTGTAAAATGGCTGGATCATGTGGTGGAAAATGTTTAACTTTCAAAGAAAATGCCAAACGTTTTCCAAAGTGGCTGTGCTATTTTATATGCCCACCAGCAATGACTGAGAATTCCAGTTGCTCCACATTTTTTTCCACAACACACCATCTGTGCTCTGTATTGTGTGTTTACCACCCCAAGTCAAGTCTCCTTTCACCACTATTTGCACTCCTCCCCCTCCCCTACCTCCTATAATCAACACACTGTTGTCAGTGTCCATGAGGTTTTTTATTTTTCACTCAATCTCTCCACCCCACCTACCCAGCTCCTCCCCAACCCTCCACCTCAATGGCTGTCAGCCTGTTCTCTATCTCTGAGTCTGACTTATTTTGCTTGTTAGTTCATTTTGTTCATTAGATTCTACATTTGCCAACACTTGATATATCAGTCTTTTTAACCTTAGCCATTTTTTACAATTATGAGTTATATCTCATTGTTGCTCTACTTTGCATTTTCCTAATGACTAATGGCATTGAACACCTTTTCAGGTGCTTATTTGTTACTTCTAGATCTTTTACTTTTGTTAAAGTCAAGCTTATTAATTTTTTCTTTTGTGGATCATGCTTTCTTTCTCATAGCTAAGACATCTTTATGTAATCCAAAGATTTCCTATGTTGTCTTCTAGAAGTTTTATAGTTTTAGGTTTTACATTTAGGTATATATTGTATTTTCAGTTTTGTAATTGAAGTTCATTTTTTACAAACAGATATCCAAGTGTTCCAATACCGTTTGTTGTGAAGACTATTCTTTCTCAAATGAATTGTCTTTGCAGTTTTGTCAAAAATCAGTTGCTTATACATATGTGGATTTATTCACAGTTTCATTCTATTCTACTGATCTATTTGTCTGTCTTTCTTTATACCAATTCCACACAGTGTAGCTTTATAATAAGTCTTGATATAGAATAATGTTAGTCCTCCAGCTTTGTTATTCTTTTTTCAGTGTTGTTTTTGGCAATATTGGGCCCTTGGCATTTCCATATGACTTTTAGAAACAACTTATCAATTTCTACCAAAAAACAAAACAAAACAAAACAAAACCCACAACAAACACATGCTGAGATTTTTTTATTGGAATTCTGTTGAATCTGTAGATTAATTTGTGGAAAATTGACATACTAAAAAATTTGGGTCTTGTGATCCATGGACATGGTACATCTCCCTATTTATTTAGGTCTTCTGTGCTTTCTCTTAGTATTTTTCAGGTTTCAGTGTATGGGTCTTTCACACTCTTTTTTCAGATTTATTCTTAAGTATTTTATATTTTGATGCTGTTATAAATGATATTTTTAAATGTAAGTATCCAATTGTTCCTGTGCTAATAGTTTCCTTACATATGTGTGTTGATTACTAGTCTGCTGAATACTAAAGGGGGATCCTCTGCAGGTCTTTGTGGCTCTCTTCTGGGCAGTTGTCTCTTCTCTAATACTCTGGGCTGTGAACTCAAACCACCTTAATCTCCATAGACTTTTAAATTTTTTTATTTATTATTATTTTTTCTTTATTGATTAAGGTATTACATATGTGTCCTTATCCCCCCAATCTCCCCCCACTCCCTTAGTGTCTGTGTCTATTGGTTAAGCTTATAAGCATGCATACAAATCCTTTGGTTGATCTTTCCCCCTTCCTCCCACCCTCCCTTCCCTTCCCTTTGAAGTTTGACGGTCCTGATCCAAGGGTCCCTCAAACTATGGCCACGGGCCACATGCAAATACAAATATTGTATTTGTTCCCATTTTGTTTTTTTACTTCAAAATAAGATATGTGCAGTGTGCATAGGAATTTGTTCTTAGTTTTTTTAAAAACTATAGTCTGGCCCTCCAACGGTCTGAGGGACAGTGAACTGGCCCCCTGTTTAAAAAGTTTGAGGACCCCTACTCTGATCGATGCTTCTCTGTCTCTGGATCTGTTTTTGTTCATTAGTTTATGTTGTTCATTATATTCCACAATGAGTGAGATCATGTGATATTCATCTTTCTCCGACTGGCTTATTTTGCTTAGCATAATGCTCTCCAGGTCTTTCCATGCTGTTGTAAATGAGAGGAGTTCCTTCTTTTTTACAGCAGCATAGTATTCCATTGTCTAGATATACCAGTTTTCTAATCCACTCATCTGCTGATGGGCACTTAGGCTGTTTCCAAATCTTAGCTATTGTAAATTGTGCTGCTATGTACATAGGGGTGCACATATCCTTTCTGATTGGTGTTTCTGGTTTCTTGGGATAGAGTCCTAGAAGAGGGATTACTGAGTCAAATGGGAGTTCCATTTTTAGTTTTTTGGAGAAACCCCATACTGTTCTCCACAGTGGCTGCACCAGTTTGCATTCCCACCAGCAGTGCACGAGGGTTCCTTTTTCTCCACATCCTCTCCAGCACTTGTCATTTGTTGATTTGTTGATGATAGCCATTCTGACAGGTGTGAGATGGTATCTCATTGTCATTTTGAATTGCATCTCTCGGATGATTAGTGACTTTGAACATGTTTTCATATGTCTCTTGGCCTCTGTATGTCCTCTTTTGAAAAGTATCTATTTAGGTCCGTTGCCCCCCATAGACTTTTATCTCTGTACTGAACTCAAGTATCCTCTGAACATAATCTGGGTTCCTCCTCCCTCCATAGTGGCCTGGAAACTCTCTAAAGGTAGTAAAGTGAGCAATTACAGGGCACTTTTATTTGTTTCCTCTTTCTTTTCTTCCTTCCTTCCTTCCTTCCTTCCTTCCTTCCTTCCTTCCTTCCTTCCTTCCTTCCTTCCTTCCTTCCTTCCTTTTCTCTCTCTCTCTCTCTCTCTCTCTCTCTCTCTCTCTCTCTCTCTCTCGCTTTTGTTCTGTGTCTAAAACCATTGTTTCATATATTTTGTATGGCTTTTTTCAGGTGGGAAGATAAAGCTGGTCCTTTTTGTTACATCTTGGCTGAAAACGAACCTTTAACTTTTAAAAGTGTCCTGGGCATCTTCTTTTCTTAATTTTCTATGACAAAATATTTTGAACATAGACAACAATGCAGAGACTATGCCAGTGAAACCCCATGTACCTATCACCCAGATTCAATGATTATCAACTCATTGAATCTTCTTTTCTGCTCTTCTACTTCCTCCTTCTCCTTGGATTATTTTTGAACTATTCCAGCTGCCATGTCATTTCATTAAAAAACATTTTAATATATACCTAAAAGATAAAGACTTCCTGCCGAAACCGGTTTGGCTCAGTGGATAGAGCATCGGCCTGCGGACTGAAAGGTCCCAGGTTCGATTCCGGTCAAGGGCATGTACCTGGGTTGTGGGCACATCCCCAGTAGGAGATGTGCAGGAGGCAGCTGATCGATGTTTCTCTCTCATCGATGTTTCTAACTCTCTATCTCTCTCCCTTCCTCTCTGTAAAAAATCAATAAAATATATTTTAAAAAAAAGATAAAGACTTCCTTTCAATTCCTTTAGCACATCTAAAATAATACTCTCATAATTTAAAAAATCATCAACTATACAGGCAGTGTTGAAATTTATCAATTGAGTCAGAAGTGTGTATGTGTGTGTGCATGCACATATATACTTATGATATATATGATATATAGTCTATACATTTTCAAATCAGGATCTAAATAAAGTCCATAAACTGCAGTTGGTTGATAAGTCTCAAGTGTATTTTGATCCATGCTTTCTCTCTTCTATACCTTATTTTTTCTTGCAATTTTTGAAAATTTTATTTATTAGGTGACATTGGTAAATGAAATTATATAGGTTTTAAACGTACAATTCTATGATACATTATCTGTATGTTGCATTGTGAGCCCATTACCCAAAGTCAAATATTCTTTCCATGCATATCTTTTGATGAAAAAAGTAAGTGTTTCATCCCATGGTTTCCACAGTTCAGATTATATTAGTTGCATACTCATGGAATTATTTAACATAATTTTCTACTCCTTGTATTTCCTATAAATTGGTAGTCAGATCTGAGGCTTGTATTTTGGCAAGAATGCTTCTTAGTTACCATTGTGTACTTCTTGAGAGGTACATCGTACCTGATGTCTTCTTTTTGTGATATTAGTAGACATAAATGCTCATGATCTAGATTTATTATTTCATTAGGAATTTCAAATTTCTACTTCTATCAAGCCATCTTTATATATTAAGTGGAATATTTCTGTAAATACTAGTAGTCTAAAAAACTATTTCATTATCTGGAGATACAGTTTAAGAAAGTATATAGTATAAAAAGGCTATTCCTCTTTATTTATCAGCTTTCAAAATAATGGGTTAATCCTCCAGCATTTTCAAAGGTGTTTTTTTTTAGTGTCATTATGAATGTACAAGGTTAAACATGGTTGATACATTTCCATCCATTGCAGTTTTTTAAAAAAATATATATTTTATTGATTTTTTTACAGAGAGGAAGGGAGAGGGATAGAGAGTTAGAAACATCCATGAGAGAGAAACATCGATCAGCTGCCTCCTGCACACCCCCTACTGGGGATTTGCCTGCAACTAAGGTACATGCCCTTGACTGGAATCGAACCCAGGACCCTTTAGTCCACAGGCCGACGCTCTATCCACTGAGCCAAACCAGTCAGGACCCATTGCAGTTTTTATTCTTATTCAAATCATCCCATTTTTGGCCATTCACAGCCTCTTTAGGTTGACTCTTGAGTTCCTTTGACATAATCCTGTAGTCTTTGAATGTTTTAATGATTTCTGATATAACAAGGTATTCCAAACTCATTTGAATAATTCCTGCTCCAAACTGAGACATACTTATTTTCCCAAGGAGCTCTTAGGTATGGTACTTACAGACCTCAATCAGAGCATAAGGAGTGCTCATTTCTATGGTGTTACTAATTGTTTCTAGGCCTTTTCAGAAGGCATACCTAGGAAATAATATAAAGGTAAAATACATTATGGAATTCATACTGACAGTTCCAATTCATGTTTAGACACATAGGTTTTTTATTTACCTTTGTTAATTGTGCTATTGTCTCTCCTCTCTCCATACCTAAAGTCAGGATTCTCAGTGACAACAAATTACTCATTTGCTTTATCCTGTTATGTACAATAATCTCAAAATAACAAACCAACACACCCAGCAACAATATGATTCCAATCCCTTTTCTCTCTACCTTATATAGTCATTCTCTCTATCGTTATCATTTTTGCTTTAGTTTGGCTTATTCTTACATTCATAATATTTAGAGCTATACTAGCATAGTATGTTTACAGAATAATAAGACACATGTTTATGCCGCTGATTTTAGATAACAGGAGTGTAACATACACAATTAATTTATATTTCCTGATATGTACATTTTACATACTTAACCATGTTTCCCAGAGACCCTTTCACAGAAAGAGATGTAGAGATTCTTCATTCATTGTTTCAGCTGCAAAATACTGTCTTTTGTGGAGGAGTCATTGTTTACTCCATCAGTTCTCTGTTGAAGGATTATTTTTTTCAGTTTGTTACTATGACAAACAGTGCTGTAATTAAAAAAAAAGCCTTCTGCATATGTCTTTTCATACTTTTTTTTTTGTCTGTTCATAGCTTTGCTAGTCTATCTTTGGTATAGAAATAAAACTGCTGAGTTATAGAATAAATGCATTTTCACTTTTAAGAGATAGATATTGCCAAGTCTCTTTCGTTAGACTTTGTACCAGTTTGCATTTGCACCAGAAATGTGTGAAAGTGCCTGTTTCCTCACAGTCTTGCAAACAGAATATACTGGCAAACATTTAGACTTTTTTAATCAGATAGGTGAGCAATGTGATGTCATATGTATTTTACATTTTTTTCTTTAGGAAATAATTTAAAACTTATGGAGTTGTTGCAAGAGTAGGCCATATTACCGTTTTTTGCAATATCTCTTTAATCTTCACTTTTTCCTTGACCTTGACTCTTTGATCTGGTTATTTTGTAGACTGTCCCTCAATGGGGATTTGTTTGATGTTCCCCATAGTTAAATTCGGGTTATGCATTTTTTAGCTGGCATGTCGCAGAAGTAATGCTGAGTTCTCAAGGCTTCCTTTCATGTGTTACATACTTTAAATTTGTCCTATTACTACTGAAATTAATGTGGATTACTTAATTAAATGGTGTCTGCCAGGTTTTTCTATTGTAAATTTACTTTTTTCTCTTTGTAATTAGTAGTTATTGTTAAGAGATACTTTGAGACTATATATCATCCTCATCACATTTTTACCCACTAGTTTTAGTATCCATTGATGTCCCTTGGCTAGATTAAATATTGCTTCAATAATTAAATGGTGATGTTCTAATTTTATCTTTTCTTCTACATTAATGGATTGCCATTTACATCCATATTACTTCTCCATCTGTCTATTGAAAACCATCAATTTATACTGTTGTCTTCAATTCTATGGAGACCACAGAGTTCATTCTGGTTATATTTATAACTTCCTTGCTTCAGTGAGAAATCTGCCTCCCACAAGGCTCTTTAAATCTAATAATTGTGTCAGTCTCACCTGGATGTAACGCATCATCAGTCACTGCTGATGTCCCCCCGCACTCGCATGCTAGGACTTCATATCTGTCACCAGGCCACTGCCATTCTGGGGCCCTTTTCTTCCTACACGGGCTCTGACACCCTGCACCAGGCCATCCTTCTCAGGTTCCAACATCCACACAAGCTACCACCCCCATCCCTCCCTCACCCAGACTCCTGGATGGGTACCTATCTTAAGCCCTTATAGCTTTGGGACTAAATAAGGGAAGAAAGAAGTAAAGGAAGGCAGGAAAGCAGGAAGGAAAGCAGGAAGAAATTTTCATTTTTCTTATTATGAGTAAGAATGAGCATCTTTTCAAATGTTTAACATGCCCCTTGCAATTTCTGTGTGTATGTGTGTGGTGGAGGGAGGGACTATCTGTTAACATCTATCACTTTTGCTATACATCTCTTCTTTTTTAAGGAATTCTATGTATTAGGAATATTAATATTTGTCTATACTTTAAGTTTCAAACATGTTTTCTGAATTTCTCATTTGTTTTTTCTTTATTTTTTTTGCCTCACAAAGTTTTTTTATTTATTTTTTGTAATTGAATGTATTGTCTTTTTTCTCATTGTTTCTGGATTTTTAAATCAATGTTGAAGAATAACTTTTTAAAAAGTGCTCTGATTGCTTTCTCAATTGATTTCTAATTTAGGCAGATGTTGGACTATGTTTTTGTGGGAAAAAGAACTGACTCGACTCTGTCTTCTCACACTTTCAGCTGGAGTCGAAGAGCTGGAATCGCGCTTTCTTGTCCCCGGAGATCTATTAATTTTGACAGGGAACAGAGTGCAAATGCCATGTGATGCCATTCTGCTTGATGGCAGCTGTGTGGTGAATGAAGGCATGCTGACAGGTGTGGTCTGTCTCCGTCTGCAGCTTCCCCAGTGCTCCCAGGCTCCTGTACCTGAATGACAAGGGCGAAGTGTGGGGCAGCTGTGGGCCCTCCCCGTTCCCACAAATCTCATGAACAGTTCTGCCCTGGATATATCTGAGAGTTCAATTCAAAGCTGCTTTCTGTGTGCTGATTTTCATACGGTGGTCACTTTTTGAGTCCTGAGCATTTCCTTCTTGAACCAAGGGTTCTTACAACCCTGTCATTTACTTTAAAATATTGTAGAGATCATTAGACGTTTCAGAATTATCTGTGGTTCTTCTATTTAGTATTTTTATATAAAATTTGTCTTCAGATAAACTTGGAGGGTTTAAAAACATTTAAGAACATCCTGAAACCCGCAGAGTTAAGTGCAAGCTCTTCTGAGCTTGGCTTGAAAATGTTGAAAACGTTCATGATGCAGGACTTGGCAAACCTGGGTATTTGGGACTAACAGAGTTCGTTTGTAAATAGCATGCTGGAGCTGGGCAGCTCCCAGAGGTCATTGCATCTCACTGATAAGAAAACTGAGGTCAGTGAGGAGAAGAAACCTGCTCAAGGTCGCAGTGCTTTGAATTCTCACTCACATATGCGGTTATTAGGAGGTGGTGTGTCAATATTTCTGTAAGATAAGGAAGAATCATAAAGTCTTTTGGAGACTAAACGGAAGGCTGTGAATACACACTGACATCCTTGGTTCCCATTAAAGTCCAAGTCAAATCCACTTGTCAGAAAGGTATGAAATGGAAACACACACATCACTCCTTTGTGAAATAACCGAAACAAACAAAAAAAATCAAAGAAAACATGGCAGGTCTGTTTCCTTTTCCTAAGGAATCCATACATTTATAAACATCCCTTAGTGCTCAGACTCTTGCAATGCCAAGTGGCCCTAGCATACAGGAACATGTGTCTGACTTTATACTCCGCACTCAGCATCACCAGTGGAAGTTTTACAAGCTTTGTTCCTCAGAAGCCATCACTACTTTCACAACTTCATTTGCCTCCTGTGTTTGCACTTCAACCCACTGCGAACTGCCCCTCTCCCTTCACTGGCCAAAGTACTAGTGTCTCAATCGCCAAATCCAATGGATTCTTTAAAAAAATTTAATATATATATATAATTGATTTCAGAGAAGAAGGAAGAGGGAGAGAGATAAAAACACCAATGATGAGGAAAATCATTGATCGGCTGCCTCTTGCACAGCCCCCACTGGGGATCGAACCCATAACCTGGGCATGTACCCTGATAGGGAATTGAACTATGACCTCTTGGTTTATAGGTCAATGCTCAACCACTGAGCCATGCTGGCAGGACCCAATGGATTCTTTAAATTTCTCTTTTTATTGACCTCTCTGCTGGTTTTGACTATTCTCACCATCTCTCTCTTTTGAAAATTCTCTTCTCCCTAACTTTCCAAGGCAACGCTGTCTCTCTGAGTTCTTCTACCACCAACCAAGGCGGTCAGCTTCTTGTGCTGTTCCTCTTCCCCCATCTCTTTGATTGTTGCTGCTATATCCTGGTCCTTTTCTCTTCTTACCTTACACTCAGTTCCTAAGTGGTCTTCTCATCACCTTCATATCACCTCTAAGGTGATGAACTCTGACTAAAATCTTCCTTTATACCTCTCCTCTGAGCTCTAGACACAAATAAGTTTCTAACCAGCTACAAGACATCTCAACATAGTTGTTACACAGGCCTCTCCAACTCAAGGTGATCAAAGGCAATTCCTCCTTCCTCCTATAATTCCTATATTGATAAGTAATAGCAACCTCTGCTCATTCTCCAAAGTCAGACACCAGGAAGCCACTTTCAATTCCTCTGTCCCTCTAAACTGCCAATATAAAAATACTAGAGGCCCGGTGCATGAAATTCGTGCACTCGGTTGGGGTGGTCCCTCAGCCTGGCCTGTGCTCTCTCGCAGTCTGGGAGCCCTTGGGGGAGTGGGCCTAAGCCATCAGTCGGACATCCTTAGTGCTGCCGCAGAGGCGGGAGAGGCTCCCATCACCACCACTGCGTTCGCCAGCCATGAGCCTAGCTTCTGGTTGAGCGGTGCTCCCCCTGTGGGAGTGCACTGACCACCATGGGGCAGCTCCTGCATTGAGCAGGATAGGGCTGAAACTGGCTCTCAGACATCCCCGAAGGGTTCCGGATTGCAAGAGGGCGCAGACTAGTCCAAGGGACCCCACTGGTGCATGATGAGGGCCAGGGAGAGATGCAAAAGGTTGGCCAGCCAGGAAGGGACTTTGGGAAGGCTCCAGGGTATGTCCAGCCCATCTCGCTCAGTCCCGATCAGCCGGAACCCAGCAGTAAGCTAACCACAGGTAAGAGCATCTGCCCCCTGGTGGTCAATGCACATCATAGTGACTGGTCGACCAGTCAATTGTCTGCCCCCAGGTGGTCAGTTCACATCATAGCAAGCAGTTGAGTGGCCTTAGCATATCATTAGCATATTACACTTTGATTGGTTGAACTGATGACCAGATGACCAGACACAGCATATTAGGCTTTTATTATATAGGATTTCCCAAGTTTTGTAGCTTCTTACTTCCTTATTTCTCAAATCCAGCACTTCCTTTCTACTCCCACTGCCAACTGCCATATTTCAAACCTCAGGTTCTCCAGTGGGGATTCTTGTGATCATTTTCCAACTCAATGTCCAGCCTCTAATCTAATGAAACAATTAAACATCTCCCCATTCCCTTTCTGCCACTAGGGCCTATGGGAAAACACACACACACACACACACACACACACACACACTCACACCAGAATGAAACATGCACTTAGGGCCCTTCAGGCTTTGGCTCCTACGTAGGTCTCATGGCCCTTTATTCCCAATACCCCCACATTCTAAACTGCACATTTTGGTATTCCCTACATAGTTATTTCCTGCCTATTTCAGCATCCATGTTTGGTTTTAGAGAACTCACAGTAATTATAACATGGCATTATATTTGTTTGTTATATGTCTGTGTTCCTCTCCTGACTACGGACCTCTTAAACAAGCACTATGTTTCCACTTGTATTTCCTGTGTCTAGGGTTGTCCCTGCCCCATGGCAGGCTCACAAGGAACATCTACTATAGGATGTGTAAGTGCACACATGATTTAGATGAGTGAGGGCATCTTGCCTCACAAAGTGCATGGCTTGTTTTCTGTAGGAGAAAGTATCCCAGTCACTAAGACTCCATTACCTCAGATGGATGGCTCTGTGCCCTGGAAAACACAGAGTGAAGCGGATTACAAACGGCACATCCTCTTCTGTGGAACAGAGGTTATCCAGGCCAAGGGAGCTTGCTCCAGGACTGTGAGAGCCGTGGTGCTGCAGACTGGTTAGTCAGCATCTCTTCCTTCCATTTTGTCATTTTAATTAAATGCTGTTGTTCAGTTTATTTAGTGTCTAATTTATTAGGCATGGAGCAGTCTTTAGATAACAAACCAAATATACTAAATTTATATATTTAAAATGTGAATTGAACTATGGCATACGCCTTTTAAAAATAATGGTACTGATGATAATATTACTATTTATGTGCTTTGTAGTTTATAAACTACTTGCATATATAGTACTTGCAAAACAAAGGTGCCTACATGAATCATCTGGGGCCCACACAATGCAAGTGGACTTCCACAAACCATACAGCCAGGAACTGGCTGAGCTGGACCCAGAACTCAGGTCTTTTAACCTCAAATCCTGAGTTCTTCCTAGGCAGGACTAGAAACAGAAAACTTGACATTCAAAAGTAATAGAAACTGAATTTGTCAGTATTTAATGGGCCACTTAGTTTAAATTCAAGTGACGTGTGTGTGTGTGTGTGTGTGTGTGTGTGTGTGTGTGTGTGTGAAAGAGAGAGAGTGAGCATGTGTGTGTGTGCATGCATTCTCATGAGTCGTTTCCTTAAAAGGAAGCTGCCTTTGGAAAAGCTGTGCTCTGTCCCCAGTATAGTGCTTCCCTGTCTCTGGGATGCATGGAATTGAAAGTAGAGGGAAGGAAGGCCAGACTAATAGGCTCTGAAATAGATAAGGTATTTCCATTCTAGTACTTAGATATTTTCCAATTATCCTTTAATTGCACTTGGTTTTAAACGCTGTTTAAATGTCTCTAGAGAAGACAAAGGCAATGTTGGATTGAGATTGGAAGAGCACCAGCGTAGGATTTGTCATCCTGAGAGGGTGGGGTGTGTGTTTATCGCTCAGGATTCAACACTGCAAAGGGGGACCTCGTGAGATCCATCTTGTATCCCAAGCCGATGAACTTCAAGCTCTACAGGGATGCCATCAGGTTCCTCCTATGCCTCGTAGCAACTGCCACCATTGGGATGATCTATACTTTATGTGTCTATGTGCTCAGCGGGGTAAGCTGCCTTTGTTGCATGCACATACACACTCACCCATGTCCGTTTTATACTCTACATGTTGACCTTAATGTAGGGATTACAAACATGGGAAACAAAGCCAAGCACTGAAACTGACCTATATACTCCCAGGCTCTCCAACATAGGCAATTGATCACCAAGGTCCATGATAACAATTCAATCTAATGGGATAAAACATTTTGCTTATTGAGATATCAGCATGCTTCTACTCTTGCACAATATTTCCTTATATTATTTTCAATCTGAGAATATATTTATTGCAATAACGTAATATTTAGTAGCTGTGAAATGAAAAATTTTAATCAGAACCCAGATATTCAATGTTGGTGAGGGCACATGGCAAATTGGCCCATGTTTGCCTGCTGGTAGCATATGAATCATTACAAGCCTTTTTGATTGCACTTTGGCAAAATGTATTGAGAACTAAAATATGTTCGTACCCTGTGACCCATGCTTGACTTGCTTATATTATTCCTAGAAATTTAATCTAGATAAATAAACAAAAAGAAGGAAAAAGTCATTTGCACAAAGCTTTTTGTGATCGGTTTATTTGTAATAGTGAGAGTGAGGTATCTTCCAGGAAGCTCCCGGGGAGGTGGTGAGGAAAGCCCTGGATGTCATCACAATTGCAGTTCCTCCTGCTCTACCTGCCGCCCTGACCACGGGCATTATCTATGCCCAGAAGAGGCTAAAGAAGAGAGGCATCTTTTGCATCAGTCCCCAGAGGATCAATGTATGTGGGCAATTAAACCTTGTCTGCTTTGACAAGGTATGTGTGTTTCATCTTCATTCTCACCCCCATTATAATCATCATTGTCATCCTGTATACGCGTGTTACACTTTCATGAGTCAGGAAACAGGATGTGGGTATCTGACTTCACTTTTTCCCTGGTTGGCTGTGTGACCTAGGAAAGAAACATCTCGTGAGCCCTCAGATTATAGAGAAGGGACAGTAGTTACTGCATTAGAGAATCTTTTAGGATCCTTCCATCTCCAATGGTCTATGAAACACAATTAATTAAAATAGTATTCTGTCTATCACCCAAACCCTCAGAGAACAAAATTTAAATCTTTTACTGTGATACTATTGTATCCCTAATGTTAAGAATATTGCTTGGCATAGTCAGTATTCAATAAATGCTTATTGAATGAATGAGTGAGTGAATGAATGAATGAAAAAGGAAGACTTTATTTAAAGTTATCCTTGAGTATATGGCAGTTACTCCCAGCCAGCTTCTTATTCTACCTTCTCTTGAAGGTATTCTTCTAGTCTGTATACACATATGCTGGAGTAAAATGGAAGCTGTGAGAGGGTAAGGTGGAATTGAAAGGTGGTTTTGTGTCTAAGTTTTAATTTATAAGGTGATTGAGTGATGACAGGGAAAGGTCAATGTTATTCACATTCCCTCTGGAAGGAAGAGGCATAGTTCACCAGGCAAGGCCACAGGAAGCATGCCAGGTTTGGATCAGGAAGCAAAGCAGGAGTGAGGGGAGTGCTTAGGCCCTCATCCTTTATTGGGGTTTATTGGGGTGGCCTTTATTGGGGTTTCTGCAGGAAATGCAAGACAAGGCAGGGTAAACAACCCATGATTGGCTAGTTTGAGTGGTTCTGGTGAGCTTTAGGGTGTAGAGATGGTCCCTAGTTGTCTGATACCTGGCCCTGGGATGAGTAAGGAAGAGGAATATTGTCTCCTGGGGAGGGTGACCAGAGAGAGGAGAGGTTTGGCTACCCAGTGGTTGGGTATTGCATAGCAAATATGTGCTCTTGCCTGAGTTCCTTGCTGTCTCTTCTACTAGTAATTGCCAGCCCCAGAGAGGGAGTCTCTTTTCAGCTAGAAGTATTTTTTTAGATGTCAAACATTACAAAAATACTTAAAATATGTACAAGACAAAGCTATTATAGGCAGGAGATTATGGGCAAAGGCATAGAGTCTGAAGAGCAATAACATGTGTTTTGATCAGAACAGGACATTAGTAGTGGGAGAGGGTGTTTATAAACCTTGAATGTCTGGCTAAGAAATATTTCTTTAGGCAGTGGGAAGCCATTGAAGGTTTTTATTTTTTATTGTTGCCTTTCCTTTTCTTATTCTTTTTATTGTGGTAAATACACACAATTTAAAATTTACCATTTTAACCTTCTTAAGTGGCTTTAAGTGCATTCAAATTATTATGCAACCATCACCACCACCCATCTCCAGAATTGTATTCACCTTCCCAAACATAAATCTGTACCCATAAACAGTACATTGGAGGTTTTTGATAGCAGAAAATTAATGAGATGGGATCTATATTATCTAATTGTTGAACTATCAAGCTATCTACCAAGAACAAAAGGTTAATGTGGCTCTTGCTACTATTTCAACATTATTTTGTGATCAAACTAGAGTTATAAGGAAAGATGTTCTATTTATGAAATCATATTATCCTTGGACTTGGAAAAAGAAGTGGGGTGGGAAGATAATTGTGACAAGAATTTGAATGTTAAATAAATAATTATTATGAGTAATTATTATTATTATCAGCTCTTACTCGATGCCAGACATTAAATTAAGCACTTTATTGTATTATCTCATTTAATCTTCACAACAACTTTATATGATTATAACCATGTTACAGGCAAGGGCTCTGATGTTTAGAGAAATTCAGTAATTTGCCTAGATCACACAGCTGGTGTTTTAACTCAGATAAACTTTTCAGCATTACACTACACCGAGAAGAGTACCAACAAGCACCTTTTAACTAAGTATGTGTCAAATAACAAACCATTTCTTTAGGACAATAGAAAACTCTCCTACTCCCATTACTTGTTTCTGATGACACACTTTTAACTTCTGCAATAAGAACTGGGATTCACCATTTTTTAGCTCTTGTAGGCTTACCAAGAACTTTGCCATCTGTTTAATCTGACCTCAGAATCTCCGAACAAGCCTCTGAAATATGTAAGGCAGGTCCGGCTTTCTTTCTTTTATTGCTGAGATCACTAAAGTGCAAAGAGATTAAGCGCTTGCTGGTCATACAACTGGGATGAGTTCATCCATGCTTCCCCCGGGAGTCCAGATACCCACCTCACTGTGTTCTTGCTGGAAGTACTGATCTCTATAAAATGTTGTGGCCTATGTTATTCCACTAAGACGAACCTTATTCGTCGTTGCAATGGGGAGCTAGATCTCCAGAGTAAACGGAGTGCTTGTTTCTGTTTAGACAGGCACCTTGACAAGGGAGGGCCTGGATGTCTGGGGAGTCATGCCCTGCGATAAGAATGGGTGAGTACTGTTCACATAAAAGCATCCACACCTGTAGAGAACCTTCACAAGTGGTGACTTGAGCCAAAACTGACAACAGTTGCTGGCAAGCAAGACCTCAAGCGCTCTGGAGAATGACAGTTTTGCAGTTTCTTTTATGCATTTGAAATTAAGGAGGGAACTGCATAAAGGTGGACAAAAGCCACCTGTGAGGTGATTTTCCATAGAATCCCTTTATCACACATAGTACCTTGGACTAAATGCACTGAAGTTTTTCTTTTCCTGGAACTCTGTGTTTTCTTAGGAAAATGAACAATAGAGACAATTTAGCTTGGGCTTTGGTGAGCAGTGGTTGACAGCATAGCTTCATTTAACTTCTGCTTCTTAATGGTTCCACTAATATTTTGCACTAAAACCTATGTTTGCCCCTGTCCCAGCCCCTGCCACATGCCTCACACAAACCCAGGAGATGAAGAAGTTTTGACACTGCATTCAAATCCTTGCTAAAATGTAATTTGCAGTCAGCATATCAGTCAGGGGACTGAAGTTGGCCCAGTGTACCTCATTTGGACAATACTAAGACACTGTCCTTCAAAGCCTTCTTCTGTGCCAGGAGGAAGGACACCATGTTCACAATGAATTTCAGTAAAAGGAACGTCCGTGGAGCTGGGCCAGTGTACTCATGTTCCTTGGTATTCTAGTTCTGAGAATTCCACATTTTGGCTGCCCCAGAACTCCTCAGTTTTGGGCAGCTTTCAGCTCCAAGCGGGGATTTGCATAACCTTTCCTGAGGCCCCCTGGCGGCCATGCCTGGGATTACTTCTCTTCCAGCTTTTCTCTGCAATTTCCAGTGTGAACAGAAAACATTCGACATTTCCTTTTTTTTTTAAATGAAGGTATTTCTCACTTACAAACTAAATCTCAAAGCATTTTACTCATAAAAGGTTCATAGCAGTTCTTCTGCATTATGCAGACGACATACAATTTATCCACAAAATATTTTAATTATAGATGTGTAATACATTTTCATATTAAAACATGAATATAAAGTGTTTATAAACAAGTCTGTTTCCTGGGTTAAAGAAATTGATCTTGGTACTTGGTATACAGAAGAAGCCTCTTATTAGTATAAATTTTTGAAGTTCTTTTTATTTTCCTTGAAGATAGATTTGGATATATGCCTGGACTTCTTGTTCATTAATATTTTTCTGTTTCAGCTTCAACAAAAAGTGTATGCATTTATTAAAATATGTGAACATCTTGAGAGCAGTATTTTTATTATTTATATTTGTGTTCCTTATGCTGTAGCACTATACCAGGTGCACAAGTAGATGCATAGTATATGTTTGTTCATCCAAAACTAACTAAATGCGTTCCATCTTTTGAATGCTATTCTACCTATTGAATTGACATCAAACTTATTTATTAAGCTTTTTATTTCTAAATAAAACTTGTCAAATTTAAATAAAAATAATTCATATAATATTTAAGCTATTGATTAATAAGCCCATTACTCTTTATTCCCATCTTCCTTCAAAAAGGTGAAAGTTGGTTTCAAATGACTTAAATAACAATTTAAAATTAAACAAAATTACCAACTTTAATTCATAAAATGAGAGAAAGCAGATTCAATCCTAGGTAAGAAGTTAGCTCCTGACTTATAGTCTATTAAATGTCGTCTAATAAAAGGTGAGTCATAATAAGTCTTAGCTTTTCCAAAAAGGGCTTGATACTTAAAGAACTTTTGGCACACTACCTGAGCTATCTGAGTTTAAAAATCTCAAGCATTCAAATAAAAATACAAGGACAGGGATAAGAGAAGAGTTCTATTTATTTGTTGTGTAAACCAGAGTCTGGCCCAATCTCAGGAATTCAGAATTACATACTGATGACAATGCGTGTGCCATATGAAAAATAAGATTCCACTTTCCCTGATTTGTGTGAGCTTAAGCATCCACGTTGATCACACTGCTGGTGGCTTCTTCCTTTTACATGTTTACCCAAATGCCAGGGGCTTGTTGTAAACTACTAAGATAACTTAATCCTCTGATATATAATAATAGATATGATCAACAGGGTCAGTAATCAGCTGAGAGGTTTTGAACTCTTAGAGAAGCTTAGATAAGGAAGCCAGCAAGAAATATGGCTGGATTATGTGTTAACGCTGTGATGTGGAGACTTTCGAAAACAAAAGGCTAGAGCAACCTAAGGCAGAATTTAAAGAAATGCAGTGTCCATATCATGAGAAGTAATAATCTGATCCTCAAGACCACATTTTAATCAAACTATGACAAATAAAAACTTACTCAAGAAAGTAACTAGAAAGGTGAGTGGTCTGCAAAATGTGTATTAAAGGCACAGCGCAAAGCTTCTCTGTAAACTCAGAGGAAGGGAGGGTTTTCACAGGAACCTCTAGCTGAGCTGGCCCACAGAAGTTGGAGCACAGGTAGACTGACTGGCTCCAAGAAGCATGTTTTGCCTCAGTGTTCAGGAAGCACTTTCTGCTATCAGAAGTCTTCCTAGGATGAGTTGCTCTATGAACCATCTACGGGGCTACACATTTAAGAAGGGACTGACAACAAGGTTGCAGAGGACAGTCCTCTAATGGCCAGAGGCTGAACTTGATGACTTCAACCCTGAATTAGTGACAGCACACTGCACCTGACATTGCAGTTGTATCCCAGCAGATTTTAGATGAAGCCACTTCCTACAGGAAGTGATGGTGATGATGACTGCAATAGGATACACTAGATGCCAGGGTGGAAGAGAGGAATGCAGTATCCCTTTAAACATATTTTTAGGTTATATTTCTTTACCATTATGCTCTTCAGATCTCCCATAGCTACTCATTCATTTATTCACTCATGCATTTGTTTTCTGTCTAATGTTGGCCAAACATGTTGGAGAGATACAGAAGGCATAGCCCTGCCCCAAAGGATTAAGGAAGGAGATACACAAATAGCCATAGCGTGGGCAAAGCTGTTCTGCCTCACGGCATTGGAAATGAAGTGGTCTGAGAGTTTGAGCAGGAGTGGATGTACTTAGAATTAAAAGTGATACTTCTAGTTCCTTTCATTCCTCTGGAATTAAATCCATACCAGAGAAAGAGTAAGGGAAAGACCTTGAATGACCTTTCTCATTTTCACTGAACTCTTGTAAGGATGATGGCTAAATGAAGCACTATTAATTTGGGGTGGCTGGAGAGTGGGTATATAATGTAACAAAACACGTTAAATTACTTTCCAAAAAGTCACCTCTGGAAGCTCCATTTTGGATGGAGAATTGGGCTGAAGCCCTTTCCCTTTTCTCCTTTAGCTTCCAGGAGGTCCACAGCTTTGCCTCGGGCAGGGCTTTGCCATGGGGCCCACTGTGTGCCGCCATGGCCAGCTGCCACTCTCTGATCCTTCTCGATGAGACCATCCAGGGAGACCCTCTGGACCTCAAAATGTTTGAAGCCACCAACTGGGTAAGCCTCTGACCTGCAGAGAATCTAAGAAGCTTCTTCAATGCTAGAGAAACACAGGTTTTATCACTGATAGTCAATACTTGTAAGATGTGAAGTCTTCAATAATGGAGGACATAGAGCAGTGAGAGACAGACCAGTGTGAGCCTCGTTTCCTTCCCTGTACATTGTATCTTCATGGTGGGGTTATTGTGATTAAATTAAATTATGCCCTTAAAAAATTCTGGTACATATTACAGGCTCAATTGCATGAATGTAATTAGAATTATTATGTAATTTTAGTTATTATTTCCAAATTTTCAGGTTGTAGTATGAGCAATGTCTTGTTTCAAAGTTTTCTAGAACATGGGGGGTTAGGGAACATCACTGCCCCCCAAGCTTAGGATAACTCATTGTTATCAGGAGTTTTATTTTTATTCATATTATATTGGTTTTGTTTCTAAGACTAGAAATAGTAAAAAGGGAAACATGAGCGCTTTCACTGAGACTCTAAAGTAGATTTAAGAGCAAGGGGTGTTGTTCAGGAAGAGGAATCTGGCTTTCCCGGTTCTAGTTTTGGCTCTGCTCTAGCTGAGCACTTGACCCTGTGAAGTTATCTCTCCTGTTGGGGCTACGTTCCCATGACCTTAAAATGAAGGGATTGAAGTAGACCAGCAGTGTTTACATAAAACGAAACAAAAAGAACCACACCTGGAATATTTTCTTAAAAGGAAACATTATTTAGATGCACTTTATAAAAAACGAATAGTTGGAGTGTCTGTGATTGAGATGGGGAGTAAAGGTAAAGCTTAGGGAACACACGGCCCCGCCTTACTCAGCCACAAGCCCACCACGCCTGTCCCCCGTAGCCAGGTCCCTGTAGCAGCTCTGGGCCCCTATGATACATGTGTGAGCCCCACCGAAGGAGACAATCCTTACGGTCCTTTTCAACTCTAGTAGGACATGGTTCTGTAGTGGTCTGATATGACTTTGCTAATCTTACCCTTTCTGGGTTACAGTTTCTGTATTTTTCAGTAGGGATTACAATTTCCTCTTTTAGATTTTTTTCAGCCACTCAATGAGATGGTTGCAAAGCATTTTGACATCTTTGGTAAAAGGCTCTTGTGACTATGATTTAGGGTAATCCTTACAGCAATTACTGAGTCTTTACTGACCAGCAACCACGTACCGGTACATCACAGTCCCTGCCGTACCTCACTGTGAGGACCATCAATTCAAATTAGACAGAAAGGGAAGAGCAGGAATGACAGTGGACTCCAGGATAAAAAAAGACAGTAAGGTGCTTGCCTCACACACAAATAAGTCTGGCTATCCATGCTCACTATTTTTGAGTCAAGCTCTTCAGAAAGAGACTGAGACCTTTACACAGCATGCTCCAACAGAGAAAGCAGGATAAATTGCATGAATAATTCAGAAGTGTTTGCCCTTGAAGTTCCGCAGCATTTTCAATGCATTTTTTTCCCCTGTGATGAAATAAGACTGGTTCACCTCCATCTAGCCAAGGGAGGAGAACCGAGAAAACATTGAGGTGGTCTCAGGATTTTCTCAAGACGAGGGTTTGAGCATAGTATCAATAAATCTCTACAACAAAAAATATTCCATTTGTGAAATAGGAAATGGCTACTTCTGGGGACAATTTCCACATCCGGGAAGTGCCGGCACATGCCATGGTAGTTAAGCCCAGCAAAACAGCCAGCCAGGTAAGCTTCATCTGCTATCCACTCTGAAATACCCAACCTCAAGGGGAAATTCCTGTTAGGCCCACACTTTTGAAAGGTCATAGACGTGTCTTCTATGACATGAGAAAACTGATGGGAACTTGTGTCTCTTATTTGCTAAAAACAGGATTGGGGGAGGAATAGTTAATTCCCAATAGGTGGAAGCTATGTTGGTGTGTCCTTCTCCATTCCCCACCCCTCAACCAGGTCCCAGTGGAAGGAATTGCAATCCTGCATCAGTTCCCATTCTCATCAGCCCTGCAGAGGATGACAGTCATTGTCCAAGAGATGGGGGGTGACCGGTTGGCATTCATGAAAGGTGCACCAGAGAAGGTGGCCAGCTTTTGTCAACCTGAGACAGGTAAGTGGACAGACTTGTACTACAGCTGGCTAATTTATATTTCCAGTCCAAATATGTCCCCTGAGCACTTGACCTATGAATCCAATTGCCTATTGATCATTGCCAATAGGATGACTCATCTACATGCCAAACTCAATACCAAAATTAAGATTATCTTTCTCACTTCCTGTATTTCCCATCTTGGTGAATGACACTACCATTCTCCTTCTCCCCCAATTTGAGGTTCTTCCCAGATTTGTCCCTCTCCCTCAGTGCTTCTGTCTTGGCAATTGCTAACCCATAGTCCTATCACTCCATCAGCTCAGGCCCTCATCTTCCCTCTACTGGATCACTTCAACAGTTGGTGAATTGACCCCTGCTCCCAGTCACTCCTACCCTGATTCATCCTTTATACTCTGACTAGATTGGGTTTTCCATCACCAAATATAACTATGTTGTCACTTTCCACTTTTCTTCTGTTGGTTGCTTCCCATAGACTCCAGGAATAATCTCAAATTCCTTTAAGATCTTATATAAGGCCTTCATGATCTGACTCCTATTAAACTTTCCAGATACATCTTACCACTCCTATCCTCACATCCTGTGCTTTTCCTGAGCTGAACTAACTACTCAAGGCTGTTTGTCTCATGTGTTCATGCCTGAGCACATGGTCCTCCCTCAGCCAAAATGTCCTTTCCTTTCTTTCATCTAACCACTTCCTCCCAGACTTGTATATGTGTGTCTAAGTGATTCCATAGCATAGCACACTGCAATTACTTGGGTCATAGAAATGATTTCATTCGATTACATTGTTAGTCTACTATTTGATACCTTAATAAACAGAGATCCTGCAGTTTAATCTCTGCAGAGCCAATGCCTGGCACATAGCAGACTGTCAGTAAATGTTAGTTAAACTGTAGAAATTAAGAATTATACATATTTCTCACCCTTTATTTTTCTTCTTGTTCTTTGTCTTCGTTTTCATCTTCATCTTCTTCTTTCTTTAAATGTTTCCTTTTCAGTTCAGCTTCACTGAATACCAAGAGGTCATTCTTGACAATGTAGTTATTTTTAGGGTGGGTTCCCACTGACTTGTTGTGTACCTTTTCAGAAATGTGGTGGTATTGTTTGTTTGTTTGTTTTGTGTTTGTTTGTTTTTTTGCAAGAACTAGATCTGTTTCTCTACCAGTACCAACTGAGTAGTAAATGTTGCTTACTAATCTTGTGTTATTTTCTGAACAGTGCCAGCTAGTTTTGTTAGTGAACTTCAGATTTACACAACACAGGGCTTCCGGGTCATAGCACTGGCCTACAAAAAGCTGGAAATGGACCACCACACCACTGCCTTGACGAGGTGAGTGGGGAGGATTCTCACAAAGCAGGATGATTGGGTGGAAAGATGCACCAGGCTGGGCAATAGACCCAGCAACATAGATTGCAGGATTCATGGGCGTGAAATGCTTCTGAACCTAGTAGACAGGGATATAGTCATCTCTACCCTGTCTGAATCACAAAGCTGATGACTGGGAGAATTTATGAGAAAGAGCTGTATACACTGTGAAATAGGATGTGGTTGTACAGCTTTGTGAAAACACATATATGATTATAAGCAATGTTTCATAGTGTGAAATTAAGGTCATGTCCTTATTTTGAACCAAATAAAAGTAGCTAATTTTTAAAATTATAGTTGGTGAATTAGTTGAAAGTTAGAAAACATAACATTTGAAAAATATATTGATAAGAAATACACAACTTAATGAAAAACATATAGCTTAGACTTGTATAAATTAAGTAATGTCTGTAGAAAAACAAGAAAAAGCTTCAGGGTGGCCATTATAGAGAAAGCTTTGATATAATTAGATTAACATAGGGATCCCCAAGGACTAAAATGAACTCCTAGTTTAATTTTATCTGTTGTTTTATTTTCCACTGTTTTTAGACTATTGTGTTTATTTCACCTTCAATGCCATGTCCAGTACTCTTTCCAGCCATTATTGTAACACTACTATGGAGATAATCATGGCTTATTTTGTTACTAAGGATTTTAAATTTGGGAGGTCTAACATATTTGTTTTCAACCCTGTCAGGCTCAACAACACTCTCTTATTGCAACTATATTTTGTACCACTTCCTCTTATATATTAAAATAAATTCATATGTATATAATCTGCACATATTCTTTGTAAAAATAAACATGATTCCATCCTATACAGTAAAAATAAAAGCAAAAAATACAATGTATTACAAAAGTAACAGACAACTCAATAAAGCTCAGCTGACTCCACTAAAACAAAATAAAGCAATATGTTGCTTGCACCGTGTGCAGGATCATGGGGCTAGCAATGCAGACTGATACAGGTGTTATACCCTGCAGTCTCAAATAGCACCAGCAGTCTTGCTGTCAGCGAGGTGACTGTGAAATGCTTTAAAACTCTTGGTAAAATCCTGAGTAAAACAGTACAATCTCCTTTCAACTTACACAGAACTTACATTCCTGGAACATTCAATAGAATATTAAAAATGTGCAAAATTACTTTGTGCTTATATATAAAGCAGAACTATGGGAACTATAAACAATTTTGTTTATTTATCATAATATAGTTGCATTATATATACTATGATATACCATGCTATGTGGTATAATATAAGCAGGATAAGCCTATACTGATTTAGGAAAGTTTAAACAATCTTTTAGTGTGATGAATGCCCTGTAAAATATTCAAAGGGCACCTGGGATGCAAGGTAGTTATTCATTGTGCATTGGTCATTGCAGAAAATCTTGCATAAATGTCTTAAAAGTTCCCAAAATGTCCTCTAGAGGCAGTAGTGCCACTGCTGAGAATCACAGCTGTGTCCTAACCCTGTCCTTTTGTGATTGGGCAGAGAGGCCCAGAGGCAGAAGTGACTCATCTAAAGTCATCGAGTATTAGATTCCTGGGCATATTGGGTCACTTTCCTCAAGGCCAGCTTAATGTGACCCTTAACCAAAGGGTCACTTTGACTATTGTAATTTAATCAACTCAGGTCACTCAAATCATTGGTCAGAGAGCTGAAGTGAACTTTGAGATCAGATCTCACATTTTAAAGAAGAGGAAAGTTGAGCCCAGGATGTGGCAGAATTGGGAAGGAATTTTGTTTCCTGGGAGCCTGTCAACAGATATATACCAAGATTCTGGATACTATGCTGTTGCTTCTGATTACTATAATAAAATATGTGCATATCTACAAGTTTCAAACTCATGGCTTTGGGGCTTGTATATGCAACAAAGACTGATGGTGGAGACACACGAGCAATCTGGAATGATGAGGGCTACAGCACACAGGAGAGTACATGCCCTGGCCAACAGCATTGAAATTCCAACGTTTCAAAATTTGATAAGGTCCAAACACAAATTCACTAATTCAATCTGATCTTGGGTCATCAATTTTCCCTTCCTGTGTTAAAGCCACATCAGCACTACATCTTTTCCTAGCTAGGTTAATTTACCCAACCTTTGCTAATCCCTGATTGAATAGAACATTCTTTCTGTGGTGTTTGTGTGTATGTTTGTATGTTCGCTCAGAGTGCTTCCAGCACAGGTATCATAATTTTTTTGAGGGTTCTTGGCCTGCCTTGTGCATATTTCATCCTTTAAAAATCACATGGATTTTAAGAACATGAAGTATAGTCACAAGGATGACAATGCTCCTTTTGTATTACACTCTTTATTCTTTATTATTTTTAGACTAGATTCATGCACTGGAGGGGGGCGTCCCTCAGCCCGGCCTGCCCCTCTCACAGTCTGGGAGCCTTCAGGGGCTGGAGGCGACCTGATGATCAGAGGAAGCAATGCCCCCATCACACCTCTGCTGCTGCCACTGCTGGCAGCACAAGCCTCAGCCAGCTCTGGTTACCTGAGCCTTGGGTGGCCCTGGGTGGCTGGGGGGCTGAGAGGACTGGGGGACTCTGGAGGCAGGTGTGTGGCAAGGTCAGGCCCACTTGGTGCATGCCTGCCACCCTGGTGGGGCTAGGGGACTGGGCACCACCATCTTTTGGCTGTGGGCGCCACCATCTTTGAGACATGGCAGTCAATTAGCATATTCCCTCTTTATTAGAAAGGATGCTTTGGGAGGAGGTATAGCCTATGCAGGAAGAAGAAAAAGATATCATACTATTCCAAAATGCAGAGCTTGAGACCCCTTAAGGGATTGCTTTTCCTCTTTTTTTAAAAAAATATATTTTATTGATTTTTTACAGAGAGGAAGGGAGAGGGACAGAGAGTTAGAAACATCAATGAGAGAGAAACACCGATCAGCTGCCTCCTGCACACTCCCCACTGGGGATGTACGCGCAACCAAGGTACATGCCCTTGACCGGAATCGAACCTGGGCCCCTTGAGTCCGCAGGCCAACGCTCCATCCACTGAGCCAAACTGGTCAGGGCGTGCTTTTCCTCTTTATTTCTTGACTGAGACTGAATACTCATGAAAAGAAGAAACATGTAATATTAGAGCTTTAAGAGACTTTGGAAATACATTCATTTTGCTAACTTTTTTACAAAAGAAGAAATAGATCCTCAGACAAAGAAAGTGATTTACTCTTGGTCACACAGCAAGGTAGGTACAGAGCTGGAATTATTTATAACTCTGGACTCCTGATTGCTATTCATTGAACGCTACAAAGACTATGTGCCAGAGGAACCAGAATGTGAGTGCCAACGTAGACTGCAAGACTATGTCAGATACTGGACCCTCTGGCCATTTTCTTGGCCTGATCTAATGCCTTGTGGTTTGACCATGTCATATCACCTCTGGACATATCTAAAGCCTGAGGCATGGATATGAGGGCCACTAGAAAGATTGGAGGACCTAAATCAGGCATCAATTAAGTTATCCTTTAATGACCAGCTCAAATATCACCTCCTCTAGGACGACTTTATCAATCATTCCACCCAGAAATAATTAGGACTCTTATCTGTGCATTATCATGATACCTTTCCAAGCCCTCTATATGTCCAAAGTGGTCAAGTCTGATCTTGTCCTCCGGACTGAACGTGGAATCTCTGGAGTCAGGAGCTATTATAGTCTCTCCATATTCTTCCTCCTTTCCTGAGTCCAATTTTTGCATTTTCTTAGGTGTTCAGTAAATGACCATTGACTTGACAAACTGACTGACTTTGGTTCTTGTGAAAATCCTCTGGCAGTAGAATTTTTGAAAGAGGAAATGAATTTTTATAAGTTGCCTGGCGAAAATGGTAACCCCAGACACCAGACCCTAGGCAAACATTGGCTGAGCACCTCCTCTGTGTTGAGTACCATGTGGGTGTTGTTGAACTTGTTGTTAAACCAGGTGATTTTACCCTCAAGAAAGAAATTGAAATAGCGATAGATCAGATAGAAAAGAGTGATAATATATGGACAAATAAAATACAAGCAAATCTGAGATAGAAATAATATACTGAGGAAACAAGTATTTTTATCTAGGGAGCCTTTATAGGAAGTTGTATGTGCATTGGGCCTCAAAATATAGGAATGATTTCAGTGACAGACCAGGAGGAACATATAATAACCTTTTTCATGAAATAAGAAAGAATGTCTCTGGCAGTCTAGAGCAAATGTTTAAAGATGGTCGAATACAGAGCATACCCATGGTGTGTGGCCCGATTTGGCTAGAGATTAGGGTGGATGAAGAATTTAGTGATAGATGAACCTGAAAAAACACTGTAGAATCCGATTGTGGAGAGAGTTAAATGTCAGGCTCAGAATAGGAAATGTTATCCTTCCAAGCCTACTTTGAGATGAGTAGTTCCAACTGTGTCCGCTCCCTGCCACTCTGGAGGTGTTAGCAGTGTTTTGTGAGCATCATGCCCCTGGCCAATGTGAGGCACACATAGCCAGCAAGGTAAAGTGGCTTTTCTGGATATTGCTTTCATCTGTATTTCAGCTAGATACAGGCCATGCTGATGTCTTGCTCTTGTGTCTACTAGAGGTGTCTGAGTTTCAGATAAATGAATCTTGGAAGAATCTTTCAGCCCCCAACCCCAAATGCATGCCCCTGCACTTGGTCCTGTGGAATGTCTTGGAAATGTCCTTGCAGTGAATGGGAGCCTTAGAGACCCCACTTGCTGCAGAAGCATTCATACTTTATGTAGAAGAGCAATGCTACCCAGCTGACAGATAGAGGGGGGAGAGTGGACTTTAAAGAGAGACTACGTTTTTGAGATTATGGCCTCTACCCCTGGGACTAAAATGATATTGATTATAGCATTGGTTTCTAGAAGAACTGGCATTTTATATTTTTCTTGTTCCTCACTTCTTTTTCATGATGCTTTGTACCAGAGGTAGAACTCCTCTCTGGTGATTGCCAGAAGTGAGATAATGAAAATCACTGCAGCAGATGGAAGAGACCTTTGTGGCCATTTAGGTCATTTTCTACAAAGGTTAAAGCCCATTTTTTGCTTAATAAGTACTCTCTCTTCCTCTTGATTTAGTCAGAGGAAATGTCTCAGTATCCTTATGTCCCCTTCCTGTCTGGATAGTTCCTAGCACATATTCAGTACCTTGGGAATGATGCTTGAATGAGTGAGTCAGTACCACTCTAACAAAAAGATATTTGTCTTTATTTTTGTTTGCTAACTGTAAGAAGGACTATGACATGTTATTTCTGTTCAATCATTGTATATATATGTGTGTGTGTATGTATGTGTGTGTATGTATATATGTGTATGTATATATATATATATATTTCCAGGGACCAGGTAGAAGCAGACCTGATATTTCTGGGATTGCTGATCTTGGAGAATCGATTGAAGGAAGAGACAAAACCTGTCCTAGAAGAGCTCATCTCAGCCCGGATAAGGACAGTAATGATCACAGGTATATAAAAAACAGTAGAAAGCAGTAAGAATTTGATGGGAAATAGAGATTCACTCACTTAGCAAATATGACTACCTACTATGGAGCAGACACTATTCTAGGTGCTGGAGATGGGCAACAAAAAGGCAACGTTATTGTTCTCACTGAGCTTACTTTCAGGTGGGATGAGATAGAAAGTCAATCAATAAATTGGCAATCAAATAATCAAATAAATGACTAGTAATGAGTGTTATGAGGTACATAAAACAAAAAAGGGTGATGTGGCAAAGTGTCCGACTGGATACCTTGGATGAGGTGTCTTATCTGGGAGGAGATACTTGAAATATCACTTGAATGAGAAGATATAAGCCATGTAAAGATGATGATTTCATTGTCAAATATTAGGAGAAAAAGAATGCTTAGTCAACATGATCTGTAAACTGCACTCAAAACCCACCAATAATGTTCTGCAGATTTAAAAACAATGCTGTCCTCTCTACTTCTACTCCCAAGCCCCAAATCACACAAATAAGGGAGAAGTGAGGAAAGATCATGCAAATGTGTGAAATTTCCTAATGAATGCTTCTGAACGGAGAAGAAATGATTTCCTAATGCATTCATATTTTGTAAGTGTGTCTTCCCTTTCCCTGATCTCATAGACACATTCAACTCTATTAATTGTGTCACCAAGATAGAATATTTCTCCACCCCACATCCCCTGAACCCAATTCTACTGTTGGGAACTCTAGAATAATTTTATTTTCCCTTCTCCTATTCCCATCTCCACTATCCAAGAGACTTTTGGACAATGTTTACTCTCTCCCTTTCCAGTCCCTCTATCCAACTTTTAGGTGTTGCTGAGTTAATTTATTACTTATTAAAATATCCCCTACATTATGATGCCTCTGTTTCAAAAATATTTAGCACTATAGTCACGTTCTCATAATCTATCCTTAATCACTTAGACTTATGGAGAAACAAGGGTTGATTACCCTCCCTCTTTACTTCTTCCCTCATATTAAATTTCTGTTCTGTTTCTTTCCTTGCTTGGTTATAATATTTTTCTCAAGAATTGTCCTTGGACAAGATAGAAGGATGAATGCTCTCCAATTTCTTACATAGCCTGGAATATCTCTTTGCTCTGACAGTTGAATGAGTATAGAATTTTTGGGTTACAATCCTTTTTTTCTTAATAATCTGTATGTGTCTTTCCTTTGTCCTTTGCTTTTTAGTGTTGCATATTACAAGTTCAATGCCAGTCCACTGTGGGTGGCTTGTTCCTTTCTGCATATGATACTTTTCCTTTAACTTTGAAGTTTAGAAATGTTATCAGAATATGCTTATAAGTTTCTTTTTTCATTAATTTGGTCTGGAACATAGTGAACACTTTAAATCTGTCTTCTTCCTCACAGGACATTTTTTTCTATTGTTCAAAAATTTCTTCTATTGTTCATTTAATTATTGCCTTTATTCTTTACCTTTCCTATTTCCCTTTTAGAGTTTCTATTATTCATATGACAGCCCCCCTGCATATACCCTCTCAGTTTATCATCTTTTTTCTTTTGGCTGATATGTTTTTATAATTATGCTTTGTGCTATAAGATTTTTTTTTGTACCCAGTTTATTTAAACCACAAGCTCAGGTCTCAAAAATGACTATTATCTTCTCCAAATCACCTGCTGAATTAAGTTCTTAAATCATGTTTTGTGAGTGGTTTTAAACTTTTTAAAATTTATATTTTTTTAGTGCAGTTTTAATCTGTCTCCTGCAGCTACTCTACTTTACCAATCATGTATTCTGGCTGTTTCTCCTTATCTTTTCTTATTTAGCTGCTGGGGTTTCATAAATAGGTTGTTATGTAGCTTTGTCAAATGACCGAGACTCAGGCCTCGGTTGCATATTCTAAACAGTAGAATTCCAGTGGCTGGTAGATGCAAAAGGGGCTTGCATTGCAAAGCAGAACAGTGGCTGATGTCCTGCCGAGGCAGGTAGAGGAAACCTCTTAGCTCTCAACCTGAGGGTACAGCATCTCCTTCCCACCACTTAGACTTTTGAGGATCCTCATAAAGTTTTGGTAGAAACCTGTGTTAAGGATAGCGATCCAGATCTTATATTATTTATTGTTCAGTAGCTCTAAAAATGACAATACTGTACCTACCCTTTCAAGAAGCCTTACAACCAGAAGTGTTCTTTACCTTCGCTCCTTTATAGTTGTCATGTATATGACAATGAAAACTCCACCAGGCAATGCTAAATTTTTTACTTTCAACAGTCAAGAATTAAAGAACATAAATGAAGAAAAATAAACTTATATTTACCCCAAATTTTATTATTTCTGTTGCTATGTTTTTATTCTTCATATTCTAAGTATCATTTCCTTTTAGTTTAGAGACTTTTTTAAGCCAAGTTGGTGTGGCTCAGTGGTTGAGTGTCCACCCATGAACCTAGAAGTCACAGTTTGATTCCCAGTCAGGACACATGCCCAGGTTGTGGGCTCGATACCCAGTGGGGGGCATGCAGGAGACAGCTGATCAATGATTCTCTCTCATCATTGATGTTTATATCTCTCCTCCATTCCTCTCTCTGAAATCAATAAAAAACATTTAAAAATTAAAAGAATTTCTTTTAGCATTTCGTTTTGAGCATGTTCTTTAGCAAAAAATTATCTTAGTTTCTCTTTATTTAATATCTTTATTTTTACTTTACTCCTAAAGGATATTTTCATTAGCTAAAGGAGTCTGAGCTTATAGTTTTTTTCTTTCTGTACTTTAAAGATGTCATTCTACTGTCATCCTGCCTCCATAGTTTTTAATCAGAAATCTGTGATAATTTTCATTAGACTCATATTTTTTTATATATACTGTATTGGTTTTCTTTTCCTAGCTGCTTCTAAGACATTTTCTTTATCTTTTGTTTTCAGAAGTTTGATTATGTGTCTGGATGTGGTTCTCACTGAGTTGTTCACTGAGCTTCTTGAATCTGTGAATTTAAATTTGTAAACACATTAGGAAGTTTTCTGCTATTATTTTTTCAAAAATAATTTTCCTATTCCAGTTTCGTTCTCCTCTTTTTGGAGGACTTTAATGACAAAAATGTGAGTCTTCTTAATATTTTTTCAATCTCTTTTATTTTATTTTAAGATTTTTCTCTCTGTTCTTCAAATTGTATAATTTATATGGTTCTATATTCAAATTCATTGACTCTTTTCCTCATTGCCATTCTATTGTTGAGTGCATACAGTGAATGTTTAAAATTTCAGTTATTATATTGTTTATTTCTAAAGTAGCTACTTGGTTCTTTTTTATAGAATATACTAGAGGCCTGGTGCATAGATTCGTGCCGGTGGGGTCCCTCAGCCTGACCTGCACCCTCTCGCAATCCAGGACCCCTTGGGGATGTCAGATAGCCAGTTTTGGTCCAATCCCCACAGGCCCGATCTAGACAGCAGGGAGCCCGATCCTGTGTGTTGAGTGTCTGTCCCCTGGTGGTCAGTGTGTGTCACAGCAATTGGTCATTTGGTCATTCGGTTGCTTAGGCTTTTATAAATAGAGATACTTCTTTCTGTTGAGGACTTCTATCTTGTCATTTATTTTAAGAGGATCAATGTGGAGGAGGTTTACAATAGCTCCTTTAAAACCAGTGTAATAGTTACAACAACTGGGTTATTTTGGGACAGGCAATTGTTGATTACCTTTTCTTGAGAATTGGCCAGACTTTCAGGTTTTTTTGTATATTGAGTATCCTAAATATTCCAAATATGATTTTTTGAGATTTTGGATACTGTTAAAATTCTCTGAAAAATGATTTTGGGTTTGGCAAGAAAAACTCAGAAATATTGGAGGTGATTAATATTGCCTTTGTTATTCTTCTTTGGGTTTGTTCTGCATGTGCACAGCTCTGAGTTGGGCTGGGGACTTACATAGTTCACATACAGAATTTGTCTCCTTATCTAGGACTTTCTTTTCCGGAATTTCCCTCATAACTCTCCAGCCCCAGGCACCCCTTTTCCTAGTTCTTCTGGCCAGAGAGGCTAGTTCCTCAGATATTTTGCTACCTGCGCAGCTCTATGGTTAAATATGTGAAAGGAAAAAGAAAAAAAGCTGAGAATCTTAGCACCTGGTAGATTGTTTCTCCAAATTTGACTCTCTTTCATATTCTACCTTCTTATGTTTACTTTCAAGGTCCTTGGGTAGTTGCTCTTTGTATTTTTTCTCAGAGTTTTCCATTGTTGTCAGTGAGAGAGATAGTGGGATTACTCTCCATCTTTGCTGGGAGTGGGACCACCAGATAGTATATAAAACCAGTAGATTCTTACTAAATGTTTACCAAGCTGTTAAAAAATGACAGAAGTAAATTAGAATTTTGCCCTTTTGTTTTTTCTTCCCACTCTATTACAAAAATATAAGAAGTAACCAGATGAAAAGCAGCAAGAACCAGAAAAGCAACCATGGAATCAAGGAGGGTCAGGGCTAAGGGAGACCTTAGAGGTTATTTCTCTTCACACCTATAATCAAGACTTGACTCCTTATCCTAGTTTTCCAGGCCCTCTAAGAATTTGTCCTATCTCTTCAACCTCATGTTAGGATGGTCTTCCTTTCTTCTAGGTGACAATCTTCAGACTGCAATAACAGTGGCCAGAAATTCTGGAATGGTTTCCAAAGGCCAGAAAGTCATTCTCATTGAAGCGAGTGAAAGTACTGGGTCCTCATCAGCATCCATATCTTGGAAATTAGTAGAAGAGAAGAAACCCACTGCATATGGGAATCAGGTATTCTTAAAAACAGACTTCCTGCCATATTATCTAACCTGCTTCACAGTGTGGGTAACTGGCAGCTTTGACTGGCAGAGGCGTACGGGTGACCTAGGGTCAACATACTTCTCCAAATGTCTCACACATGCAGTGTGAAGTGCTCAATTATATCAGTTTCCCATATCCTTCCAACTGAGCTTTAAGGTACAGTGCATTCCTGGGTGCTGGAAAGAATCCATTCTTTTAAACTTAAAAAGTTTTTGTCTCTGTATGAGAAAGAATATAGTAAGGGGGCTCTGACTCCAACTCCCCGTTTTTGCCATGCTTGCCAGCCACCCTGTTGAGTTCAAAGGGGATGTAATCCCTAGGAGAGATACCACTGTGTGAAATGGAAAATCAGACTGTATCTTCAGGGTAGGGAAGAAGTGTTATTCATTTATCTCCAATCTTGTCAGTATCCTATTTCTATTGTGTCCTTGTGGAACAATATTAATTCTTTAAGAAAAAAAAATTGTAAGTTCTCACTTCAGGGAGAGATTTGTTAAGCTACAGTGCTTTTGTATTTTACACTTGAAATGTGTGAAATGTGCTCTTCTCTGGGACTCACCGAGATCAAATCAGGATGAGAACAGGACATGAGTAAGTGTTATTCTCCTATTTACTATAGAGCCTGTGATGTGCAAAGATTGATCTAGCAAAGAGAAAGTGCTTCTCTGAGGAATCAGGACTGGAGTTTGACTTTTACAGAGAGACCCCGGACTGCCATAGTTGTCTTCTCTCAGAGATGCTGTGGTTCCTATCCACTCTACCAAGTCTGAAATAACTGTGTCTTGCTTTGCAGGACAATTACATTAACATCAGGGAAGAAGTCTCTGAAAATGGCAGAGAAGAAAGTTACCATTTTGCCCTAAGTGGAAAATCCTTTCAGGTTATAAGTCAACATTTCAGCAGCCTATTGCCAAAGGTCAGTTCTCAGAGGGTACTAATTTCCTGGTAAAGATGCTGACAATGTCATTTACAGAGCATGATCCTCAGTAATTTCACACCTCTAAATAGGTAAGATATCCCTATTGAATGTCTCATGAAAGAGACAGATAGTTTTACAGAGGTTACTGTTGTCTCTTATCCTACTAGATTTAAAATACGTAAACTTGCCTGGCCAGTGTGGCTCAGTTGATTGAGCATTGTTCAATGCACCAAGAAGTCTCCAGTTCAATTCTTTCAGGGCACAGGCCTGGGCACAATCCCCAGTAGGGGGCGTGCAGGAGGCAGCCGAATTGTGTTTCTGTCTTATCATCGATGTGTGCCATGAGATGAAAAAGGTTGAAAATCAATAATTTATAGGATTAAACTAGTGACTTCTCAAGTCATCAGGATTGCTTTTGGGTAGCTGTCATTATATTGCCGTGGTTAGGAGTCTCACAGTATAGTGGAAATTCTGCAATTATACAAGAAGACAGGCTTGAATAGAGGAATTTCAGTAGATTTTTCATAGAGGACCTCTACACAGAAAAGAGTCAAACTTAACAACTTTTCTGATGAAGAATAAACCCGTAGTGGGGGCAGATGATTATTTGTATTCAATTACTCACCATCTTAAGCACTGCTTAAGAAAAAAAAAGACTTTGAGGCTTAGTAAACACTAAACTGAGTTTACTGCCAGGGAGAGCAGGGGGCAGGCAGCTCTAACACAGAGAAATTTAGATTCTATAGAATGGAGCTCAGGTGGAGGGGCTGGTAGAGGTTCTTATATTACCAAACCATCAATGTCCCATAGTCCAAATTAGGCTTGGGATATCAGCTGAATTTTACAACTGAGCAAACCCAGATGGTATGGTAAATCAAAGACCACAGATAGTTACTTTACTATTTCATCAGTAGGCGATTTTTTCTGCTAATTCTGAACAAATTTCTGAGAGGTAGTTGCCTCATTTTCTTTTCCTGAGATTCTTACAATTTCTCATGTTCTATTGGCTTAAGGTTCCATAAGATCAGGATTTTTCAGGACCACATTCTCTATGGCAGCTGGGCTAAATTAGTATAGGTCATCATGTTCACCAAATATTTTTATGAAGTAGTCATCTTTATTGATTTTGGTCTTCCTGATCACCTATCTGATGACCTATGTCCCAATGCCTATTGTAAAATCCAAAGGAAGACTTCTTGGAAAACAATTCTTTTTTTTCTTTACCCTGTCAGTGTTATGTTATTAATTATTTCATGTATGACCAGCTGACATAAAAACTATTTCTCTTTTGGGTTCCTTGCAGATACTGATGAATGGGACCATCTTTGCAAGAATGTCTCCTGGGCAGAAATCCAGTCTGGTGGAAGAATTTCAGAAACTGGAGTAGGTTCTTTTCCTATTCAGGTGTGAAGTGCAAGGGCCATGGCAGTCAGGGGAAGAGGAAGAGGCACAGGAAGTCACTCTGTTTGTCGAGGACAGTGGTTCTTAACCTGGCCGCACACGTTAGTCACTTGGGAGCTTTGGAAAAATAACAATTCTGATTCATTTGCTTACATGGTGCTTGGACATCAGTATTTTTTCAAAACTCCTCACATAAGCCAATTTTTCATCCAGACTTGAGAAGCACTGACTAGACCAGTGATGGCGAACCTTTTGAGCTCGGCGTGTCAACATTTTGAAAAACCCTAACTTAACTCTGGTGCCGTGTCACATATAGAAATTTTTTGATATTTGCAACCATAGTAAAACAAAGATTTATATTTTTGATATTTATTTTATATATTTAAATGCCATTTAACAAAGAAAAATCAACCAAAAATTTGAGTTCGCGTGTCACCTCTGACACGCGTGTCATAGGTTCGCCATCACTGGACTAGACCATAAATGTCATGAAAAGGTAAGGTGAGAAACAAGCCTGGAAAGGTAATGTGTGCTCAGCTCCCAAAGGGACAGGGAAATTTAGACTTCATTTTTACCAATTATTATCACAGTTATGATATAGGAAGATTTACATGACAAGAGATTCACATAACCTTCAAAATATTAAAACATTCTATGCCAAAGCATCCTCTTCATCCTAAATCAGAAAAATGATTTATCTTCTAACACAAAAGGTCTCCATTGATAGAATGGGCAGTCCAAATAAAGTGCCCATCATTTGAGACTCCTTCCTTCCTTCCTTCCTTCCTTCCTTCCTTCCTTCCTTCCTTCCTTCCTTCCTTCCTTCCTTTCTTTCTTCCTTCCTTCCTTCCTTCCTTCCTTCCTTCCTTCCTTCCTTCCTTCCTTCCTTCCTTCCTTCCTTCCTTCCTTCCTTTCTTTCTTTCTTTCTTTCTTTCTTTCTTTCTTTCTTTCTTTCTTTCTTTCCTTATGTTTTGGTAAATGAAACTCATAGAGTCCTGAAGGTTTCCTCTACTTCTGGTGCTGGACCACATAGATATGACTCCTACCTCTACTCACTGCAGCCCCATCCTTCTACTCACTTGATTAAGTCACTAGGCAAGCATCTCCATTCAGAACGCTCTGTCTTCTCAATATGGTTGAAAACTCAGACAGTAAACTAGTTGCCTTTATAGAGCAATGTGTGAAAAGAAGCACAGCAAGTTCTTTAAATGCATTCAGAGTGCTCTTTCCTTAAAAAGCAGACTATCCATAATCTTTGCCAACAATTTAACAGAGCAGTATTCACTCAGCCTCAAAAAGCCGCCCTGAGGAAGGCATGTATTTTCTTCAACTTCTGGGCCCGGCACTGAATTTTTTGTTGTGTGACATGGCAGATTTTTTCCTTGTGTACTATTAACAGCACCAACAAGTAAGTTTTATTTATGATTTCAGAATTTATAAGGCACTTTCCCATATTGCACCTCACGGAATACTCTTAACACTGTGCAGGGGAGAAAAATGCTAGTCTAAACAGTAAAGTGATCAGGTCAACAATCTAGATCTTGCGGCTTCACACCCTGTGCCCTCTCCACCATGCCATGCTGTCTTACATATAATTGTGAGCATCCTGTTTTGCAGTTGACAAAGCTGCTTCCTAAACAGTAAAGTGCATCATTCCTGAATGTGCTTGGAGTCAGGAATGATGTCCTGGATTTCTTATCCATTGTAGGAACTGCTGAGTCAAATTTTACTTTTTAGTCAAACCAGACTATCAGGGAAACTCCATTAAAATAATAAGTTTAAACACTAAGCAATGAAGCTCATTTTATCTTTTTAATTAGAGAAATTATTATTAAAGATTGCTTTGATATATTCCACAATTGACATGTTTCGCCTTTAGTTACTTTGTAGGTATGTGCGGCGACGGAGCCAATGACTGTGGGGTAAGTAGTGGCCGGTGCGTGGGACCACAGTCTCACACTGGATTGTACTTGCCCAGAGCCCTGCAGAGATAGTATTTTCTGGGATATACACTCTCTCCACTCCTCTTGTTGAAGAAACTGATGCTGAGCATTTGGGAGGGTTTTGGCCAAAGCTACATAATAACTCAGTGGTCATTATAGACTAAATAGGGTAGGATTTGGTTCTGAAGTCCCCACTTCTTTTACTGGGTGGCCCAGTGCCATATCTTTCTTATGTGGCAGGCAGATCAAAGTCTGGTGTCATCTCCTAGCTAGTGTTTGGGCCCACAAGCCACCTTGTGGACAGGTTAACTGGCCCCTTTCTTATGAGGCCTCAGGAGAGCTGTATGTGAGTGTGCACGCACCCTAAGCTAACTCTTTGCTTTCAGGCTTTGAAAATGGCTCACGTGGGCATCTCTTTATCAGAGCACGAGGCATCTGTGGCCTCACCTTTCACTTCCAAAACTCCAAACATTGCGTGTGTACCTCAACTTATCAAGTAAGTAAGCACTATACACCAACATTGTTTTAATCTCTCCTGCCTTCTAGGTACAGATTCCACTGTTCTTTTTATTTTATTTCATCATTTATTTATTTAAATTGTTTTTTTTTCAATTACAGTTGACTTTCAATGTTATTTTGTATTAGTTTCAGATGTGCAGCATAGTGGTCAGACAATCACTTTATGAAGTGTTTCCTCTCATGTTTCCAGTACCCAACTGGCATCATATTATCAACTATATTCCCTTTGCTTTACATCCCATGACTATTCTGTAACTACCAATCTATACTTCTTAGTCCTTTTACCTTTTTCACCCAGTCCCTATGCCCCTCTCTCTGGCAACCATCAGTCTATTCTTTGTAACTGTGAGTCTGTTTCTGTTTTGTTTGTTCATTTATATTGTTCTTTAGATCCCACATACCAGTGAAATTATTCAGTATCTGTCTTTCTCTAACTGACTTATCAGATTCCATTGTTCTGCAAGTCAAAGACCAGAGAAACTTTGCATCTTTGGGTGGGGAGGTGCTTTGCAGGAGAATGCAGTCAAACATTCTACTTCCCAGTGGACTTCCCCGGAGTGAAAATAACCCTGGGAGAGCAGTAGCATTTCTAATAAAAATCACTGAGTAGGGTACTTTTAGAAAGTTGGAATCTGGCACTTGTTACTGCTTTGACAGTGTTGATCATATTATTATGATGATGATGATTATTTAAATGTATCTTCTTAGATGCTTGATAATGAGGCATTGAGAGAAATTTTCTCTCCCCATTTTCTTTCATTCCTCTTGCCTCTTTATGCTGCCTTGGGATATCCTTCCCGTCTCTGGTTTCCAGAATATTTATTTTTGCTGCTTCTACTAAAATTTCCCTTGGTGCTTTATCTCCACCACCCCCTCGAATATATACTTCTGGTACATTCTTTAAATGACAGAGGTAGTTAGCACTGTGGCTGCTTTGGGTTATTATAACTAGTATCTATAGTAATAAAAGCATAATATGCTAATTAGACCGGATGATCTTCCAGACAAATCTGGGGCTGCAAGGGCTGAGCCCCTTGCACAAATTTTGTGCATCGGGCCTCTAGTGTGTTTAATGCATCGGGCCTCTAGTGTGTTTATAAAGTGTTTTAATGCCTGTTTTCTTACACATCAAAAAACCTGGAGATGTAGGAATGGTCACTATTTCTTCTACAAATAAAGAAATTGCGGCTATGGGAGGGGGCTGGGTTGAGGCAGGCAAAGGGGGAGAAAAAATTTGAAAAGTAAAAATTTTTAAAAAAAAGGAAAGAAAGAAATTGAGGCTCAGAGAACTACCCAAGCTGACACAGCCATATAGGTTTGGAGATGGTATTAGAATTAATTTTGTTTAAATGTGTTTTATCTATAAATGCCATACTCCTTTCCCACATTAAAATGATGATTTGGCTAGCTCCTTCCCATTTTTATTTCTTTATTTATTCATCTGTTCAACAAACATTTATAATGTAGACACTTAGTGCCAGGAACAGTTGGAGGCAGAAGCAAGTAAATCAAACGTCCCTCCATCGCATGACGTTTTCCTCCAGTGAAGAAGGCAGGCAATAAACACATGCACAGATAAATCAGGGCCAATGTGAAAGGTAGGAAGATGACCAGGGAGGCGGAATTGGCTGTGCCAGGTGAGGTGGTGTGGGAAAGCCTTTCTAAGGAGCTGAGGGGTGGGAGAAATCGCCTTCTAGGCAGAGCGAATGGCAGCAGCAAAGCCCTGGTACAGGAAAAAGCTGGGGGTGAGGATAAGGCTTTGGAATCCCAGGAAACCATTACAACCAGAAGTAAATTCACACTCTATTTTTTTCCCAAATGAAAGAAATAAAAGAGGCATTTTACAAGTAATTTATTTTATGCTTTTATATATATATATATATATATATATATATATATATATATATATACCCTTTACCCACAGAAAAACAATAGTAACAAAAATGAACAGACTCATTGTTTCTATTTAAATGTGATACAGGACTAATTTGAATGTGTATATTATTTTAGTCCAGTTTTAGAAGAAGTTGGGACTCACAAATGAAATTTGAATGAAATATTTGGGCAAACTCCTGAAGCACCTGCATGAAACTAGCCCCCAAACCTGCAATGTTACTTATAGTCCTTGGTTCACAGATGAAGAAACTGTGACCCAGAGAAGGGAAATGACCTTCCAAATCACATTAGTGAGTAGGTATGAGATCTGGGACCAGCCCAAGTCCCCAGACTCTGAGCTAAAATAATGTCTGCAGAAAGGATAAGAGTAGCTCTAAATCTGGCTCCCTGGTTGGATCGAGGCCCGTGGACCTTGCAGTGGAATTGGCCTTTCCTGAAAATGTAGTCATTTAGCTCGCTGACAGCCGCTCCCACTGGCTCGAGGCTGTCCCGTCTGTCAGGCACACAATGGCGTTAATCAGACTTTTGATCTTTTCTCCTGAGCTTAGCTGAACAGCACAGAATAACTGACCTCATTTTGTTTCATCACTTTCATTACTTTCTCGTTTCTTTTCTCACACAGGGAAGGACGTGCTGCCTTCGTTACCTCATTTTGCATGTTTAAGTACATGGCTCTGTACAGCATAATTCAGTATGTTGGTGTTCTGCTGCTCTACTGGGTATGACTTGGGACCTAGCCTCTTGGTTAGTGAGAACTGGGACAAGGGGCGGTGCACTCTCAACACGCAATGCCTTTTAAAGTGCAAATAGGAGATTGGAGCACTAACAGCCCCTCTAAAAATGATCTTTTATGTTTTGAAAATAAATCAGAAATAGATACATGCACACAGGAAAAGTTGTTGGTGTGAGTTCTCTGAGAGAGAATTATCTAGTGGTAGTTGCGGATCAGAAAGGAACACATCACTTTCTCTCTCGCTGTTGCTTTCACCTGCTTAGACCAGGTCTCTATCTTTCCAGTCCAATGTGGCTGTCCTCTTGCATACCACTCATTAAAGAGATGATTCTCTGATTGGGTGCTGGACTGTTTCAAAACTGACTCTCCCTGGAAAAATAAGGCCTGCTTATTAATGTTTGCCAATTTTAGTGGTGTAAATACTCCCACCATGGCTGGAGTCAAGTGATCCAGCTGAACATGGAGTTGGGGAGACAAGTACAATAGCATACTTTATGTAGTACTTGCACCATATAGATACAAGAGTTACAAATAATCTCAAGAACATAGATAACAGTAAAGTATAGGAAAATGATTGGGAAGTGCCAACTTTTGAGTACTTATTGCCTCTGTTTTCATTATAATTTATTTAATAGTAAATTTGTATTATTACAGGGATCCTCAAACGGCCCGCGGGCCACATGCAAATACAAATATTGTATTTGTTCCTGTTTTGTTTTTTTACTTCAAAATAAGATATGTGCAGTGTGCATAGGAATTTGTTCATAGTTTTTTTTTTTAAACTATAGTCTGGCCCTCCAATGGTCTGAGGGACAGTGAATTGGCCCCCTGTTTAAAAAGTTTGAGGACCCCTGATTTAAGATTTTATATAGGCTGTGTTTAATAACCAGGTCACACAATTTGTAAAAATCTAGCAATAGACTCTTATGAGCTAGTACAAGCCAGCATATTACTGACTCTCTGCACATAGGGATTTAAAAATTGACATATTGTACCACAAAAAACACACACATAGGTCTTGGGAGGGCTTTTACTATTTAACCGAACATAAAAGGAGAATATCCATGACTACTGCTTGTGGACTCAACATGTGTGGGCTTCTTATATTAGCTATCACAGAGAAAGGGAACTCTGTTTGTGCTGGAGATAACTAGATTTATCTCTATGTCTTTCCCTCTTGCTCCTGGTTTGAAAGTTTTAGCTCTGTTACCTTTGGATTACCTACGTCTTTTCCCACTCACTAATGAATGAACTGGAGAAGAAGTTATTTGTAGAGATTTGATTCTATTTTTAAATCACAATAACTCTTGCTCAAAACTAGAGTTAAACATAGGTCATCATTATGGCCTTTCCACCAAGGGGTAAGTTACTTGAAATATGTAAGACATAAAGAACATCAAGGTGCTTTATCAGGGACTTTCTATCAACATCCAAGAAAGCAAATAGTTGGTTCAGTTGTCATTTTCCATCAGTAAAATTTAGGTAAGATCACCACACGTTTGTCACTTGTTACTATTGGGAATGCACTCTTTTAGTGTCAGATGAAACCCCAACTTTTCTGCTAACAAGTAGAGAAGAGAGCAGAGATGAATCTGGGAGAGTGAGCTAGTCCCCTCAGCAAGGGGAGAGAGTGATGCACAAAGGACCCAGCCCAGAATGCACATGATTGGGGCCTCCTGGTTGGACAGGATTTCACAGCTTTGCCTTTGGCACTCCCACCAATATAAACAAGCCTCTGACCACACCATCTTCTAGGTAATTTACTTGACAATCCTAAATTGCCATGAGAAAGTGAATGCAATTGATGTCAAGCTTCATCCAGAAGGTCACAACTCTTTTGAGCTGTTTTCCTTTTTATTTTCAGGAGACCAACAGCCTGTCAAATTACCAGTTTCTGTTCCAGGATCTGGCCATTACAACTCTTATTGGTGCAACAAGTAAGAAGTTTTTAAATCTTTCTTCCCAGAGGTGCTCCCCAGAAGGCCCCCCAGGAGGGGAGGGCAGCAGCTGCAGAAGCTGTGATGTTTGACTTATTCCCAAAGGTGTATACAGAGAGGGAAAGAGGAAGCAATCCTCATTTTTGAGTGCTGAAAAAAGTGCTAGCAAAGGAAAAGCTGGCTAGTCATTTTGCTATTTTTCACAAAAGATGGAGCGTCCATAAAGGTCACGAAATATTAAAAAACAACACCTTGAAAATCAGAAATGCTGGCTTTGGTGTGCTTTTACTAGTAGGTATAGTTATAAGTGAAATGTGCTTACATATATCTTGTATGTTTTTCATCTCCAAATCCTAGCTTCACAAGATCTAGAACAGAGAAAGGTCCTCTTGCCATTAAGCCACTCCCACTCCCACCTTCTAACTAATAAATGAATGTCTTTACAATTTCCCTGCTATGGCATTTTCTTCCTACCCAAGCACTAACAATCATCTTTTCCAAATTCTCTGCTTTCCTCTCTGTTACATATAAATGCCAACAGCCCCACTTGTACTTTAAATCCTACCTCCCCTTACCTTCTTAAGAACTTTGTTCATGTAATAATCCCTTCCTCCATCATGGTCATCTTTTCTCTGGGCTACTGGATCATTCCCATCAGCATATAAATATATTTCCATACCTTCTTTTTTTAAAAGTTCTTCCTTGCCCAGCAGGCATGGATCAGTTGTTGAGCATTGCCCCAAGAACCAGGTTATGGTTCAATTCCTGGACAGGGCACATGCCCAGGTTTTGGGCTCAATCCCCAGTAGGGGGTGTGCAGGAGGCAGCCGATCAATGATTCTCTCTCATCATTGATGTTTCTATCTCTCTCCCCTTCTCTCTTCCTCTCTCTGAAATCAATAAATATATTTAAAAAATAAATAAAAGCTCTTCATTGATGAAAATCCACCACTATCTGCTGTCCCCCTTATTGTCAAACTTCCCAATTAGTTGTGTATGCCCACATTCTCCACTTGCCATCTCTAATTCTATCATTTCAATCAGCCAGATTCTAACATTTAAAGACATGAATTTGGATGCTTGGTCTGTGCTGATGTTTGGGAGGGGATAGAGTGGTAGATTGGCAAATGTTTAACAAATGGCTCCCCCCCAAAAAAAATATGATTTTACATATATGCACATAAATTTATCATAAACTTTACTGAAAAGAAAAATGTGTGGTGAACAATTTTCAAATAATAATCAAATATACAATGTCTTTCTTGTAAATTCCAGTCTGTCAATTAATTCTCACAAAATGCTTTCACTGAGTTTTACCAAATTCTCGTATCCATAGTCAACCTATGCTATTGATGACTGAATTAGTTTTCACATAAAACTTTCTTGACATTTTTCTTTCCCTGAATGACAAAACAACAAAAACTTATGTTGAAATTTTAGCCATCCATCAGCGATGCAAACAACTTATTTCTGAATTAGATAATGGTTTTTGAATGCTGGAAGAATATTTCCTCGGTAAAAAAAAGAAAAAATTTGTTCATGATGTAATGACTACAGACATGACACACTTTTAAGTGTACTCTCCATTATTAACTTCAAGAACATAGATAATTCTAAAATATAAAATAATTTAAAAGTTATCAGTTTTGAGTGTTCATTATCTTTGTTTTTTTAAAAAAATATATTTTATTGATTTTTTACAGAGAGGAAGGGAGAGGGATAGAGAGTTAGAAACATCGATGAGAGAGAAACATCAACCAGCTGCCTCCTGCACACCCCCTACTGGGGATGTGCCCGCAACCAAGGTACATGCCCTTGACCGGAATCGAACCTGGGACCCTTCAGTCCGCAGGCTGATGCTCTATCCACTGAGCCAAACCGATTAGGGCTATCTTTGTTTTTCATATATTTATTTAATTGTAAGTTTACATCCCTTATTTTTTATAATGGCTGCGTTTAATAATTGGCTTGCAAATTTAGCAGAAATTGGCCTTGGTGAGCCAGCTCCAGCCACCACTGGCTGGGAGGATGCATGCTACTGATGCATGAAAAGGTACAAGTCTCCCATTGCCTCTTTACACGCCTCAGGGTATTGCTTCCACATTATTTCTTCTTATATCTTCTCATCACAATCTTAACAACCATCATGCCAACTTATTTTAAAAACTTGTTCAAAGACTGTTTTTGGAGAACATGTTCACGGGGAGGGAACTACCATCATTGCTTCAGCAGCCACCTTACTGATGCTGCTCTTGTCAAGTCCATCAGTGACTTCCGTTGACGGCAATGGCCACTTCTCTTTCCTGATTGTGCTTGAATCTCTCAACAGCACACTCCTTCAGCAGAAGTTTTCTTCTCTTGGATCTGTGATACCACATACTCCTGGATTATCTATCACTTTGGTGAAGACAGTTTTCCCATTTCTTTTGCTGACCTCTGCTTCATTACCTGTCTTCTAACTTTTGAAATGTCACAAGTCTTCATTCCAATGTTCTTGGGTTCTTTTGTCTTTTCAATCTACACTGTCTGCCTAAGTGAATTCAACCAATCCTATGACTATACATGCTGATATATCCCAAATTTACATCCCATGCCTTGATGTCTGTCCTGAGCTCTGGAAATGTAGCTACTCAGCACCTAATGTTGGATATTTAACAGAATGTAGGCCTAGCATGCCCAAATAGAACTCTTTATTCTATCAGATCTTACAGCTAACAAAACCATTAAATATTTACTATTTAGTCTGTACTACTTCCTGAAATAGGTGTAAAAAAAAGCAGTAAAATGGAGTAAATATTGTCAAGAGAGCAATGCAAAATGGAACAGGGAGGCCTCTAGGAAGCGGAGCTAACTCACCTCCCTCCATATGAAAGTGAACTTTTGAACTGAGCTAAACTACAAATGGCTACATCCTGAATTGGCTCTGCATCACTGAACTCTCTATTAAGAAATAACAATTTCACCTAGAAACAATTAATCATGTATAGCATAGCGCAAGTCTGCCTGCCAGCACCTATCACAACTCTCTCAAAACAGCTTGTATAACTCCTTTGGAAACCCCACATTTTTCTGTCTTTCCCTTGGCACACAATCAGGTTTCTACCCAAATCTGTGTGCCATAAATTTCATTTCCTAAGGCCTCAAATAAAGCTTTTGTTTGCCTTGCTGTTCTTGGTCAACATTAATTGATATTGGCACTTGAAATATGTCAGTGAAAAAAACACACACAAATAAAATTCCTTAAAATAGCATCACTAATCTACCTAGTTATTCAAAGATCTGGAATTATCCTTAATTTCTCTCTTTCTTTTTTTTTAGCCTTCACATACAATACATATGAAATTCCTATTGACTCTACCTCCAAAAAATATTCTATATCCCTTCTCTCCATCTCTATTGTAGCCACTGTCACAAATCATTGTCACTTCTCCTGTAGATCACTGCAATAACCATACAACTGTCTTGCTTCCACTCTTATTGCCCTCCCCTCACTTCCATTTACCTTTTAAACAGCGATAAGAGTGCTAGTTTCTTTTTTAATTTAAATATTGTTGTCATATTCTTGCTTACAATGCTCAAGTGGCTTCTCATTTCCACTAAGGGCAAAGCTTCCATAATTTATTTTTGCCCACTTCTCCAACTTCATGTCTAACCACATTGCTACTTGTGTACTATTCCAGGCACCCCAGTCTTTCTGTCTCTTGAGCATTGCCAAGTTGTGGTCATCTCCGCACCTTTGATTTTGCTATTTCCTTTGCCCAAACTACTTTCTCTTTAGATCCTCATGTGACTTTGACTTTCCTTTATTACTCAGATTTTAGCTCAAATGTCACCACGTCATAAAGGTCACTTTAAACAATGACCAAGCCAGTTATTCTGTAGCACACAATTCTGCTTTATTTTTTCACAGTACTTGTCACAATCTGAAAGTATGATATTTATCTGTTTTATTTGTTTTTCCTGCCTCCCCTCACCCAGAGTGTGCACTTCATGAGAGTAGCACCTTGTCTGCCTTGATCACTGCTGTCTTCCCAGTACTTCTAATAGAGCCTGACTTAGCAGAGGAGTTCATTAAACACTTGCTAAATCTATTGAAAGAACACTCTTGGACGGTCCTTATCGTTAACAGAGTTCTCTTCACATCAGGCCAAATCTATCTCTGTGTAAGTTTCCCCATCACAGTTCTGCCATTTGGGGAGGCACAGCATAGTCTGAATTCCTCCCCAGGACAGTCTTTCAGATATTTGAAAACAATTCTCATTTCTTCTATGATAACAAGCATCTCCAGGGTTTTTCTATTTTATATATATCCTATACTAGAGGCCCGGTGCATGAAATTCATGCACTCAGGTGGGGGAGAAGGTCCCTCAGCCTGGCCTGCGCCCTCTTGCAGTCCAGGAGCCCTTGGGGGATGTCCAACTGATGGCTTAGGCCCGCTCCCTGGCCTCAGACATTGTTAGTGCTGCCACGGAGGCGGGAGAGGCTCCCACCACCGCTGCTATGCTCACCAGCTGTGAGCCTGGCTTCTGGCTGAGCAGCACTCCCCCTGGTGGTCAGTGCACATCATAGCGACCAGTCATTCCACCATTCAGTCAATTTGTATATTAGCCTTTTATTATATAGGATAATAAAAGCCTAATATGCTTAGTGTCTGGTCATCCAGTCATCTGTTCAACCAATCAAAGCATAATTTGCTAATGATATGCTAAGGCCGCTCAACCACTCACTATGATGTGCACTGACCACCAGGGAGCAGTCAACCAATCGCTATGATGTGCACTGACCACTAGGGGGCAGATGCTCCAACCGGAAGTTTAGCTTGCTGCTGGGGTCTGGCTGATTGGGACTGAGCAAGATGGGCCGGACATGCCCTGGAACCCTCCTGCAGCCCCTCCCTCCAGCTGGCCCCACCCCTGATGGGGTCACACCCGTGCACGAATTTGAGAGGAAGGGAGAAGGAGAGAGAGACAGAAACATCAATGATGAGAGAGAATCATTGATCATTGATTGGCTGCCTCTTGCATGCCCCTCACACTGGGATCCAGCCCGCAATTTGGTCATGTGCCCTGACCGGGAATCAAACTCCTGACCTTCTGGTTCATAGGTCAGTGCTCAACAACTGATCCATGCCAGTCAGGCTCAGGTAGTGTTTTGACAGAGATTTCCTTGAACTCTGTCAGTTTAAAAAATATGAACGAAGAAAAACCTCCCCCAATCTTTGCAGATTGGTTCTGTGCCAGGCACTTCATCACTTAGCCAAGCTTGTGTTGAGTCTAGAGATCATCCAGAGCTGAAAGCATAGGAGTTTTCTGGTCATTTCTGAGCATGTGTCTTGTCCTGGTCATGTACATGGCTTTCCATATTCCCCCAGTACGCACAGGTGATGGTGAATACCACAATCTCCCAAAGAAACTTTAGCTTTTCTTTCCAGGCTTTAGGCATTTATTTTATGTGTCATCTTTTGCCTCAGTGACTGCAGGTAGTTTGTTAACCTTGCAATGCTTTGGAGCAGTGCATGCTGCTTTCCCACCCCAAGTAAGTTTTGCATTAGGTGAAACAGAGATGAGCACCTTGCACCAGGGCTTCAGGAGTCCCCAGACAATTTAGAACAGACATGCAGGATAATCTGTGGATAAAGTCTGCTCTTCCCTCTCTATAATAAGGAACAGGGTCTCCCACCTGATATGTGTGCTACTATCTTCACGTTTGTAACTGAACTGGGGGGAGGGAGGCAATGGCAGGTAAAAATGCACAAGAGTTTTCCTAATATTTTCAAGTTGCCTTTTTCTTGATTCAGCATTTGTTTGGATGCTGTAAACCTTTGTCTATTTTTCAAAGTTCTGACAAAGTTGGTTCTTACAGTTTCTGCTTGTTTTTCAATGTTTTTAATGGAGGGATGGGATCTGGGAGCTGCTTACTCTGCTATTTTGCTGATGTCCTCATAGTTTAATTTCTTAAGTATTTGAAAGCATTACATCTTAGTGACTGCATGTTGTTCCATTATATAGATGTGCCACAATTGATGCTGTGATTAACATCTTTCTATATTTCTGATATTTTTTTAGAATAGGATAAAATTCCAGAAGTGGAATAACTATATGAAAAGTTATGAAATGTTTTCAGTCTCTTCATATTCTATGACAAAGTGCCCTTCAGAAGGTTTTTATCAATTTATATTCCCACACGCAGTATAAGAAAAGTGTGCATTTAATACTCCCTCACCTATAATGTAATAGTCTTTGCCAATTTAATAGACACAGAAAGGGCATCTTGTGGTTGTTTTATGTCTGCTGCCTTACCAATTTCTCAAATGACTTCAGTTTGAATCTACTATTGTATTGTTCATTCAGTTTGTGATGTACTTTGATTTGTCAATTTCCTCAGATATGTGGGCCCAAGAAGTTACACTGTTTTTCTAAAGAAGAATGTAACATTTCCCTGCTCTCATATATATAACACTTGAATTTATTTTACAGTGAATTTGAATGGTGCCTACCCCAAGCTAGTGCCTTTCAGACCTGTGGGAAGGCTGATCTCCCCACCTTTGCTGCTCTCTGTGATTTTCAACATACTTCTCAGCCTGGCCATGCAGACTGTGGGCTTCATTCTGGTTCAGAGGCAGCCTTGGTACAACATGGGGATGCACAGGTAGGGTCACAGACTTGATGCCAGCTTCCCACTCTCTAATTTCTATCACACATCACATGGCCCATACGGCAGGAGGCAACTGAGTCTTCATTCTGCCAAAGGATTTGGCTTCCTTTAGTCCCTTGGGTACTTTTCCAGCGACCTTCGTTTCTCTGTGATACAGTTTGATAGTAACATTCATTGGCACTCATCTTTGCCTGTCTTAGATGATCCTCTATGACCATCTTTTCTATCAAGGCTGACCATGCATTGTAGTTTGCTTGGATATCCCCAGTTTAAGCCTGATAGCCAATGACATTATTAATATCTTTTCTTTGCTCATTCAAATCTGTACCTGCTGAATGATAAATTATGTGGTCACTCTTATATATATTTAGAGATATTAAGACACCAGGGGAAAGATTCATGATGTACTCATCTCTCTCTCCCACATAGCATTAATATACATGATTGGTGCTCAATTTTTTAAATAAATAACTTGGATATATCTATCTAATCTATCATTTATCTATCTATCCAAAACATGGCTCTATCTGTGCTGGTTTCTTTCTCCTTATTTTTCAGTATATTCTTTCCCAAAGTTCTGGCAATTATAGAAACACTGAGGCCATGGAGTCTTGCACGTATTCTCCATAAGTGTCTGTCATCTTACTTCATTGGCTTCTTTGGTTTCCTTTTTAGTGCCTGCACCGTGCAAAATAAAAGCATTTCAAATTTAACCATGCCACCAACTGCTCCAGGAAAAGTTGAAAGTAATGATGGCTTCCCAAGTTTTGAGAACACAACTATATGGTTCTTGGGAACAATCAACTGCATTATTGTGGCTCTTATCTTCTCTAAAGGAAAACCATTTAGGCAGCCGACCTATAAAAACTGTGAGTAGAATCGTACAGGGTCAGAGGTGAGAGGTCATTGGAGAGGAAGGCACACATGCCTGGGTCATTCAGGGAGCCGCTGCAGAGTTGGCACGTATTCAGGGTCTCCTGATTTCCACTCCAGGTTGCTGTAAAACACATTGTGCAGCCTCATTTTGTGGTCTTTTGTTCCCTCCCTCAAAGCTGTATGAAATGCTAAGGCTTCTTTATCCACCTCTTACTTTCACCAGAAGTCTGTCTCTAGGTGTCTTTTCATGGGATCACTCCACACTGGAAAGACTCATTTATTTCTCTGCTTGTCATTATTCATCCTGGAGGAGGTAGGGAGGAGGCACACAGCACTCAGTTGCAACAGGTCTCCTGCCATGAAGACAATGGGCAGGTTGGCATCATGTGGTTGGCCGGCTGGGAGTGGGTTCAGCCTGGAGGAACCTGACTACAGAGTTGTGGAGGCTCTTGGCCAAAGCATCTCCTACGTCCTTACATTCCGAGCTGGGAACAGAGTGTGTGTTAGAAATATGGGACCCGCTTTCAGGATATTTATTTGGACACCATCACTACCCCCCTCTAATCGGAAAAATTTAGAAGCATAAGTTGAAAAATCAATATCCTCATAAAAGTTTGTTCAGAGAAAATTATGTTGCCCTTCTTCTTGGGATGACAAAGCAATAGAATGCTGACCTCTACATGATTGCAATTAAAACATGTATATTTACAGCCATCCTTTTCCCCCAGAAAAAGATTTGAGGTGGATGATTTGCATTAAAGACACTCATATACTTGAATGCCTTCAAGGCATTTATTCTGTAATAACAAAAAAAACTTCTTGTAATAATCTAAGTGTACATCGTCAATGTTACCCTCTATCTATTGCCACTTGCCTCAAGGACATGCATAGACATTTTAGAGGTGAGACCCATTGCATAGAAATGAGTACTTTCCATTGATTATGCTGTGTTTGGATGTGGAAATCAAGTAAATTTAATCAGCATTAATCTAGAATATATCTTTCAATAGATGTGACACTCTATATTCTGATTTCTCTAAATGATAGCTTGTGTTTTTATTTCCTCAGATATATTTGTCCTTGTGCTGATTGTACAGCTGGCTGTGTGTCTATTCATCCTATTTGCTGATATTCCAGATTTATATAGGCGTTTGGATGTAAGTCTTATCTCTGGGATATGGTGCTGTTTATAGTTATTTAACACCCTGAATTCAAAAAGCAGGTCATGACTGCAATTGACATGGATTCTTGGACACCAATTGTTCTTTTAGGACAGTTTTTTAAAATGCTGAATTTATTCATATTTTTTATTTAAGCTGGTCTAGTATTGATTTCAAGTATTTCAAGAGCATTAAACACTTTTCTTTTATATTTTATTGATTTTTTTACAGAGAGAAAGGGAGAGGGATAGAGAGTTAGAAACATTGATGAGAGAGAAACATAAATCAGCTGCCTCCTGCATACTCCCCATTGGGGATGTGCCCGCAACCAAGGTACATGCCCTTGACTGGAATCGAACCTGGGACCCTTGAGTCCGCAGGCCGGTGCTCTATCCACTGAACCAAACCGGTAGGGGCAAACACTTTTCTTTTAAAGGATTCCCTTTAAGATTGGAAAATCTATTTATACATTTTTTCAAATGTGAGAGAATTTCCCCCTAAATGCTTCTGTTTTGCGGCTGTTTAAAACAGAATTGCCTATAACACTTTTTCAGTTAATTCTTAAATTTGTATTTACATCTTTCTTGTTTATCTCTTTAGAAATGTATTTTTCTGATGTTCATACTTAATGTCAGCAAAACTTACTTTAAAAAAAAGCCATGAACTCTCTTAGATTTTTGTTACAACTTTGAAATGTTATAAGAGAAATTTTATAAGTACAAGCAAGGGAAAGTAATATATTTTGATTCTCCTAACCCAGCCGTGGGCAAACTACAGCCCTCGGGCCGGATCCGGCCCATTTGAAATGAATAAAACTAAAAAAAAAAAAAGACCGTACCCTTTTATGTAATGATGTTTACTTTGAATTTATATTAGTTCACACAAACACTCCATCCATGCTTTTGTTCCGGCCCTCCGGTCCAGTTTAAGAACCCATTGTGGCCCTCAAGTCAAAAAGTTTGCCCACCCCTGTCTAACCTATCCTACATTTCAAATAGAAGTTAAGCATTACTAAATGTCTTTTAGACCACTAAATAGAAAGCAGAGAGAAGATCAGAGAAACTGAGTTTTTTTTTCACTTAGTGCTTTGCAGACCTGCTCCCTTCCTCTCTGACTCAAAGACAAGTTTCACAAGGGCCAAGATCCTATCTCATTTGTTCTTGTATAGACAGTGCCTTGCCTAACAAATGGGTACAAAATGGCAACAAATGACTGGCGGATGGTTGTATGTCAGTTTCCTAAATGTAGACAAGCACTTGGAGCACACAGTGTATTCCAAACCAATAGTACCTTCAGAAACCCAGTGTGACATAAACTAGTGATACATTTAGTTTTTGTTTTTATAATTGCACTAGAGGCCTGATGCACAAAATTCATGAAATAGTAGGCCTTCCTTCCCTTGGCTGCTGGCACCGGCTTCCCTCTGCTACCCGGTATCCAGGCTTGCTTCCCTCTGGCTGCCTGCAAGCACCCGGGACCCCGGCTTCCCTCGGGCCCTGGCTTCATCTGGAAGGACGTCTGGAATGATGTCCAGAATGACGTCTGGTCTAATTAGAATATTACTCTTTTATTATTATAGAGTACTGTGGTTAACACTGTAATTGCCACTGTTGTTAAGTGTCTTCATAAATTACATTAAGTACTTATGAAGATAGTCTTTGTCCTTTAGTTTTCCAAGTGGGTTAAAACTCTGTAGCCCTGCAGAAGTGAGGATTAAGACATGTTGGGCTTAGTCACACTCTTTAATAGTGAGCACTCTAACTGGGAGGCTCAGTCCCCTTGGCATAACGAAATAAGGAACATATTTGGTTGGAAGGGAACATGTGTGAAGTCACTGCCAGCATGATGGCAAAGGATTCTGCAAAGAATGATTGCTTACTCTAAAAATAGTCACTTTTCTTATTAGTGCATAAAATTGTGAGTACATTTTAGAAATGTGAATATGCAGACAGGGAAAATTATAATATTGTTACTTTATCCTTTCATCTTTGAAAATGCATATATTATAAAAAATGTGCACTCTCTGATTTATGAAATTTATTTTCTTTAAAATGAAATCATGAGGTTTTACAACCTAGTTATTGCTCATTTAAAAAAATGCATGAATTTTTTTTAAAAGAGAGGATATATTCACATAGTTTAAAATTCAAAAGTTAAAGTTATGTAGGGGAAAAAAATCTTCCTTCTTTCTTTGTTCCCCAGCTACCAGTTCTCCTTTCTGGAGGCAACTGATGACACCAGTTTATTTTACATAATTTCAGACATATTTTGGGATATTTACACAAATATATGAATTTGTATGTGTCTTATATGTATATTCTGCCATATTGTTACACAAATAATAGCAAACTATTACATTTGTCCAGGTCTTCTGAAATAGAGATGTCAAGGTGAGATGAGATGTGTAAGAAAGTTACTGGAGGGATTGCCTATGGAAGAAAAAATTCAGGAAGCTAGAGGAGGTGCAGAGGGTACTACACTAGGTGGTCTGACCTCTGTGAAGCAGAGAGGGAAGGAAGGTGGGGTAGGTGAGTAGTTTCAGACTATAGCACAGTTATAAGAAAGTTGGGCCAAAGTTGCTCATCAGAGGTGTCTAGTATCTCCAGAATGAATGTGATTGGAAGCCTGCTGCCCTCAGTTTTATTAGCCTCGAGCAGCCCGTGGAAGTGTGGCCTTAGGGTGAATGAATTCTGCATCTAGCAGCTGGGGCACCTGTTATTTATCCTCTGGGCAGCAGATTGGAGTGTAGCCTAGTCCTGGATGCCACAATCACAGCAATAGTCCTGCACTTTGTTCTTTTGTGTAACAGTCTATTTTGCTAATTGATCCATATCAGTACATAAAAGGTCCTCATTGTTTTTTATACTAATGTAGTATTTCACTATCCTATCTAATAAAAGACAAAAAGAGTAATTGACCCTACCTTCGCTATGCTTCCCATTGGCTAATCAGCGAGATATGCAAATTAACCACCAACAAAGATGGCGGCCAGCAGCCATGCAGCTGAAGTGAGCAGGAGGCTTGCTTGCTCCAGTAATGGAGGAAGCCAAGGTTCCCCGCCTGCCGCGGCCCGGCTCTGAGCTCCAAAAACAACAAATTTTCAATTATAGAAGCTAAACAAACCCCAGATACCTGCTTTCAGCAGGCCGTGGTCTCAGAGCTGCAGTGAGCAGGAGCCAGCTCTCAGATCCAGTGACAGCAACAAAGTTTCAATTATAGAAGGTAAATAAATCCCAGAATAAAAAAAAAAAAAGAAAAAAGGAGAGGCTGGGAGCTTCAGTCACTGGCCAGCCTGAAAATGGCCCTCAGCCCCTCACCCAGACTGGCCAGGCACCCCAGTGGGGACCCCCACCCTAAAGGGGGTGTGACCAGCTGCAAACACCCATCAGCTCCTCACCCAGGCTGGCCAGGCACCCAAGCGGGACCCCCACCCTGATCCAGGACACCCTTCAGGGAAAACCAGACGGCCCCCACCCGTGCACCAGGCCTCTATCCTATATAGTAAAAGGGTAATATGCAAACTGACCCTAACAGCAGAAAGACTGGGAATGACTGGTCACTATGACACTGACCACCAGGGGGTAGACGCTCAATGCAGGAGATGCCCCCTGGTGGTCAGTGCGCTCCCACAGGGGGAGCTCTGCTCAGCCACAAGCCAGGCTGATGGCTGCCAGTACAGTGGTGGTGGTGGGAGCCTCTCCTGCCTCCTCAGCAGCGCTAAGGATGTCCGACTGCAGCTTAGGTCTGCTCCCCGCTGGCAAGTGGACATCCCCTGAGGGCTGCCGGGCTGCCAGAGGGATGTCTGATTGCCAGCTTATGCCCAATCCCCCGGGGAGCAGGCCTAAGCCAGCAGGTGGTCATCCCCCGAGGGGTCCCAGACTGCGAGAGGGCAGAGGCCAGGCTGAGGGACCCCCCCGCCCCGAGTGCACAAATTTTTGTGCACTGGGCCTCTAATATATATATATATACATGCCACAATGTATGTGTAGTCCCTCTATTGATCAACATTTAGATTTCAAATTTTTTACTATTGCAAACAAAGCTGCAATAAAATAACCTTATACATATACTAGAGGCCTGGTGCACGAAACTCATGCATGGTGGGGGGGTCCCTCAGCCCAGCCTGCAATGACGCCAGTGTCCCGCGCCCTGGCCTCTGACCTGAGGCCCCTCCCCTCCCTCCATGCAGCCAGGGAGTGGATGCTGGGCTAGTGTCACCGAGGGCAAAGTGAGCCCAGCGTCCCGCGCCCAGACTTCTGGCCAGAAGCCCCTCCCCTTCCTCCACGCAACTGGGGCACAGACGCTGGGCTCACATTGCCAGGGCGACACCACCAGCATCCCACCCCAGCCACTATGGGTGCCGCCATCTTTGTTGTGGAGTGATGGTTAATTTGCATATTACTCTTTTATTAGATAGGATCATTCCAACCAAGTACAAGTACATCTCTAGGGTAAATTCCTAGAAATGAATTTGAACTTTAAATTTTAATAGCATGTCCCTCCATAGAGCTGTACCAGTCTTTATTCTCACCAGTGTAAAGGCAATGTAAGAGGCAGTGCTGGGTACAGTGCAATTGGCTGTGTTTCTCTTATTCATTCATTCATCCATTTACTATCCATATATAACGTATCTATCTTGAGCCTGGGGAGGGGCTAGGGAAGATAGAGAGGAAGTGGGAAAAGAGACAGGTAGTGGCATGTGTGCCCTCAGAGTCTCCTGGGAGTACAGCCACATCCCTGTATTCCCTCATGGAAACAAAACAACACAAGCAAACAAAAAATACTTTTACTATTATTTTTTGTTGTAAGGTGACCAGACTTATTTTAGGAAATTTAGAAATTACAGAGAAAAAAGAAGAAAGGAAGGAAGATTAAAAAAAAAAAAGTAGCTATCATAGTCCCCAAATCACTGGCATCATTGGGTATAATTTTTCCACACTGTTTTCTGTGCATACATGCATAGAAATACTTACATACATAAAACATACCTCTTATACATGTGTATAACATGTACACACATGTATGTGTCTATTGCATATGTGATTTGTAATCTATGAAAGTGTATACTGTAAACACGTGAACATTTTCCAGCATATATTTGTCTTCAGACTAACTGTGCTTCATCTCCTGCCAGTTGCTCTGCACTCCTATCCTGTGGAGGGTCTGCATTGTCATTATGCTCAGCTGCAATTTCATCGTGTCCCTTATTGTGGAGGTAAGTGCCCTGAGGCTGCTGATCACTGGTGTGTGTGTGTGTGTGTGTGTGTGTGTGTGTGTGTGTGTGAGACATTTTAGGGGAGTCTGCAAAAGGAAGAACAGCTTTAGCCGACAAGGCTCAGCAATGCAAGGGGCTCCCTTCCTTGGTGACATGAGCAACAGTGCTTTCCTCTGATGAGCTCAAAACAAGGTGTTTGTGTTCCCACCTGTAAAGTGGATCTGGGAGACTAGAACTATGATCGCTAAGGTACTGTTCATTTCTTTCTTTTCTTTCTTTTTTTTGGTGGGGGGGAGGGCGGGTCCTGTTTATTTCTAAAATTGACAAACAAAGGCCCAACTCAGTTCATTTTTTGAAATTTTACCTTTTAAAATTTACTTTTTAAAAGTGTACAATTTAGTGATTTTTAGTATTTTTATTGAGTTGTGCAACCATCACCACTATCTAATTCTGGAACATTCTCATCACCCCCAAAAAGATCCTGTCGCATTAGCAGTCACTCCACACCTCCCCTTCTTCCTCCTTCAGCCCCTGTTAACCACTAATTTATTTTCTGTCTCTATGGATTTGCCTATTCTGGACATTTCATATAAAGGGAATCATACAATACGTGGCCTTTTGTGTCTGGCTTCTTTGACTTAAGAACTTGTATCATTTTTACTGTACAGATGGGAAATGAGATTCCTAGTGAGCTTTTGCTGGCTTTTATTCTTCAGCTCCCATTTCCTCACTGTAATGAGCTTGTACCCGCCCTCATCTGTGCTATGTGGTTCCCTCTGTCCTCCTTCAGTACTTTTGGACACAATCTCCATTCTTCAAAACTTACTGTTAGTCAGGAGGGGTGCCCCCCCGAAAGGCATGTCAAAGGAGAGGTGAGCTGCAGGACCCTATCTGTCCCCATTCCCACCCTCATTACAAAGGCAGGCTTGTTCCAGCGAGGCGGCGTCATGGAGGGCTGAGGGCACTATAGCCTTATGTCCCACAGTATTTTGTAGGCAGAACTCAACAAACCTACCTTACTGAGCAGGGTAAAGATTGCACAGGAACGGGTGGTAGAATAAGACAAAGAATAGGGTACTGGAGCTTCTCTCTCTATGACCAAGTTTGAGGGCTTCTCAAGGTGACTAGACACAGGAATCAACTGGAGGGCTTGTTAAAACACAATTGTCCACCCTGCCCCCAACTTTCATGATCCAGTAGGTCTTGAGCAGGCACACACTTTCATTTCCCAGGTTTCCTGGTGATTCTGGTGCTGCTAGTTCAGGGATCACACACTGAGAAGCACTGTGCTACAGCATATGGTTTCCAAAGCCACCGAGTTAATGAAAGAGCATCATCAGGGGTGTCCTCATAATGAATTGCGGAAGATAGTCCTTTCCCTTTAAAGGAATATGTATCTTGTCCCTGTCCACAATCACATTATTTCCTCTGTCTAGTACCTCTTTTCCACTCCTGCGTGTTGAAATGCTATGCTGGTAATACTATCAACAATAAAAAATATATACTTTTAAAAAAAGTTAAGTTAAAAAAATGCTCATCTAGCCTCAATGGCATAGCTGTAGGATTATGCTCTTCATGAATCTTTCTAGATGCCTCACTCAGTTAGGCAAGGAACAAAAGTCAACTAACAGTGGTTTAAACAATAAAGATATGTATTGACTCATTTAAGAAGATTGGAGGTAAGTGGCTTCAGGGCTGGTTTAGTGACTGGGTGTCATGGGAGATCCACATTCTTTTACCTTTCTGTCCCAGTAGCCTTAGAACTTGGTCTTTCATGTCTGTGCTTGTTGCTTATGGCACCCAGATAGCTTCTGCACAGCTGGGCATTGCATCTGTTTTCAGTGCAGGGAAAAAAGGAAGGGAGGCACCAGCAAGTTTTTTCCTTCAAGTATGAATCTGTTACCAGTGAACAAAAAAAATCCGACAGCCCACCTGCAGGCTTTTGCTTATGCTCATTGGTTATAACTGTGTCTCACTGGCATCCTGAGTAGAAAAGGATTCTGGGAAAGTGGATTTGTACCAAAACGTAAGACAGATTGGCTTAGACTCTGTGTTTGTTTGTTTTTCCTTTTAGGCAAGCAGGGAAGAGTTGGGAGGAATGAGTTGTAGGGGTAACAGAGCAACACGGTCTGCTGCAGTCCCCTTGCAGGAAGCCATTCCACAGTCAGCATAGTTGCAGTTAGAAGCATAAGCCGGAGGTAGTTTACCTATGTTTGAATCCTGGCTTCACCCTTTCTTGCTCCCCGACTTAAGGCAGTACTTGCTACTCCACTTCTCTGTATCTCTGTTTCCTCACTTGTAAAATAGTATAATAATGACACATTACCTCAAGGGTTACTGTGAGCATGAAATGTGAACAGTGAAAAGCATGTAGTAAGTAATCTTAGTAGATATAAGCTACGATTATTCTATTATCTCTGTGGTACTTATCATTTCTTACTTTGTATCTACCAATCATTCAGGTATTCGTGTATTCATTCACTCATTCCACAAGCATTTCTTGACCATGTGCCATATCCTAGGGCACAATGCCAGCTGATGGAGAGGGTGATTTAATACTCATGGAAGATAAAGTTTCTCCGCTGCTTCTTATGTTGAGTGAGAAATTGAGACACTTGTGGTGTCTAGTGTGTGTTCACAGCAGCTCTACACTGAGAAATAGCATTGTAGGGTTCCAAGTTCTACTTTGAGTCTCCTCCATGAAGTTACCCGTCCTCTGCTGTCAGTACATACTCAGGAATAAACCCAAGCCATTTGAGTCTTTGTAGAGCAAGCATGTCAAATTCAAAGATTAACATGGGCCAAATAAACGAGGCATGTGGCCCACAGGCTGCAAGTTTGACATGTTTGTTGTAGAGTGATAGGACAGATGATCTCTCAGGACTTCTGTTTTATTTTTTGATGAAGTCAGTTATAATGGAGAATCCCTGCCTCATAAGGTGAGCCTAGCAGAGTAGGTAAAGGCCCCAGACTATTAGGGATGCAGCAAGATGTCTTCCTCAGGTAGCTCTAGATATGTCTCACACAAGATAATAAGGATTCCTAGGATGGGCTGTGCTAACTCCATACTAACTTGTCAGGCTATGGCAGAGATGATCCAGAGAGGTATTGAGCATGGGAGATGGCTGGCTTCCTTTTGCAGAGTCCTGAGTATTGTCTGGTCTGCTGAGAGGTTTAACCCTAACCTTAATTTTAGAGCATCCCGACAAACAAACCGATTTGAACAAGACCTTACCCTTATTTTGCCAATTTGTATGATCTAACCTTCAGCTGAGAGACAGAGGAGCTAAATTTATAGCTTTAATCCCTCTCCCTTTTTATTATCTACTAGAGGCCAGGTGCATGAAATTTGTGCACTGGGAGGGGGAGGGGTCCCTCAGCCCAGTCTGTGCCCTCTCATAGTCTGGGAGCCCTGCAATTAATCACCCCAAAGAGGTAGGCCCTGCCCATCCAGCCAGGGCTCCACGATGGATCACCCCCGCAGAGGGAGGCCCCGCCCACCCGCCGCAGCCGCAGATCACCTCCCTCTTTGGGGCAATCATGGATCCCCCTAGTTGATCGCTTGTCCTGCCAGCCAGTGGCCTGGGCCTCCCTCTGCAGGGCAATCATGGGGTGATGGCCGGGCCCCTGACCAATGGTATTGCACCCACCTTGGCTGGCCTGGCGCCAGTAGGTGTCATAACGTGTTGTTCAGATGGTTGTTCTGCTGTTCAGCCATTAGGTTGATTTGCATATTATGCTTTTATTATTATAGATGTGTTTGTATGTATATATATGTGTGAATTATTTGAGAACTCATGAGAAATTTTTTTAAGGTTTTTTTGTTTGTTTGTTTTAGGAATGGCATCTTATCAAGGCATTTCTTTTGTTTCTAGCTCTGAATTTAATTTACAATGTAGAGTGACAGGACAGATTATCTCTCAGGCCTTCAGTTTTCTTTTCCAGAATAGCAGAGTGATATTTCATCATACATCTAGAACTGTGAAAAAGCTCAAGGCACGGTGTAGAGCACTAAAGTCTTTCTGTGTGTGTGTTGATTTGTTTCGGTGTTTTGTTTAAAGCCTGCTAAGATTTCCAGAAGGTAAGTTAGATTTTAAAACCACTAATTGGATACCCATGATACTGCCTTTTCCCAGCTCCAAGGAGAACTACTGCTTTCTTGTTAAATTAAGGAGGACAAAAGCCTTGCTGTAGGAAAGTAGAATAACAGGTCTGGCTAGGTGAGCCCTGAGGTTTGCAAGGTTGATGAAATGCTGTGTGGATCTTAGCCTGCTAGCGAATGATCCGTTTTTATAGGAAGGTTCAGACGAGTTGTTCTCTATTATTTCCATGGGCAATGGGTGGATTTCAGGAAAACTACTATCTCTGGCAAAGTTCCTTGTAGAATACTACAGAATTAACTCTTTCAGTTCAACAAAGATATCTTTGATAGACACCAAAACCAGTTCTAATTCTGTGGGACAGCTTGGTTCCTCATATTTTTTTTGGCTTTGTTTCTTTCATAACTTCTAAGATGGTCAACCTTTGTGACTGTTAGGGAGCAGAAGGAGTTCGTTCACGGCGCTAGCAGAGCCAAACACTAGACCCTGAGAATTGCAGTGGAGAAAGATTGTCTACTTTATTGATGAACGAAATCACCCAGGAGAACAGGAAATGAATGCTCAAAAGCCTGAACTCCCTTGTTATGTGTAGGTTACAGATCATACAGGGCAAAAATCACAAGACACGGTGGGTTAGGGGTTCACAGTCCTGCTGGAAGCTGATTGGTCGGAGGTGAGGTAAGGGTAATAAATTATTTCTTCAGGCCTTGAGGACAGCTCTGAGGTCTTTTCCAGTGTCCCTCTGCTGGTCTCATAGGAAAGCAGCCAGGAGATGGTTCCATCCTGGGCTCAGGAACTGAAACATAACTTAGGTCATGATGTTACCTTTAGAGGTCTGGGCCTTGTGATCATTAGTCAGGTCTAGGCAACTGTCTTCTGCTGCCTCAGGGGTTGCTATTATCCAGGGAAAGGATAGGTCTTTGAGGGGTATAGACCCACAGAGAGAGATATTATTTCTAGAGGTTGGTTTCAAAAGCTAAATTTAATCAAAGTCATAAGGACCCTCAGTTTCATGACTACACATGATAAAAATGATAATACCCTCCCATGCACTCTGTATTGTAACTTATATCTTGGACTCTATTCCAGGCTAAGTCTAACTCACGAATTAAAATGGCAGCCCAAAATGTTTCTACAGAGAGGTATCCGGTAGTCTTAAAAATACATTGTAATTATTTGTAGGTGAAGGTTAGAGGTATATGTGAACAGAGCCACAGTGCACAGCCTGTTAAATGACTAGTTCAGAGAGTAGAAAAGGGAAGTAGGAGCTGTGCCATGCCCTGCATTGTGAGGGGAGTTATATAATCCTTATGACACACCTGTGGAAAGATTTATTATTTCTAATTACTGAGTCTCTGATAGGGTAATTAATTTGTCCATAGTAGGTGTCAGAGCTGGAATTAAAACCCAGATCTGTTCAATTTCAAGGCTGTGGCCCATGTTTCAATTTCACTGACCTCTGTTCTTAACTATGCAGTGATGTGCCAGGGTATACCAAAGCCTCACCATGCATGTGGCACATCTTTCTATAGAGTCCATTTCAGTTGGTGGTGAGTAATTTTAAATGCCACTTTATATTAAATCAAATATGGATGTGGTGTGAAATGGACTGTGACATTTGAATGATTTTAAATGTTAGGGGGACCGTAGTACATATCAAAGAAACCTGGTACTGTCCATTAATCTCTATATTTCCTGACCCTATGGTTTTAAATTTAATTTCTATATGAGATTCAGAAGAAATTTCATCCTTGAGGCAGACTACTTCAAGCTATGTTTCCAGATTCTTGAAAGCATGTACTTCACTCTTCTCCCAGAAGAGTTCTGTAAGTGGAAAGGTTTGAGAACCGATCATGTGAAACCACCTTGGATTTGTTTGTCTAGCCCTGCAGTTCTTTGTCAAGCTGGGCCTTGGCAGCCAGTGTAGTAGTGTCTTTCTAGAGTCCATGGGGGCCATAACCTGGAAACACTTGACCTCTGGTTGTAAAGAGCAACTCTTTTATTTTGCAGGAGGCCATTATTGAAAACCGAGCCCTATGGATGACAATCAAAAGGTACTTTGGCTATCGATCAAAAAGCCAGTATCGGATATGGCAGCGGGCCTTGGCAAATGACCCTACTTGGCCCCCACTGAACCAAATGTCTCCCTCTGACCTGCCGGAGTGTGGCAAGGAAGTGTCTTACAGCAACCCGGTGTTTGAGAGCAACGAGGAACAACTCTGAAGGCAATGGGATACTCAAGTTGAGAAAACATAGAAACAATGACAAAAGGGACCAGTTTCAACGATATTTTTTAAGCAATGAGACTCTTACAATATCAGCAGGAATTTTTGGAATCAAGCACCTGTTCAATCGTGGTGACAAATTAAAGTCTGTTTGAAAAAATACTTTCTGCCGAGCAGAACTCTGCCCCAGGAGAGTGCCTTTCTCTTGGCCTCTGCAAGTATTGGATGTGTTCAGTGAATCGAGACTGGGCCAAGGATGATGATGGGCCAAGAGACTGGAAAGCTAAAGGAGATGTACTCTTTCATCTTAGATAATATATTTTTTAAATGAGTTGAGGGAAAGTAGCACTATGTATAGTCATAGAATCATAGCATGTTAAAGATCAGTTTTGAGTTCTTATTTCATTGATGGAGAAACAAATGTGTGGAAACCATCACACAGTCTTCACTATCTGGCTTCCTTCCCTTTGCAGTACTTTTCAGATTTGAGACATTTCTTTCTACTTCTGGCCTTCTCCACGTATTAGTAAGGATTGCCTAAGCTGATGCTGCAGTAACAAACAACTCCCATATCTCAGTGACTTAACACACAAGTTCTTTTTCTTGGTTCAGATGACTCTTTAGAAGAGAGGTGACTGCTCCAATCGGATGGCTCCGTCCACCCAACACAAAGACGCGAGAGGGAAGGAAGAGAATGGAGATCAAACAAGGGTTCTTCACTGCCTGAGCCCAAGAGTGGCACATATGTCTTCCACCACTCACATCTCATTAACTGGGGGTGGCAGAGGAACTAGGGAGTACAGTCTCCTGTATTTAGGGTTGGCTTCATGGGCATATGACCTGTGCTGTCACACAGGGCCCCTGCTTTGACATGTGGGGCCCGCTCTTGGTTTAATGCCCTGCCGTTGTCATCTTTAAATTATTTGAATAAAGGTTGTTACATTTTCATTTCGTGCTGGGTCCCACAAATTGTGTAGTTGGTCCAGCCTGTATTCCTGGAAAAGAAGGGAACATTGCACATATCAAAGAGTCCTTGTACTACCCACTAATCTCTAAATTTCCTGGCCCTATGAACTTTTGAGTTTTAATAACCCTCCTCACACATGCCCGACTCCAGGAATGTTTATTCCTCTGCTCTGTTATTTTTTTATACAAGTTAGTCTTGTGCTACAACATGTTACCATTGATGTAAGTCTTTACACAGCCTACATATTTCTTAGGTTTCAGGCTTCAGTTTTCAGAAAACAAAAATCTCCCCTATTTCATCACAATTACAGCTTGGTTATACTGGATTTATTCATCACAGAAAACACCCAGGTTTCTGTTAGCTCAGCAGACAATACTGAATTCTAGGAGAAAATCCACAAATACTATTTTAGAGCAAAAGCAACATTTTTATTATGAACATCAAGTCCTAGGAGAATGAGGTGGGCAGGGTGGAGTGTCCTGGCCCAGAACAAGTGGTTGGCTTTGCTTCTCTCATCAGCACCTGCAGTCATTGCCTTCCCTGGCTGAACTCCTGGGCATGGTTGGTGGCTCTGTGGCTATAGATAATTCTGGGAGCCTGGTGTTTTCCCAGCCGTGAAGGCACCTTGTTGCTTCTGGTTTTAAGTTGGGGTGTGAGGAATCATTAGAGTAGATTGCAGCATCACTATCACTGTCTTCCTTGGTATAGAAGAAATGTTTCCATTCACAAAGTCAGCCTCAGCAGTGATATGACAACTCTGAATGTCCTTTTCTAAAATGGATCATTTTTCCTATTTTTAAAAGTGGGGGTGCTGTGGGCACAGCAAACTGGAGATGGTATACAACCTAGTGACAAGCAAAAGCAGCGTGCACATCAAAAAATAAAAAAATAAAAACCCAAGTGTTGGTGAGGATGGGGAGAAAAGGGAACCCTCATACACTGTTGGTGGGAATGCAGATTGGTGCAGCCACTGTGGAAAGCAGTATGGAGTTAACTCACAAAATAAAAAATGGAACTTCCTTATGACCCAGTGATTCCACTTACAGGAATATATCTGAAGAAACTTGAAACATTAATTTGAAAGCATATATGCACCCCTATTTTTATTGAAGCATTACTTACAATAGACAAGATTTGGAAGTAGCCCAAGTGCCCAACAGTAAATGAGTGGATAAAAAAGTTATGCTACATTTATACAATGGAATACTATTCAGCTATAAAAAGGAAGGAAATCGTACCTTTTGTGACAGCATGAATAGACATGGAGAGTACTATGTTAAGTGAAATAAGCCAGCCAGAGAAAGACAAGTATCATATGATTTTATTTATATGTGGACTCTAATGAAGAAAATCTTATATAATAATCCTATATAATAAAAGGCTAATATGCAAATCAACTGAACGGCAGAATGACCAGTTGCTATGACATTCACTGACCACCAGGGGGCAGATGCTCAATGCAGGAGCTGCCCCCTGTTGGTCAGTGTGCTCCCACAGCGGGAGTGCTGCTCCCACAGGGGGAGCGCCAGCTCAGGCAGGAGCCAGGTTCAACTAAGCCAGCAGGTGGACATCCCCCAAAGGCTTCAGGACTGCAAGAGGGTGCAGGCCAAGCTGAGAGACCCTGCTGCCCCGAAGGCACAAATGTCATGCACCAGGACTCTAGTAAACTAATAAAGTAGAAACAGACTCCTAGATACAGAGGACAGACTGACAGCTGTCAGAGGGGAGGGGGTTTGAGGGGTTGGTCCAAAGAGTGAGAGGATTAACCAAATGGAAAAAACCTTGTAGACACAGACAACAGTGTGGTAATTACCAGAGGGAAAGTGGGGTGGGAGAGGTAGGAGAGGGTAAATAGGGGCTAAGTGTCAATGGAAAGATACTTGACTTGGGGTGGGGAACACACAGTGCAATATGCAGATGATGTATTACAGAATTGTACACCTGAAACCTACATAATTTTATTAACCAATGTCACCCCAATAACCTCAATAAAAATAAAATAAAAAACAGTGTGTACATCTCATACTTAAAGAGTTCCTTGCCAAGTGCTGTCATCCCCACTGGTTCAAGTGAATTGCACAATTCTGCTGGACCCAGACAAGGAAGGACTCATCCCTACCTTACAGATGAGAAAACTGACCCAGGCTGAGGAGAGCAGACCCGAGCCTCAGACACAATCTTCTGAGCAAATCTTCTGTTGCTTCCAAACGCCTTCTCATGACTAAGCTCCAGCAGGGCGGGGGCCTGGTGTCATCTCTCAGTCAAACAAAGAATGAGTTTCTCATGTGCCAGGTGGAAGGAGGCAACCCTGTGCTAATAGCAGGGCCTTCTCTTCAAGTAAATTCCAGGCATCTTGCCAGACTTGGGCTAGAAGTGTGTTAAAAGCAAAATGTAACCACAACCGAGTGGCTGTCTTTCTGAGACTAAGTTGCTTTTGCCTTGGTCCTAATGGTTCCATCCTCAGCAATTCGCACACGGCTGCCAGGGAACAGGGATGGGGGGACTCCAATCTCCGATAAGTCAAACAATCCTAAAATCGTTGCCAAAAGGAACTCATTCTGAAGACTACACTTGAGACTAATTATATCTTTGAGGCAATAAATTAAGGAGCAGAAAGTGCTTACTCTGGAAAAAATGGGTAGGCTGGCCGAGTGAGAATTGTACTTAAATACTTGAAGGATTACTGTGGGAAAGAAGGCTCCAACCTATGCCCAGGGCACAGCCAATGTGTGAAGAGCCCCATGGGAATGAGTCTGGGCTGACACGAAAACTATGGCCCTTACAACACTGATGGGAGTGGACGTTGGTGACCTCATGAGGTGTGTGCTCTGTGACATTGGAGGTGCAAGTGGATATTCAAAGACCAATTAGGGAAAGAAGTCAAGTATCAGATGAAACTCAAGTACCTGCAAGATCCCTTCCAGACTGGATATGTCCAGACAGTCTTACACTTATTACTGCTGCCCACACAGAATATCAGGCTGACCTATATGGGGACATGGGCTGGGGAGGGTGGGCTCCCAGCCCTGTGAGGTCCCATGGTGTGGACAAGTAGACATGACTGCTCTGGATCTTGGAAGATGGCTTCTCATAGGGATAGGAGCCTAAAAAAGAGGTGCACAGTGAGGGGCCCTGACTGCCTAATTGACACCTGTGGAAATCTTCCAATATGTGCACTTTCTTAGAAATAGGTGTTTGAAAATTTTGAGGAAAAGAACCTGGGAGAGCACCCCAACCCCAAAGCAGAGTTTTCAATGCCTAATATGTTGCTGTGACCAGGACTTGGAGGAGAAAAGGGCAGTCACCTGATCCAAATCATTTGAGAGAGTCCCCTGTATGTCCACTCCAAGGTAAATAGCTCTTATGCACAGAAAAGAACCCTGACTCTGGACTCTCCTCACTAAATATGGAATGATCTGAGAATGGAAATATGCTTGTGCCATCTGTGTCCCTATGTGCTCTCACAGTGTGCATGTACCCACCTGCAGATGTAATGACTGGAAAAAAGTGATTTTTTTTCAGTATTTAGTTTATGATGAAATAAATTATTCTGTATTTTAAAAAGTCAAGTAACATCTATAATTCTGTTGTTCTAAAATCAATCTCTTTCTCTCTTAGTGGAGTCTTTCACTCTGGTTAATAAAATGATGTGGTCTATTCCACTAACGTTGAATCAAAGCAACATTTTACAAAGTTCCAGTCATTTCCTAATACTTCAGATGCTATTATTCCCTGCTTTGTACACAGGGCATTAAGCACATACAAAATATTCTTATGCTCGTTCTCTCATTTAAACCTCATAATGATCTTAGGAGAAATACAGGGCAAGGATTACTATCCTCCTTATTTTGATGAGGTACCAGACCCTTCAAGAGGCTCAGTGACTTGTCTAAGGGCAGCCAGCGAGCGAGTGGAGGAGTGGGAGCTAGATTCAGACACAAGACCTCTGCCTGCATGTGTCTCTACCAGGGTGTTTCCCCTGAATGAAATGTTTGTAGCACTGAAAACCAAGGAGGAAAGAGAGGCAACTATCCAATGGGTTACTATCATGAGTATAATTTTCTTCAGAGAGAGTTCCTAGTTTTCATATACGTTCTCTTGAACCTGACCATCAATTACAGAAGAGGTTGACTCCCACTGCAGAGAGAGTGAAATCATAAAGCCAGAGAAACCTGTATCTCTGCTTGAACTTTGCTCAGCCCCTGCTTTGTACAGCTTTTTTGGGTTAGATAGAGTCTCTCTTGGTTTGAACCATGCTCACTTCTTTATGCATAAAAAAATCTTGAAAATTGCTGCCACAGAACATTTGGTCCACATTTTGGTTTCCATTAGACTTGTTAAAATAACCCTCTAAACTTTATCCATAAAATGACTTTCTTTAAATAACAACAACAAAACACACCTCTCCTGGACTTGTTGAAAGAGTGTTGGCCTTCTCCCATACCAAGCTTATTTCTTCCTCAAGGAGACTGCATTTGCCATCCTTTCTGCCTTGAATGCTCCCCCTGCACCACCAACCTCCCACACTCTTGGCTGATTCCTTCTCCTTCAGATTTCAGCTCACATGTCCCTTCTTCAAAGAAGCCTTCCCTGACTACTTTATCTAATGGTGTCCTTGCCCCACTAGCTGGTTTGTTTTCTACATAGCACTTGGGCAACACTTCAGGTGGCTCAGGTGGAAATATTAGTACTTGTTCAACCACACACTTAGGAAATGGGAGACCCGAGTCTATAATTCAAGTCCACTGATTTCCAAATCAAAGTCCTTTATGTTCTTCACACCTGGCTAGGTACTGCTAATCAAATGAGCTAATCCACTGGGGAAAAGAATGCAGGATGTTGTGGAGCAATGTCCATGGTTGATTGAAGAACACTCTGAATGTCATCCAGACTCTCCCAGTTCTATTTTCTTGCTGTCTCATCCCAACTCTCTCTCCTGAGTGTTTTGACTCCATGAAAAATCTGACAAAGCACTGGCCTGTGATTAAGGCTGCACACAGACTGACTATGGAAACTCTGCAGAAGTTGTGAAGGCTGCTGAAAGGTCTCATGTATGTTGCATGTATTACGCACTGCACAACTCAAGGGGGGCGCCATCCACATTATGTTGCAAGACAAAAATGGTGATTCTGTGTGATATCAAGAAGGTTTTGTAGGTGAGGACTTTTACTTTTGTAACCACAAACATGGTTATGCAATGAAGAATCCCTTCTGTCCCACCTCCATCAGTTCTTAAGACCTTGCACTCTCTCTTGGTATTGTCTCTCATGCAGACCCTCTTCTTCTCCAGGACCCTCGGCCACCACCTACATGATTTTAAGAGCCTCTTAACTGGTCTCTCTATGGTCTCTCTATCTTTGCTTCTCAAGGTCTCTATTGAATTCTATTGTCCAACTCTGATCATGTCACATCTGTGGTCAGAAACCCTTCATAATTAAGATTATCTACCAAATAAAATACAGATTGCTTACTAAATACTTCAAGGCCCTTTGCACTGGCCACATCTGGGCTGATCTTACACATTTTTCCTTGTACTCAGTAATGCAACTAATTATTCCCAGCATTCAGTAACCTACTTATTCTCATCATATAGCAATTTTCTCACTAATATCTTTGCTCACCCTGTTTTCTCTTTGGGAGCATCAAAACTTCTTACTTCTATCTCCACATATCAAAATCCCACCCAATTCTCAAGATCCAATTAGAATACCACTGATCTGTCAAGCCAGAAGGGAGATCCCTTTAATTGCACACGCAATCCACTCTACATATCCTTTCTTTGTGTGGTGTGTGGCTCTTTTTACCTTGTGCTATTTCAACTTCCTCCAACTCCCATGCAACCTCACGTTAACTAGAAAGTACATTCTCTGAGGGTAGATACCAAGTCTGATTCATTTCATCTTTCCACTCTGCACCTAGCACAGGGCTATGATTTGGGCTCAGCAAGCAGCTGTGGTATGATTGAATAAAAAAAAATCATTATTGATTTATTTATTCTCCTTTGTCTGTGAAAATCTCTTTTCCATTCAGTACAAAGAAGCTGAACTAAAACAATAGGACTATGAATAAAAACAACCAAAAGTACAAAGTATAGTGATTCCAATGTTGTGCTTAATGAGTTTGACAGTCTATTTATACAGTGGGCATGTGGAGGTGGGCTGTAGAATTAAAAGGGTTGGGTGTTTGCTACAAAGACTATTTCAATATGTAGAGGGACTTAAAGGCTTATTTGCACACGAGTGCAAAGACTCTCTTAGGAAGATACTCAACCCAAGAAAAAAGACTACTGAGGCAAGAAAACTTGTTTAAAAACCAAGATTTTAGGGAACAGGTGCAACCTTTGAGTACAACCTGGTGTGTATTTTTCAATCTTCTATCTGGTTTTACCCTACCTTTAGGAACTTTTGCAAGGGTCTGAGTAAAATAAATTTGTGATAAAATGAAAGCTAGGGATAGAGACAGAGACAGAGACAGAGATAGAGATAGAGATAAAGAGATAGAGATAGAGAAATAAATAAAGAGAAGCCCACTCAGTGGTCCGTGTGTTAGTGTAATAAAAGCAGGGTGGAGAGAGTATGCCTGTGGCTTTTGTCACCTGGCACTGATGTGACTCTGTGATGTGGAAGATGCATATTGCTAATGGCTGATGGTACCATAAAGACACACAAAGATGACATAAACAGTCTGACCATGTCTCCCAATGGCTAAAGGATGTGGAAAATGGTTAAAAGAAATGGAGAATGTCACCAGGGGTGACACAGTGATATGCAATTGTAGAGGCCTGGGGGACTCTGCAAGCAATCTCAGGATCAGGCCAGGTCCAGAGAAGCCTCATGAAATCAGCAGAGATCATTTCATGGTGGGCTGTGGCCCGTACAGCCAACACAGATTGCAGGAGGGAAGAACATGCTGTCACCGGGAGTCCTGCATGCAACATTCTGCAGATTTCTTAATGACTCATGAGGGACTTCACAGTGGCAGGGCTTCTGTGAGCCTGTTTTTGATGACTGTCCCAGGTTTATGTGACTAGGGAAACATAGGTTGTAAAGATAGAAATATACCTCCCCATTAGGTGAATTCCATTAGGTGAAACTCCTTGTAGGAACACTTAAGGGACAACACTCTGAGAAAACAGCGTGGAGACTCAAGGCTACGTTGTATTCCTGGTCTTCTCAGAACTGAGAAAAATACAAGATAAGATGACTCCACAACTGGTTGGATGCTCTTTCCTGAAAGCTAAGCCCATTCTCTCATGACCTAGCCCAAGGTTAATGTTGGAAATTTGATAACGGCCTACATAGCCTCAAGAATTCAGCCATAATCCACGACTAATCAGAATCTGGTTTAATATGAAGATAACTTTGTAGGTTTGGAACCTTCCTAGATGGGTCCTGACATCTGATTTGGTCTGGATTCCAAGAGTCATATTTGGAAAAGGCCAAATCTTTGTATCTGCCCACACCTCACTTTAGCACAGCAGCTAGAAGGGTTCACAGGAGTCCTAGGGTAGAGTGTTTGGCTCAGGGCTGAAATCATGGGCTCTCAAGCAGTACCCCATGTATAACCATATCATCAGGGGTCACACAGAACTTGGATATATAAAGTCAATCTCAAAAATGGCATATGGTCTATTGGCATTCAAGAGTAAAAGCTTAGCCCAACCAATGTGGCATAGTTGGTTGAGCATCATCCCATGCACCAGGAAGTTACCAGTTTGATTCCCAGTCAGGCACATGCCCAGGTTGCAGGCTCAATTCCCAGGAGGGGGCATGCAGGAAGTAGCTGGTGAATGTTTCTCTCTCATTGATGTTTCTCTCTCCCTCTCCTTTCCTCTTTCTAAAATCAATAAAAACATATATTTTTTTAAAAAAAAGTATAAGCTTAAAAAAGAGTATAGGCTTAGGAGTCAGACAGGTCTGATCTCTAATCCTGACTTTTTTAATTTGTGATTTTGAGCAAATTAGTCACTATGTCTACACCTTAGCTTCCTTGGCTATTGTTTAAGAATATTATTTATTATCTTATGCATAACTGCAAAAATCAAAGGAGGTTAAACGAGGCACATAATTTATTGTCCTGAATGTCTCAAGCTGTAAGGAGAATTCTTAAATCTTGGCCCTGCACATAGCATAGCTTTTAAATGTGCTGTGTGAATCAGTAAAGGAATAAATAAAAGAATGCATAAATGGAGAATGAATGAACTAATGAACACACCACACACTTCTAGGAATTGAATGACTATAATTCTCTGTGTAATTATCTATGATTTACTAACTATTTGAAATTATTCTTTTTTAGTTTGTCTGTTTATTTTTACTTATTTAAAATAAGACACAGAGTGACCTACCTCTAGCCTTTGTTTACAGAATCAATTACTCTACTTCAAAAGAGTCAACTTCTTTTTAGATTTCGTTTTGCAGCCCTTCATGTTTAATCTTCTGCCTATCTTGAAAAAAATGCTTTATAAATAGGCCTGTCTTGGATGGTTTCTGAGTCGTCAAGTTCTCCCCTGAGATGCAGAGACCTGTATGAAACAATGCAGATTCAGACAGAGCTGTAGGTGCTGTGTGGTTGGTGTTTTTGCTGTCTCTTCATGTTAGCCCATCTCTCTGGGGAATAATCCATAGCACTTCATGTGCTTCTCTTTGGAACACAGTTCTCAAATTTGACTCATGGAAATCCCCAAGGAGCTTATTAGAAATAAACCCCAGGACCCAACCTCAGACATGCTCAATCAGAATTTCTGGGATGGGTTCTGGGGAGCAGTGCCTTTATCAAGCTCTCCAGGTGATTTTGACAATGAATCAGGTTTAGGAAATTTATTCCTAAAAAAAAATAGATTATTTCCCTAGGTGTGCTATCTTGCACTTGTTTTTATAGAGACTCATCTACAATTTTTCCTGCCAACTTCCACAGTTCAGACAGAAAATTTTGTGGTATATTTCCTTTGGAAATGTTATGTTTGTCTCTGTGCATTCTCTACTCTGTATTATAAGAGCTGTCCCTGGTGGTAATGAAACCCTGAGGTGATCCCAGTTTTCAATGCTCTTTGTTAGAGATCTAAGTACGTACTGTATTCTTGACAAAACAATCACCTGATGGCTAAGTTCAGTGGAGAAAACATTGTCACCAGCCAAAGTCAAAAACATAGAATAGCATTTAATATCTCATATTCTTCATGCTAGTTGAAAATGTATGCCAAAAAAACTCGACCCTTTAAAATATTCAATCTAGTCCACCTTTCAGATAAGGGAAAAAAGAATAATTGATCCTGGACCATGGGGAGGTCTGAATATATCAAAGGAATCCTCATCTCTCCAATCAGGTTAGATCATCTGAAATTGATTAGTAAGAAATCAACCAGCTTCAGGACATAGTTTTAGAGGTTTATGTTCTTCTAAGGATAGATCTTGGGATCAAGTTTACTGTGTAATACTTAAATCCATTCCATATTTTTGTAATCATCCCACCTCATTCCAATTTTTTTTCCTTCCTGGGGAAATCTCTTGAGTTGACAAATGAAATTGAACCCATTCTTTGAACATAGACAGCACCAGTTTCAGAAATGCCTCTCCCTTTCTGTTCAGCATCCTTCACTGGGCTCAGTGGTCATCAGTGTTTTCAGCAGCAGTGAGGAGGGCACAGATGAAAGTTTAATGTTCACCAACATTAAATGATCTGACAGCATTGGGACATCTTTTTGGCCACTAGTCAGTCTCCAGTTGATGACTTACCTGACAAACATGGTTAACACTTGACTCATTCTTCCTGGTACTTACTGTGCTCAGCCAACAAGCCATACAACTGGCAGTCTGTGTAGATTTTTCCTTGGGGCCAGTCATCTGGAAAGCCTTCCAGAACGTTAAACAGACATTCTGTGTCTATGCAGCTACTAAATACACAGAGTACCATGGCAAAGTGGCATAAGCTTTGAGAAACCAAAAGTCCTTGACAATAGTCAACACATTTCCAGTAGCATGAAATGAGCTATTGAATTCTCCTGGAACAATCTTAATATCTTAGGCAGAAAGAATGGGTAGAATAAATTCAGGGTGGTTGCATGAATTTTAAATTAAATAGAAAGTGAAAAAGCACCCCCCTACACACACACACACACACACACACACACACACACACTAAAATAAGGAGATTGGAAACTGGAGGCTTTGAAGTAAGAGTAATGAATAACATCCAGGTGAGAGAATGAAAAGATGAAATCTGCTCATATATAGCAGATGGTCTCCCCTCTTCCCCCTTCAAAAAGAAATGTGTTGATGGTGCCTACATAGATCTATGGGGAATACAAATATTAAGAACACTTAGTTCTTTTCTGAAGTTAGAAACAGACACTGAGGCATGAATTTATTTTATAATGGAAGTGTTCCTAGCGGAAACTGGTAAGGGAATGGAAGAAGAGACAAATAAGAATGTGATTTTGGGAAAAGTCTTAAATTCAACCCAATGCTGTCAGGGAGCTTTGGAATATACACTTCATCTCAATGTACCAAGTCTTGGCAAGGGAGTAGCACTTCAGACTCCAGCCCCAGTCATTGGCTCAGGGTTGCTTGGGCAGGGTGGGGGTGGGGTGGAAACTTGAGGCACTTTTGGGTCTTTGCTGGGATGGGCAAAGGGGCTCAAGGGCAATGCTATGCAGAGATGAAAACATACAAATGCCTGTGGGGCATTGAAGGCATCCAAAGGGATTTGAACAGACCACAGACAATATCTGTTCTAGCTCTATTTTCCATTCTGCCACTGACCATCCTAAGGAAAAATTCTGTAAACATTTACCTAATCTGAAAAATGGAATATTGTAAAGCAGACTCCCAAGGTAGAAAAAGTGACTTATTCATTCACACAGTACTTATTGAGCACCTGCCATATCTGAGCTAAGTGCCTGGATTTGAAGATGAATGTTCTTTCCCTTGAATGCGATAGAAGCATTTTCCACTTATGTATAAAAAGCTATGGGAATGGCCCCCAAAGCAAAGAAGGTAGACCCAAAGGGCAGTGAAAACCACCAAGCCTAACACATAAAGCATTAGGAAATAGACTTGGCTCCATAAGAGAGTAAGACAATTATTATTTATTTAATGACAAAAACGAATGTTTTCTAAATTTCAAACAGAAGCAATTGTATTGCAAATCAGCGAGCTGGACAAGACACCTAATGAGCCAATTAGTTAGGAGTCATTTTTATTGCGTGCAGGTTCAGAGCAGATTACCTCTGTCAAATTCTGCACAAACACAGGAGGGAGTATTTCCTTTTTATATCCTTCTAGTTCTTTGTGTAAGACAGCTTGTAACCTTGAGTACATACCGTACCTAATCAAACACCTGTCATATCAATACAGACAACTTGTAACTTTGAGTACCATATCATATCTATTCAGACACCTGTAACCTTGAGTATCATATCTATACAGGCACCTGGCATCAATATCAGAGTATCAGTTAGATGGCTAGCTTGCAAGGTCAGACAATTAAGTTTATCTTTTCTATTCAAGCAAAAAACAAAGTTATTTTACAGTCTAAAAATAACAGAGTTGACCTACAGAATAAGAGACTAAGAATAACAGAGTAGTTCAAACAGTAGTTTCAAACAGCAGTTTTCCAACGGAGGGATTACTATGCTTCACAATTAAATAAAAAAGAACAATGGCTTCAATGGTCCACACCAAATTACAGTATCTCAATGCATACAGATCATTTTGTAATAAAGCTTAAGTAGAGCCTAGGATTAATCCGAGTTCTGGTCCTTGACTCCCATGAGGGCCATGGAAGAGCTAGCTCAGCTACCTAACTTGTGTCTCTATGCCTTTGGAGGGCAGCTGGAGGGGCAGCCATGCCTAGAATAGGAGCAGACATGAGAATCCCAGGGAAAAGTCACTAACAGAAGAGGAAAGCCTTTTCCTCATTGATAGGAGTCAGCTGTAAGTGGGTGAGGTGGAATATTTCTTTCCCCTTTGCTTCACATGCTCTAATCAGAAGTCCCTGGGCTGCCTTGTTTCTATTACCACTTCACATATTCCAACAATCAGTCACTTTCAAAAATCATCACTTCTGCCAACAGATTCTGAACCATCTAGTTCCTACAGGAAGAAGGCACCTCAGAGGATCCAGCTAAGCAATGAATGGTTTACATATCTGTGACCAGTCAACCCTAAACCTGTCAGTGAGAGAAGAGCTTGTCAAAGCTCTTTTGTAATGAGGGTCACAGGAGTAGCTGGAGGAAAGTGGAGAACACAGAATATTTACATTCAGGAGCATGGCTCCAGTAGACTGAGCTCAAGGACAGGATGCTAGCCTCAGTCATCTCTGGATTCTCCTGTTAAGGCCTAGAATATTTCACACATGTGGGCAGAAGTGAACTAAGGAAAGCTGAAGAGTTTGGTGAGCTACTATGACACCTCCAAAGGATGCTTTCTGCAAAGCATACAAAATCTAATTCCTTAGCTAGACTGTTCTAATTTCCATTCCCTGGCTCTAATTTAATTGTCTAGTTTTACCCCCAAGGCTCTTCTTCAAAAAGAATGAAACAGAGTACACATTGCAAGTTGAAATATTTTTGTATGGTAAGTGCAAATTTTAGTTCATGCTTAAAATAAATTATTTATTTGAATAATATCTTTAAAATTAAATGTATTTTCCTTTCAAATTTTTAATTGTTCTAAAACTAAAGAGAGGGTCAAGAAAATAAAATGTTACATGAGTAGAATAATTTGCTAATTGCCCAAATTTTACCTTTCACCAATGTTTTGATTTCATTAAAATTTATTTAGTTTTAGTTATGCAATGTTACTATTCATTACAATGTAGGCATTTTCTTCTTTTGTAGACATACGTGATATAATTAAAACGTATTTATTCATTCCTTCTTCCTTTATGTAATACTTTTCCCATTAAAAAATCTTTTTACTAGCAGAGTTACACATACAAAATCCAATAAAAGTCCATTTTAGTGTCTATGTATGTTTATTTTCTAGCTGTTCTTGTCATTCATTTCACTAACCCTGGTGTGGGAGCTTAGAAGCTGTTTGCTAAATGAATTAACAGGATAGAAAGAAACTGTGAAGTCATGAAAAGGTCCCTTTTCACAGGTTGGGCTCTTTTTCTATTCCCAGATAAGACAGATTTTACTTCTACTTATCTAAGTTTTGACATAGTCACCAAATTCTCAACTTGATGACCTCCTAAATAGAACTTCAAGGCAGGGAGTGGGAAAGGCCAAACCATGCATTCACCTTCAATAGCCCATATTTGTATTTGCTAGAGGGCTCTATGCTCTGTTTTGATCTGTAGAGAATGTGTGGGTTGTATTGGTGCAGTATTGATTAGATTTGGAAGGAGTAAGGCTTGGTTGGCTCTGCTTATTAACAGATTAAGTAGAATTAAAGAGTACGACTTTGCTCACATCTTTGAATCCATATTTCAGATAGAGGATTAGTCATGTATTGAGAGTCGAATATTTTCCTAACCTGTGGTTGTTGCAGAGAGCTTACAAGGTCACTCAGTCAGATATCATACTCCACTCTAAACCCTGTCACATGATATTAGGGCCTCTCAAGTATGCTCCTCCTTAGTCTGCAATCATTCAAGCCTTCCTCTTTCCAACTTGTGTAGCAGTCACACCTGCATGGTTTTGCCTTTTCACCAGACTGTGAGTCCCCCAAGGAATAGGATCCAATCTGATTCATCCCTTTACTCGTCACTGAGAACAGCACAGGAGAATGAAGTATTGTAGAAAGCTTTATTTCTATGGAATCAAGCCTCTGAGTTTCCAAAGTCCCATTTCCCTTTGTCCCATCATAGAAGAAATGTAGCTGTAGCTTCAGAAGACCTATGATTAAAGCTGTTGCCCAGAATTTCTGTTCCATGTTTACACAGTCTAATCCAGCATCAGGTTAGTTTAGTTTGTGTTCCCCTCTGCAGTTCATCAATCCATTGTGTGGGGGTCTGCGGGGTCACATGGCTATGGAGGGAACATGGGCAGGAGCAAAACCAGAGGAACCAGAGAGCCAAGAGTGCCAAGAGATCCAAGAGCCAGGAGAGAGAATTCCTTTTGATAACCAGAACCATGAGCCAAGGTTCCCCACTACCTCCCACCCCATCTTCTCTCTCGGCACTGAAGAATGAGCTCCATGAACCAGAAGATTTAAACAAAAGTGTGGAAAGTTTATTACAAGCAGATTCAGACTTCCCACATAGGGAGGCCCCCAAAGCCTTGTAGTCTTGGGGTATATATTTGCTACAAGTCTGCTCTATATCTATCCATGCCGTCACCTGATTGATTCCCTCAATTGTTCTTGCCCAGCAACAGACCTGAACTTTCTGTGTTCCTATGCGCCAGTTCACCTTATTGTTGCAGGCCCTCTCTTGGTTTCACATGCCTCCCACTTTGAGTCCAAAAGCATTTTGTTATTCCTGCTTGGTTGGTTTCTGTGATTAGGCTTGCTCAAACTGCCATGTCTGCCTCTGCCTACATTCTACCTGCCTTTGTTTTCCACCGGACCCCTGCCCTGTTTGCTCTCACTTTGTCTGTGAGATTTTGTATCCCGAATCTTTTGCAGGTTTATAGTGGCCCTGTTCCCCCAGCCAAGGATCTCTGTTCCCAGGTTTGACTGGCAGTAAGCACCTTCACTATGTCACCCCAACTCACTGTGCATGTGCCCATCTTCCCCTTTGTCCAGTTTCTTCCCCCAGTAATCTATAGGGAATGGGCCAGTGTTTCCCTGGGGAGTGTGAAATTGCAGCTTCCTGGTGAAGGTGCCCAGATGACCATGCTTATAATGTCTGGTCTTCCCTTTACTCCTTTCATAGTATTAATAACTAGCTAATTACAATTGTTTCAGTCTCAGGTCTTGGCTAGTAGAAAGAGTCCTTTGCCACATACAAAGCATATATATATATATATATCCTATCTAATAAAAGAGAAACATGCAAATTGACCATAACCCCAAGACGGCGGCCAACAGCCAGGCACTGAAGCTAACAGGAGGCTTGTTTGCTCCAGTGATGGAGGAAGCCAAGGTTCCCCGCCTGCCGCTGCTGGCCTCTGAGCTTGCACTCTAAGAAACAATGTTGCAAGTATAGAAGCTAAACAAACTCCAGAAACCTGCTTTCAGCCAGCAGGGCTTCAGCCAGCAGGACCACAACAGTGTTTCAATTATAGAACCCTAACAAACCCAGTACCTGCTTTCAGCAGCTGAGGTCTCAGAGCTGCAGCCGAGCCTCAGAATTAAAGCTGGCTCTCAGCTCCAGTGACAGCCAAAGAAGGTAAATAAATCCCAGAATAAAAAAAAAAGAAAAAAAGGAGAGGTTGGGAGCTTCAGTCACCCGCCAGCCTGAAAACGGCCCTCAGCCCCTCACCCAGACTGGCCAGGCACCCCAGTGGGGACCCCCACCCTGAAGGGGGTGTGACCAGTTGCAAACAGCCATCATCCCCTCACCCAGACTGGCCAGACACCCCAGTGGGGACCCCCACCCTGAAGCAACAAGATGGCGGCTAATTTGCATACTGAAGGCGGGTGGCAGTGGGCAAGGCTGTCCGCGGTCCCAGGACCTGGATCTGTGACCCTGCTGGGCAGGGGGCAGCGCAGGAGGCTGTCCGAGGTCCGGGACCTGGATCCGTGACCTGGTGGGCGGGGGGCAGCGCTTGAGGCTGTAGGCAGTCTGGGACCCAGATCCGTGACCTGGGGGCAGGGGGCAGCGCTTGACGCTTTCTGTGGTCCCGGGACCCGGATTTGTGACCTTGCTGGGGGGGGGAGGGCAGTGCTTGAGGCTGTCTGCAGTCCCAGGACCTGGATCCGTGACCCTTCCTGGCGGGGCGGGAGCTCGCACAGGGGCGGATTGGCCGGGGTTGGGAAGGGCAGGACGCCTGGCTTCCGCCCAGCCCCAGTCACTCTGGGCAGGTGAGCAGCGCAGAGAGCCTCTGGACAGGGGAGGCAGGCCAGCGGAGGGCGGCCTGTACTCCCCACATGGCGGTGGTGACAGCTGTGAGTGAGCCAAGCGGAGCCTGCAGGCTGAGCTGAAGTAGTGCCTGCAGGCCATCAGCGCCCAGGAGTGGCTGCACAAGATCCGCCTCCTGGCCCAGAAGGTGCAGGATCACAGGGACAGCCACCGTGGTGGGGCAGACTGACATCCTCCTGGCTGCACCATGGGGGTTTGCAGATTTGCAAAGCCAGTGGCCTCTGGTGTGCACATCCCCCCCTGGCGTGCAAACATCCCCCAGCACACTGTCACCCTCCCACACCTGCAACAGTTGCAAACCAAGGCGTGCACAAGTTCCCCCCGCCTCTCCACCGCACTTCCATTCACCCGGCATGCCTAACGCCCCCACAGGTTGTGCACACATCCCCTCTGATGCGCTCATGTCCTTTGGAGAGTGTCTGGGTGTTCTGGGTGCTGAAGGTGGGCGCCTGTGAGATGACAGTGAGAGGGCGGAGTGGTGATGCCCTGTTCCCATGGAGGCCAGTGCAGCTATGAGATCACCTCTGGGGGGTTAATGCAGGTGCTGAGGCAGGAGCAGGTGCAGATAGACATACCCGGTGGGCACGGACAGCCCTCGCTGAGGTGCCTTTGGTCAGCGTTCAAGATCAAGAACCCAGAGGCGGAGAGGAATTCCGTCCTCTCAGTGAAACAGTGGGATAGTCGGGACGACTGTAGTGGAGGAATGTGCACTTTGGGTGCCAGCACCCATGAGCGAAGGCTGCCCTGACTGAGCCTCGCTTGCTTGGGGCCTAGCTCACTCCTGCCGGGCAACGGGTGACAGGACGTGCTTTTCTGAATTAATAAAAGAAAACATTGATTCTCCTGCTGCCCACGAAGGTGGAAAGTGAAGTGGGGAGACGTGGGGAGTGAGCAAGGTTCCCTGTCTGGGGGTTCCAAATCTGCTGTTGGTTTCTTTCACTGCTGACTAGAGATATACAGGGTGTCCCCCCGAAATGTATACACACTTTGAATACCTACTAATTCCAATGGTTTTAAGCATAAGAAAGGAACAACAATGGAGCTGTTATCTGTTAAAAGTGTGGGCACAAACAGGTAGTTGGACATTCCCTGAGGGGTCTCAGATTGGAGAGGGTGAAGGCCAGACTGAGGGGCCCCTTCCCCCACCCCCCACCCCAGTGTACGAATTTCGTGCACCGGGCTACTAGATATATATATATATATA
>NW_005871062.1:2619751-2653900 GCF_000147115.1 Myotis lucifugus
GTTTTTAAGCTTTTTATGGCTGGGCACATTTCTGTTTATATTCCAATGTCATGGCTCAATACTCTCCCCTTTTCCCCTCTATTCTAAACTCTTACTTTGATTTCTCTTTATACCTCAAATACCCCCATATTTTATCACCTCTCTTAAACCTTATCACACATTCTTCTGTTCTCAGGCCTAGAGTGTGCTCACCATCTGCCACTGTCTCCCATTCCTTCACCTGGTTAACTTCTGCTCATCTTTGAGAGGTCAGCACAGATATCACTTCTTTCAGGGAGCTGTTCCCATTAATTCTGAGTTCAATGTCTTTCCTATTTAAGAGACTATTTACTTGTCTCTCTCCCAAATAACTGTAAACTCCTTCAGGATAGTCACTCCCCTTTTCCCACTGATCCCAAGAGCCTAACATAATGTCTGGACCATATAATTGCTAAGTAAAAGTTGAACGGAGTTTCAGACAACAGTAGCTTTATTAAGAACATTTAGTTATATTTTTAACAAGGTGTGTGGAGCTAAGGAGTCACAGGCTTAGTTCCATGGCTCAGTGATATCAGAATCTAAGCTCTTTTATTCCTTTGTCCATTATCATTAACATGGCAATTTTCATTCTCTTTATAATCTAAAGAAAGCTGCCATGCTCTAAGCATTTCCTCCTCACACATCACTTTTAAAGAAAGGATGAGTATAAAGGATGGAAAAAAAGTTCTCTTATCTGCCACAGTCTTTCTGCAGCTAGGGTTCAGGAATCTGGAGAAGGGCTATGCATAAATGAATAGAGACTAGACAAGAAATATAAATTTGGAAGGCATTTGGGGAAATCAGGCAGAGGCTTCACCCTCTAGAGCAGCGGTTCTCAACCTGTGGGTCGCGACCCCTTTGGGGGTCAAAAGACCATCGGAAAACACATATATAATTACATATTGTTTTTGTGATTACTCACTATGCTTTAATTATGTTCAATTTGTGACAATGAAAATACATCCTGCATATCAGATATTTACAATTCATAACAGTAGCAAAATTACAGTTATGAAGTAGCAACGAAAATAATTTTATGGTTGGGGGTCACTACAACATGAGGAACTGTATTAAAGGGTTGCAGCATTAGGAAGGTTGAGAACCACTGATGTAGAGGGATGGCTCTCTGAATCTCCAGACCCACGACTTTTTATTAACACATTTTCCCTTTAGCCAAGCAGATATACATATCAAAGGTAAAGTTTGGTAAACAATAAAGGATTATCAGGTTAGGGCATCGGTCGCAAACTCATTAGTCAACAGAGCCAAATATCAACAGTACAATGATTGAAATTTCTTTTGAGAGCCAAATTTTTTAAACTTAAACTATATAGGTAGGTACATTGTTATTAACTTAATTAGGGTACTCCTAAGCTGGCCTTTGCTAAAAACGTCCTTAATCTGAGGGGTCGACCTCAGCGAACGTACCCCCACTTCTTCTAACGCCACTTCTTCAAAATAGACCCGCCCAGGCCAAAAACTGACTTCTGCGCATGGGCCACGAAGTTTCAATAGCACTGTACGTGCACGCCCGAATGTGGTATTTTGTGGAAGAGCCACACTCAAGGGGCCAAAGAGCCGCGTGTGGCTTTCGAGCCCTGGTTTGCTCTCAGCTGTTTGGCAGTAGGTAATAATATGCAAATCTTCAGCCCTGCTGGAGATGTCCATCAGCCCTCTGAGGAACTTCTAGAATTTATTATGCTAACTACTGTTCTTAGCCTCCAGCACTCATCAGTTCCGGCCTCCACCCTTTTTCCTTTGATTTTATTGTTGAGAACTGGGTCACACGCCCACTTTAAGCAAATCATGATTCATCCTTGGTGCTTTTGTCTGAAGTCATTCTGCCCTGGCAAAGTAGGCGTTCTTTTAGCAAAAATATGAGTGAATAGATGACCAGTAAGAAGAGAATGATGACTGCCCCTAAAAGTCTTCCATTAGGTTTTACTAAAATCCATGACTCTTTTCTACAAATTGGAATTCAACTCTAGATTAGTGTTCCTTAAAAATGCAACATTTGTGATGGCATATTATTCTTTAGTGTGGGTATCTCAGCATCTTTGGCATGAGAAGCTGTAATTATTTGTTTATTTTCATCAGCTACTTTCTTCTGGGCCAGAAAGTACATTGAACTCTGCTGAACTTCAAGGTAGGCACTGGTTCTCCCATAAGACAACCAAGGACTATCTCAGACAGTGGAAAGACTATCGTCCTCTACTAGTCTTCATTCTTTGTAAATTTTCCTCCGTGGCCAAAGTGACAATGATTTTGTCAAGTAGCCTGGATCCAATAAAAAGGCAATAAAATGACAAAAGTGTTTATCATGAACAAATTAACTAAGCCTTGAGTAGATCAAAATATATCTAATTTTTCATGAACTTATCCAATTCAAAATATCCAATATAATGGTGATTATACAATTGTGGGAATTTAGATGACATCCCCAATATTCAGCCCTCTTAGCTCTTTCTCTCTCCATATACTTTACTTATTGAAAAATTTTGTAAACGAAAAAAGGAAAATGAAAGAAAATTATTATTATAGTTTACTATTTAAAAGCTTGTCTCTTTTTTATTAGTGTTATGATTCTGGTAATGATGATGATCTATCACTTATTGAGTATGAAGGAACCTATAATTGGCCTTTAATAAATATCTTAAAAATCATATCAACTCTATAATTATTATCGACATTTTACAAAGAAACTTAAAATTCAGATCTTATTTGTCCAGGTCCGTCAGTAGAGCAGGGATGATAATTCAGAGTTTTCTGATTTCATAATGATTTCTACATTCCCAGGTATGAGCCAACCTCTCTTCCTTCAATTCTCATTGTCACCCCCAATATGCCCATTCCTTTTTTCAAAATCCATGGTATATTTATTTATTTACTCAAATCCTGTTGTCTCAGGTTTTTAGCAATGTGTTCATTCCCACTCATTGGCTGAGACGTTTATGGACAGCCCAGGAAATTACCTATCTAGTTCAGCAGCTTAAGTCTGGAGGCACTCACATCTAGCTCAGCAAGTAAGTACTAGGAAGAAAAAAAACTCCACAACAAGCAAAGAGATTAACAGATTAATCCTATGGTTGAGGAGAGTATTTTTTTTTTCCTTTCCTTTGTTAAGGTAATAGGTGAGGTATGTGCTAAGGGATATTAAGCACCTGAGAACAACAGTAGTGACTGTTCGGGAGTTCACATAAGCCTCTGTAGGTTTCACATTTCCCCAGGGAATTAGCCAGGAGATCCAGTTTAGATGGAGGAGAAGGACCATCGGGCTTTGCTTAACCAAGGAGAGGAGAATGAACTGGTGAGTCTTCCCTTCTTTTTATTACAGGTTCCTCAAAGTAACTGAGCTGTGGGCAGGGGCTGTTGAAGTAGTGCTGGCTTTAGAACCTGGAGAGGTTTCAGTCTGGTAAGGCTCCTTGAGGTCCAGGGCAGTATTTTAGTGAGGGAACCTAATGGGCTGAGAAAGGGGGTCTTCTAGATGAGGGCACTCTTGCCATGCTAATAGGCATTGGACTGCATGAAGCCTCTGCTTCAGACATTTTGCGGAGTAATCAGGTGCACTCCTACATGAGGTGTTCCCTCCTCATCTTCTGGGTCTTGGTGCAATTGGACAAACTCAGGCAAAAACTGAAACTATTTTTATTATTCTTGTGTGTTTGTATGTATGTATAACTTATGTTCCCTGTGCATTAGGTGGAAGTCATGCTAGTTGCCTAGAAGGGTTTTAACCATCAAGTACTGAAGAAGGAATAGAGTGTGGAATGGGATTTAGCGCATATCTTAAAAAAGTTCTTACTTCTGCAATTCTTTTTCCCCCGTTGCCTTTTCCACCAAAAATATATACATTTTGAAAAATAATCATTGAAAGCTTGAAAACTCCGTGTCTATTTGGTGCTAACGGGTTACCTTTATTATTTTATTTGATCTGCAGAATTCAGTGAAGAAATTAATCCTATTTCATGGAAAAGAAATCTGAGACCAGGGAGGTTGAATAACTTACAAGGTCAAAACCTGCAAGGGACAGGCTGGGTATCCAGCTCACTTCCTTCTGCCTTTACACCCCATATGTTTGTGCTGCAATAGTGTCTCCAGTTAGGTAATGGGAAAGGAGACAAAGAAAGAAGGGAATTTGGCAGAGAAGGTGCCTGGGAGGCAGAAAGGAACCCAGGAGATAGAGTTCATATATCAGAAGGTCTCCCAGTTCCCTATGAATTCTGTGGGAAATCCATCCATCTACCCTTGTTTGTTAGCCTAAGGAAAAAAATGATTTAATCACATGCATTGTTCAGTACAGCAACCCTGGCCACATGTGGGTTTTGAGCACTAGAAAAGTAGCTAGTTTGAAATGAAAGACACTGACTGTAATGTAAAATACACACAGGATTTTAAAGACTTGGTAAAAAACAAAAACAACTTATAAACTAACTCAATAATTTTTAAATTGGTTACACATTGAAATGACAATTTTTGGATTTGCTGGGTTAAATAATATATATTATGAAAATTAATTTCACTTGCTGTTGTGGTTTTTTTTTTTTTTTCCCCCTGTGGCTGCTAGGAAATGTAAATAACCAATGTGGCTCCACTGGTTTGTTATTGATTTAGGCAATGGAGTGGCACTTTGAAATCTTCAGACAAGGAATTCACAGAATAAAAATCTACTCACCTGTGTTCACTCCAAAGAGCTCTATGCCAGTGCTGATTTTTTTTCAACATGCAGATAAGTGTTCATAAAAGCCTTTGGTTGCTCTTTATTTTTCTTTAATGAGGTGACCTATTTGTAAAATTCATAGCCTAGTATTTTAATTCTTTTAATCACAGAGGCAGCACAGGTATCAAAGCAATAAGTAACAGGCCCGGCAACATAGTTTACTCTTTGTTGGTGATCAAACACTTCTAGAAACACCCACTAAAAAATTCTATCAGGAACTCACTACGCTGATGTCTTGTTGTCAGGGCATGTTGTCAGCAGGAAGTGGCTGTGGATTTTTTCTTCATAAATCTTACTTGTGAGCTTGGGTACAGAGCACAGATGCCAGTCCTACTCGGGTGGATCAGAACCCTGGGTGAGTTAGGTAGCCTTGGTGGGAACAGGGGTCACCCAGGTGCATAGGCTAAGAGGAAGCTGCCACCTAGCTCCAGGCACTGCTGTCCTGTAAGTCAACATGACCGGTGCTGTCAGCTCTTCAGAGTTTGAAAGGGAAGCCAGAAATCGATATGATTGTGTGAAATAGCCTTATTATAAATTTTGGAAACAAATTCTTTTTTTTTCTTTTTTGATAATCGGTAGGCCAAACTAAGCCTGGGCATGGTCTTCTCCCAGCCTTTGCGGGCTATCAGTCATGGCTTTTACAACCTCTCCTCACTTGTTTTTGCTTTCCCAAAGGTTTCCCCATGGCCCACTCTTATTTCTATTTGTGTTAATCATCTCAAGTCTAATCACTTGTGATCATGTGAGAGGATCTGAGGTGAAAACTACACACTGTTTGGGCAAATAATGAATTCATTCAATCAAACACCCATAAAGAACTTATTTGAGTGGGGAGGGACTGTGAGATTATTCAAGTGCAGCCTGGAATCACTTTGCTGAGCTCAGCATAGATCTAAGCCATTGCACTAGCTTCCAGATTTGGAGGAGAAAGGGAATGGAAGTTGAATCAATTGCCAATGGCCAATGTCAGTCATGCCTAGTTAATGAAGCCTCCACCAAAACATAAAAGGCCTGGGCTGGGAGAGCTTTCTGGTTGATGAATATGTGGAGGTGCTGGGAGTTAGCCATGAGGAGAGGGCAGCTCAGTGCCCTTTCCAATCCTTGGCCTATCCATCTCTTCCTGAGTTATATCCTTTTATAATAAACCAGTGTTCTAGTAAGTAAAATATTTCTCTGAGTTCAATGAGCTACTCCAGCAAGTTAATCAAAGTCAAGGAGTGGGTTCTGGGAACCTCCAATTTGTAGCCAGTTGGTTAGAAGCATAGGTTGCTACCTGGACTTGCAACTGGTGTCTGGACTTGGGGAGAGGCAGTATTGTAGTACTGATCCCTCAACCTGTGGAATCTGATGCTATCTTCAGGTAGATAGTGTCAGAATTGAGCTGAATTGTAGGATGCCCAGCTGGTGTTTGAGAATTGTTTTGTGTTGTGTGGGAAGGCCTTGCCCTCACCACACAAACATACATAGTGGGAATTGGGTCCAGGAACTCACAAGAGTCACCATGCTAGAAAAGTTAGTTCTTATTATCAAATATAGACAAAAGTGAAAGTGATTCAAGACATTTTATCCCACCAAAGGGCACTCCATGGCATGAATGAAGGACAAAGTATAGAAAACTATAATTAACAATGCTTAGTAATTAGTGATAACTACCACAAATTACTACATGTGGCCAAGCCCAGGCAGTACTAGAGGGTGAGGAACAATGTCCACACTAACAGGGTCCATTGATACAGACAGTATTAGCTTTGCATTAAAGCAGCGGTTCTCAACCTGTGGGTCGCGACCCCTTTGGCGGTCGAACGACCCTTTCACAGGGGTCGCCTATGACCATCCTGCATATCAGATATTTACATTACGCTTCATAACAGTAGAAACATTACAGTTATGAAGTAGCAACGAAAATAATTTTATGGTTGGGTCACAACATGAGGAACTGTATTTAAAGGGCCAGAAGGTTGAGAACCACTGCGTTAAAGAAAAGAACCTTGAAACATGGCAGAGTTAGAGATAAGAGAGCTTTAAGAATGCCCTCCTATCTAACACATGAAGGAACACAATTTGGCATGTCCAGATAAAGAAAACAAAGGGTAGATTGTGAATAATGAATAGAAACTTGGTGCTGTTATGGTTGTTTTTAAAAAGAAAGAAGCTAAAACATGATTAATTCTAGTCTCATGAAAGGACATAGAAATATTATCTTTCCTTGGCTCTGATTCAATGGACTGAAATTTGTGGCCTATGTAGAAAAAGGTAACTTACTTTAAGGTTATTAACTTCTCACCCATGGAAAAGCTCAACATGTCTTAGCAAAAAACTGACCTTGCCATTCACAAAAGGTAATGGTAATACTGAGAGTTATTTATGTCTTGGTTGAGTAAATTCAGTTATAATCTTGTGCTGCTATGAGAATCTTTGGGTGAGTAAAAGTGTTATGAGCTATCATCCAGAATACCCATTCCAAGGACACTACTACTACTGTGCCTGTGCATGGTGGGCACACAACAAATATTTTTGATGGATAAACACACAAATAGTGAGCATAAGGACTAAAGGATTTACAAAAACTAAATAGTACTGTTCACAAGACCAGTCGTGCATAGATGCTAGTGCTCCTGATGCAATGAAAATCCAGGAGTAAGGACAGATGGTGACCAAGGGGATGGTTCCATATGACTAAGAGGATCCCCAACAGAGAATTTTGGAAATAAACCATGTTTAGATGAAGCAGCACCTCAGAATTCTTCTTTCCTGAGGAATTGAGCCAATTGGTTCTATCTTCAATGGCAACTGTAAAAGCTACCTATAAAAAAAAAGAAAGAAAAAGTAGTAATTGAAAAAGTGCCATTTATGGGCTAGAATTTCATATATGTTCTCATTTAGTCCCTATGACCTAATACCTTAAATATCCACTTTATGACTAAGGAAATTGAGGCTCGGTTAAGTAACATATATAATATCACATTACATAACATCAGAGGGTGTTCTACTACACTGTTTTCCTCCTGTACAAGTGAAGAAAGATTGTGCTGGCTTGTGTATATGTGTGTGTACATATGTGTGTATGCATGTGTGTGTGTGCATGCACACTCATATGTGTGTATGCATATGTGTGTGTGTGTGTGTATATATATACACACACACACACACATATATATGGTTATGACATCTAATTAATCTTTGAATCAATTTAGTATTTATCTTAAACTCAATTCTCAGTTTCACATATTACAAAGTTGAGTAGTTTTCTTTTTAGCCTGTATTAGACTTCAACTTGGACAACTTGTGCTCTGTGGTAAAAGCAAAAATTCCATTTAAGCCATTTAAGGATCAACCACTCTTAGAAATACAACTTATGGTTTTGGCAAATAACATTGAGTTCTGAACATTGCCTGTGGTCAAATCAATTTACAATGGTTTGAAATTTTGTTGAACTGTATATTACTCAAGCTAATATTAACTCAACACATACTGTGTGCTCAAAGTATTTCAGGAACTGAACTGCATATATTATCTTGTTAGTTTCTCACAACAATCCTAGGAGATAGTTGTTGTTATTTTCATTTATGGAGGAGTAAATTGAGTCATCAGGAGGAGTAAAGTGGATTGCCCAAGGTCGCTTTTTATGGCTACACGGTAGAATATTTGAACTTGCTTTTTTTCATGCCATATGCCCAGCTTTTAACTGCTATACCAGACTACTTCTGTTGCATTTTACAATCAACCACATTTCTCACAGGAGGAATCTAAAGTTTAGGGAATTTAAATCATTTATTGAGGTCACATTAATTAGTAAGTGATGGAGCAAGAAACAGAAGTGCTGACTTCTAAAAGGCAATGGGGTTGGGGTGCAAAGAACAGAGGCTCTGATGATAGGCTGCCACAGGGATCTAATTTGTCAAAAGTCATGTGTGTATTTTATTGTTGCTCCTAATGCCTCTGCTTCTTCCACACTCTGGGTTTAGAAAAGGTCATAGGGCTGTGGTACCTCTCCTGGGATCTGGAATACAGAGTTCTAGTGGGAAACAAAAAAATAGGCGAACATCACTTCTTAGAGAGAATACAGTTCAAGTCTCCTTGAAGAAAGGCACACCTGTGTACTATTCAACTCAACTCATAGGTGGCGGCAGATCTGGAACACAGCCTGTTTCCATTACCAACCTTGACTCTATATGTCACAGCCACCATTTTCCTCCTTTGACTGACCTATTATCAAACCATCTGCTGACATTGACTGAGAGCTTGCTTTATGTTCAACACCTATCCCTCATTTAATCCTCACCACTGTTCTTCCAAGTGTATGTTATTAAAATTCCCTAAGTGCAGAAATGGAAGCGGAGACTTAGAGAAGTTAAATCTAGAGGTCACATAGGTCATAGGTGACAAAACTCACTTTACTACAAGAAACCAAGTATAATGTGTTTGAAATTTTGATCCTCTGTCCCCAGTATCCTTACATTTACAAGACTTCTGGATTCTACTTACCTTCCTCTCTTATGGTATAAATATTGCTCCTGGCTTCCTCATCTACTCTGCATTTCTTAGTGGATTTTACTAGGAGTGTATAAATATTTAGGACAAATCTCAGGGACTCTTACTACATCAGAAGACTAATCATTTAGAACAATTAACTTATACTTGAGATTTTCTAGTCAAAGTGGAAACACACAAACACGTTTAAGAGTATTTGGTTAAAAGAATGCCAGATAAAATAGTGATTCTTTTAGACAAAACCTCAAGTCCCATATCCAGCACTATAACTTTTGGGAAGACTGAGAAATGGTCTAGAAAGAAATTTTACCAAGGATTATGAGGTCAGTTTATTAAAGAAGCAAAACATTGCTTCTGTTCACTTTGCTCAATGAGCTACACATATCTGAACATTATGCTGACATTCACAAGTTCTTATTTATTTACTTACTTTTACATGATTAATTTTTTAACAGATGGAAAGAAATCTGACATTTTGATTGAGGTGTTCCAGCCATAAGCAGAGTCATTATCAGAATCCTCTTCCCCATCTCAGTGATTTTACCTCTTCTTTAAGGGAAGTCAGTTCTTCCCAATCACCTACACCAGGAAGCATCTACAGTCTCCCCAGGTCACCAAACCCCCCATTTCCCATAGAAGTCACTTCTCTGTCTCTCTCTTTCTTTATTCATTTCTAATATTATGCTGCCGTTTTTTCTTTCTCCATCTAATATTATTAAAATAGTTAAAATATCTTCTACCTGCTTGGAACAGTGTCTAATAAACAAATTCATTCCACTTTTCTAAAACATTTTAACATATAAATACAGTGGGTGTATTTATATAAATTTATAAAAATAGCCTGGCCAGTGTGGCTCAGTGGTTGAGCATGGACCCATGAACCAGGAGGTCATGGTTGGATTCCTGGTCAGGGCACAAGCCTGGGTTGAGGGCTCAATCCCTGATGGGGAGTGTGCAGGAGGTATCCAGTGGTTCTCTTTCATCATTGATGTTTCTATCTCTCCATCTCCCTTCTTCTCTGAAATCAAAACGTTTAAAAAAAGTTCATTTATCTTAATAACTTTCATCAGTTTTGCTGAATTTGAACTGATCTAAGTAGAATTGTGCATTGCTTTATGATACTTCATTTACTCAATATAATGTCTGAAATGTTGTGTTTGTCAGAAGTTAATTCCTTTTTATTGTTTTGTAGTGTTCCATTGTATGTAAGCACAACATTTATTTATCTCTCTTCTGTTAATGTATTTTTAGATGTTTGAAGTTTGGGGCCCTATTGTCAATTTTTATTTTCATTCAGTTCAAAATATTTCCTAATGTTTGTTGTAATTTTTTATTTGACTCACTTGTGTTCAGAAATATGTTTCTTCGTTTTCAAACATTTGGGAATTTTAAAGTTATCATTCTGTTAATTTCTAATTTAATTATAATGCCATCATTACATAATGTAGTCAATTTAGGTAAATACTTTATGTGTACTTGAAAAAATTTGAATCATGCAGTTTGGGGCTGTGATTTTCTGTATTTGTTAACTAGGACAATTTAGTTAATGAGGTTGTTCAAACTTCCGGTAGTCTTACTGTTTTTGTTTTCTTTTTGTCTACTTGTCTTATCAGTTATTGAGAAATAATGAGAATGGATTTAATTTCTATCAATTTTACTTTATAAATTTAGAAATTATGTTTATAGGTGCACAAAAATTTAGGATTATTGTCTTCCTGTTGATCATTTAGCTTACTTATGAAATGTCCTTTTTCTCATAATATTTCTTTCCCTAAAGTCAATTTTATCTGATATGAATATAGCTGTAACAATTTTCTTTTGTTAATCTTTGCATGGCACATTTCCCCTTTTTTTCCTCCTTTTACACTATCTGCTTCTTTTAAATAATTCATGTCTGCTTCTTTATATTTACAATATGTCTCTTGTAAGCAACACATAGTGGTTCTTCTTTTATTATTTTAGTCTGACAATCTTTGCTTTCAATCACACAATTAAAGTCATTTACATTTAATGTAATTACTGATATAATTGAGTTAAAGTTCATAATCTTGTTCTTTGTTTTCCATCTATTCAACCTGTGCTTTGTTATTTTCTTCACTTAACATTATATCACAGAATGTCCCATGTGTTTACCTTGTCTTCATGCATTTTGTTTTTAATGGCTCCTCAATAGTCCATTGTTTTGATGTTTCACATCTTACTGCATCATTAGTTATCATTTGTTCTTTCAATAACTTTTGTTGTTACAGATAATTCTGCACCAAACATCTTTATATACACAAATTTCTACTTTATGCATATTTTCTTAAGGTGTACTTTTTAGGGTGTATTTTCTTAGGGTATGGAATCACGGACTCAAGGAATAGAAACATCCTTATAATTCTTGATACAATTTGATATAATTCTTGTCACCTTGCTTTTCCTAAATAATTATTCTAATTTATAAGCTTATTAGCAGTATGTAGCTGTAGTGGTTTCATTGCAGCCTTGCCAGCATTATGAGTTCCTTTTTTAAAATAAAAAGTTGTTGTATAAAAAAGAATGGAAAGGAATCAGAATTGTGATTACCAATGTCATTGATGTGGGTACATAAACAGAAAGGGGAGAAGTCATTTACAAATGTCATTTTTACTGTAAGCTGGACTAAAATTTCTTCTTCATCTATTTCGCACACACTTGGGCTTTGGCAATAAACCCCTCTATATCACTTAGTAAAATAAGTGATACCTTTAAGCTGTCTTTTGATAGTTTTTCATGTCCACAAATAATCTCTTAATTTATATCTTCCTACTGGTACAGTTATTAATACTTTCAATTATTTATGACATAATATGTGAACTGGCATATACATTTTATTTGATAAAACTAATAAAACTATAAATAAGTAAATTCACAAATGAAACCAAAACAGGTTTATAGGATCAGAAGGAAGTTTAGGGAGAAAGGAGACCAACTGAAAATATGCTTAAAAGCAGAATGAACACATGCTTCTAAGTAACATTTAAACCTTAGTGTGAATAATCTCAAAATACAGTGGCTGCATCACTAAACTTAATGAACATCTTTCCTCAGGTGGGTGATAGTGCTGAGGAACAGTGGAAAGGAACTCAAAATTGTAATTACTTTGCAGAGCACTTGAGGAGACATTATCTCATTTGAGCATAAGTACCCTGTAAGGCACATATTTCTACTCTATTTTTTTTTGTATAGGAATAAATTGGGATTCCCTAGAGGTGAAAGGATTTAGCTAAGTTCACATAACTGGCAGGCAGGTGACTCAAGTTTACATTCTTGTTTCTTAAGCCTGTGACCTCTCCACTATGTTTAAGGATTGCTTTCAACACTTGTTATTAAAATCTTCATCTACCACAGAGTTATTAGAAAAACTTAATGAAAATAACCATATTGAAGATGAAAACTTTTCCAAAGAATACAGCCAAGAGATTTATTATAACATAATCTAAACTGGTATAAAATTCAGAAGATTCCATTATTTGAAAGTGCTTCAGAAACTCAGTGAAAACTTACTGCCTTGACATTACAGCTCTATGATCTGGACATAGGAGTTCATAGTCATAGAAAAACACACACACAAATAATAGCAGAACCTAAAATCATAGTATAGCAACAATGTCATTCATAATCAGCATCCCTTAGGCCCTTCCAAATACACTAAAAATCTAGGCTGCTTTATTGGAAAAATTTGACAGGTAATATTGTATAAATTTAAGGTAGCACGTTTCTTTAATCCTATATAATAAAAGCCTAATATGCTAAGTGTCCAGTCGTCCAGTCGTCTGTTCAACCAATCAACGTGTAACATGTTAATGATGTGCTAAGGCCGCTCAACTGCTCGCTATGATGTGCACTGACCACCAGGGGGCAGATGCTCCAACCAGTAGGTTAGCTGGCTGCTGGGGTCTGGCCAATTGGGACTGAGCAAGACCAGCCAGACATGCCCTGGAGCCCTCCCACCATACCTCCCTGGCTGGCCACCTCCCACATCCCTCCCCAGCCCCGATTGTGCACCAGTGGGGTCCCTCAGCCTGGCCTGCACCCTCTTGCAATCTGGGACCCCTCAGGGGATGTTGGAGAGCTGGTTTTGTTTTGGTGCAATCCCACAGGCCAGGCCGAAGGACCCTACTGGTGCACAAATTTGTGCACCAGGCCTCTAGTATACTTATATACTGTAATATGGTTGCTGATGTAATATTTATCACATTACATACTTATAGTACAATATTATTGTCTATGTTCATTAAATCTCTATGGCTATTTTTGTACTCATTATAGATTTGTACCTTTAGACACCATCACTCTTATTCCCCACCCATTGATCCTCTGGTTACCACCATTTTATTGTCTGAAAAATCTAGTTTTAGAAATACAATTTTAAAAAACTATACAGTACTGTGAATCTTCATTGTAGAAGATGGAAACTATAAATTGGCTTTAAACAAACAAATATATTATTTTGGGCTACTTGTTTTCCCCTAAAATTGCATCTTAAGTCTTTATTCAATTTATAAACAAATATTAACTAACCTATTACTAAAAGTAGAACTATTTCATCAAGTTACTCTTTGAGTGAATACCTTTAAGCTGTCTTTTGAAAGTCTTTCATGTCACAAATATTCTCTTAATTTATATCATCCTACTGGTTCAGAAAGTAGTAGAGTTAATACTTTCAATTCTTCTCAATCCTGTTATCATTAAACAAAGCTGAATTTGAATGAATTTGAATTAAGTGTGGATCATCTTCTGTCATTATTTTATCATCTTCCTCTAGTAAATTGATATTAATACTTTTTAAAAAACTTATACTTAAAGAAAATAGAACTGGTAGAGAGCATGAAGTATTTTATAAAATTATGTGGTGACTCTTAAGAGTATTTAGAACCAAATAATTCTGACCCTTCCTTGCTTTTCCTGTCTAATGTCTTAGTTCCATATGCCAGGGTAGTAAAATGAGCCCCCTTTTTTTTTTTACTCTATCAGCTGACAGCTGTAAGCAATCAATCTAATTCAACCAGCCAGAAATCTGAAGAAAGCCAGATTTCTCTCCCCATCAACACCCCCACATCTAAAGTCTGTTTCTAGGAACAAAATGATATGTTTATGTGAAAAAATAAAGATAGAGTGATCTTTTATTTCTCTGCAGGAGGTGTTTGGTTACCAGACCCAGACTCTTCGCAGAGCCGTCTGCCTTGCAGCATCGGTGCTGACGTGTGGGGTCCTTCTGCTGGTGTTCTACTGGAGGCCCCAGTGGAGAGTGTGGGCCACTTGCATCCCGTGCCCCTTGCAAGAAGCAGATACTGTTCTGCTAAGGACAACTGTGGGTACCCTATTGTGTTGCATTTGTGGCACAACCAATGACTGGCTAGCACTTCAGAGGGAAGAGCTTTCTTCATTTAAAGAATTTTCCTGTCCCAAAATAGGAGATGGCAAAACCACCTTTGCAATCTATTTGACATCTCTTATTTTAACCCAGGAATGACGGCCATTTCTTGCATGTCAGACTGGGGAAATTTCTACCATGTCAGGATAGTTGGCAATGCTCTTAGCAATTACATGAACAGTGGCTGCCAGTGTTACAGCTCTTAGAAACATAACAAGGGAATGATCGTTCAATCTTTCAAAAGTATGTATTCTGAGGGAAATTAGACATTTAAACATGTAGATGGGATTTTGAGGTAGCCAGAAACTATTTTCTGAATAGAAAGTTTTCCTGAAAAGTCTATTTTTCTCTTTATTCTCCAGCACAGTGGTTCTCAAATTTTAGTGCAAGTCAGAATCACTTAGAGGGCTCTTTAAAACACAGACTGTTGGCCTTAACACCAGAAGTTCTGATTCAGTAGGTTTTGGGTGGGACTGAAAATTTGCATTTCTAGCAACTTCCAAGATAATGTTGATGCTCTTGTCTGTGGTCCAAACTTTGGGAAACACTGGTCTGGCACTTGGCAGGGATTTGGTTGATTGAGTGCCTTACTGAATAACAGTTGAGAATTTCACAGGCTGGGTTGTCATATCTAGGATGAATTTCAAAGATATATCAGGAAGAAAGTGATCTACCTCTACTTATCCACACTGAAGTTTCCTATAAGCAAGAACCCGGAAGAGCCCCTTGTAGCTGACCGCCACTCTGTCATAAACCATGCCATATTGAAACCAGAATTAAAAGTAAGTGATTTTAAGACTGCATTGTTATGGCAAGTTTTTGCCAAAATAAGTGATGTAAGTGTTTATTAGATGAAGGTTTGAATACCCCACGGCTGGATTGGGAATTATAGCTATCCATTAACAAAAGGGAGGGCTGTGTGGGGACCTTCATTAAACAAGCCTCCCCTTCCCTGACAAGCTTGACTTTGTGAATGACATATTTCCTATCACATTTGTCATTTCAGCTACGATGTATCCAAGTGCAGAAAATTAGGTATGTTTGGGACAACTTGGAGAAGAGATTTCAGAAAGTGGGGTAAGTCTGACTTCTTGGTTCTGCATCAGGATATAAGGGAAGAACAGTGATTTGTTGCATGCCATGAACTGAAGTGTGGTTCCTGTCCTGACCGCATCCTAGGTTGCTGGAAGACAGCCACTCCTGCTATGACATCCATCATATGTTCGGCCTGGGTCTGACCCATGAAGAGCGGGAGGTCAGGTAAGGTTTGCAGTACCCCCTGAGAGAATGCTGCCAGCAGAAATTGTAATATCAAATGGCGTGTGCTCAGTGAATTGTTGGCATAATGCTTCATCAACTTCATATAATCCCAGCTCATTTGCTGGTATCAGAAGAGATATTCTAAATTGTTCACATCATGGGCAAACTTATTAAAAAGAAAAGACTAAAAGAACCATGCAATCCAATAACATTTGATCCTTTCTTTCAGGATTGTACAATAGTTTTCTCTGTGTTGTCTTTTTAATTTTTTTCTCAAAAACGTTTTGAGACATTTCATAAACATCAGCTTCTTAATCCTCCCATCATTAGAGAGACAAAGACAGTATTATGATTGCATTTTACTTTAAAGAACAGCCCTTGGAGATGAGGATTTTGTTTGTTCAGTTGGTTATGTCATTCACTACTGTATTTGCAGCACCTGGGACAGTGCCTGATTCATGATAGGAGCTCGACAGATATTTGTGGAATGAATGAATGAATACATGAATGCATTCATGGATCTATTAACAAAATGCCTCTAATATGCCAGGCAGTTTGCAAGACACTAGGGATGTCAAAACAAATAAGACTTAGTCATCATCCCAGGGACATTTACTGACTAGAGAAAAAGAATAGTTGTACGATTGTGAGAATGATATCTCTAGTAGCACATAGGTTAAGAATAATGGCAGTAGCATAGGAAATGCTTATGCTATGCATTAACTCACTGTGCTCTAGAATCCTCACTTTCCTCATCTATAAACCGAAGTGGAAAATCCTGGTGAATCTGCAAGAAAACCACTGCAAGCCTTCCCCCAAATTTTAATAAGCAGCTTCATTTCTTGCCCACTTTTAGGGACATTATCTGCCTGACCTTTTTTGTGGTCAGGCAGAAACACTAATTCTAAAGCTAAGAAGACATTTGGTGCTTAAAATACAGGTCCTTGAACTCCACTCCCACAATTCTGATTTAGTAGGTAGAAGGTAGAAGTAGTGATAAGAGAAGAAACTGCTTATTTATCAGGCACCCTCATAATTCTTATGCACCCCAAGTCTGAGAATTGCTCATCTATTGTTTGTAAGTTTTCTCTTTAATTGAACACTATGAAAAAATGAAGCAAGCATCTAGACTATGACAACATTGCAAAATGCCTTTGAAATGGTATCATTACATGACATTTCAGATGCAATGCTTAATATATTGAGTACAAAAAGTTTTCAAACTCATTAAAACATATTGATTTAATAGCATTAAGCACAAGACTTTAAAAGATTGATCTAGGGCATTTAGGAAATCTAGTTGATAAATGTAGATATATTGTAGAGAAAACCATTTCTGCAGGAAAGATTTCCATCAGTGCAGCCACCTCACATGTCCTTATTTATCAAGCCCAGGCTTTGATAAACATCATACATAATTAAATTTAAATCTGCTCCACACAATAAAGAACTTGACAATCTAATAAACAAGACAGAGTACAGTTTTCCAAATACAAAGAATTGAGGAGATAATCTACTTATAAACATATAGGCAAATTTTATTTTATGGGCTTATCTCTTTGGAGGGTAATGGCAATAAATAGAATATGGAACATTTTATCCCTATTTTTTCCTTCATTTTTTAGTGTAAAACTAACCTTTTAAAAAATAAATCTGACTGGTTGAGTGATATCAATTTCCTTGGGCTTGCTTGCATGAAAAGTAAGGGCATGATATGAGAAATAAAGGAAGGGAAATACCCAAAAATCTCGGATGATGAAAATCCACAGTCTAAATTTAGTCTCTTATTTAGCCTTCCAAGGAGCCAAGAAAGGAGAGAAAATACACAGATTTACATAGTTCTCACTTTTAAGTAGCAAAAAGTAAATCAGGGCATGAAAAGAGATACCTTTACCATGGAGAGAATTTGTCAAAGGGCATCAGAATGAAAGCAAGATTATTCCAGGAGGTTTTATGCTCCTAGCTTCACTCATTCATGAACTCAACGCAAGTTTTCTTGGAATTGGTCCTCAACAGGTTCATGTACACTTGAGTTAATTCTCTTATCTCATGGAAACAGGGCCCTATGGGAAGACCAAGTCTACTCACTCCCCATCCATCTCATAGTCTTCCTATTAGGACAGTTTTTAAATTGAGCATCTCTTCATTTTCTCTTTACTCAGCCCATGCCTCCTCTTGCCTCCTTTGTTTAATCTCCTAAAAAGACAAGGGGAACTTTCTGGCAGTGGAGATAGCAGACACCTCCTAATGGCATTAGCTCCAAACAATTTACCTTCTTGGTAACCCAGCACTCTGAAGGAAAAAAAGCTTTGATGGGTAGAGTTTGCCAATTTCTGTAATGGAACTACTCTCACCATGGCTGATTTCCATCCAATGGTGTGACATCCCTGAATGTGGAGTGAAAAAGAGATGCTTACCTTAGGCTCAGTGGTTCTGCAGGGCCAAACTTAATTTTCAACATTTGTCACACCATTGAGCAAAAAGGCATGCCTGTTAGTACCAGAGGAAAGCAATTCTATTAATGCTCATCCCCAAGCTGGTGGAAGCTTTCCAGGAGAAGAGAGATTATTGAAACAGAGAGAAAGAAGAATCAAGAGGGAGGCAGGAGAGATAAAGGGATTAGGGCTGCTTTGAGACCCTACTCTTTTACTCCTCAGGTCTTGTGGGTAGCAAAAGTCAGAACAGAAATCATGCTTTTATACCATGACTTTTATCCCCTTCACAAGCTCTGTTCCTAGAAAACATTCCAATTATAGACACTCATGCTTAGGAAGGAAGCGTTGGTTGGAGTAGAGGAGAGAGGCAATGTTTAACATTTAGTTAGAAGTTAATAAATTACTTAAAATATTATAGTTTTCATAGGGTATTTAGTACAAATTGAATGAGCCATTGAGATCCACATTCTCTTTTAGATAAATTGTATTTGTCACATCCTTGGTTCTATGGGTATGAGTCCATTCAAGATATAAAATCATTTAACCTCAGTGCCTTGTTCAGAGCAAAGGACTATGGTGACACCAGTAAGCCCAAGGCTTGGGTCACCCTGGGAAGATCCTGCCTGGGTTTTCTCAGCCCCCACCTCCACCCCTTGCCCTCCTGGTCTTCTGCTTTCCAGACCCTCATGCGTGGGAATTTTTAAAAACTCTATAAATCTGCTTCCTAAAACCTCCAGAGTTCACAGAGTGTGTCATGGCATGGCATTAACTGCTTGGAAAACTACAAGTCTCCCACTCTATTGGTGGCTTATCAAAATGCAAGCAGAGCAGTCATATGTAGCTTGAAAAAAGCTCACTAGTAATTCTAACACAGTCCTTCTCTGGTCAGGACCACTCTAGTCTTCATCAAGTGGAACCTAAAGTGTCTAGCACACAACATATTCTCAGCAATTATCCTATATAATAAAAGGCTAATATGCAAATCGACTGAATGACCAATTGTTATGACACACACTGACCACCAGGGGGCAGATGCTGAATGCAAGAACTGCCCCTGGTGGTCAGTATGCTTCCACAGGGGAACTCCGCTCAGCCAGAAGCCAGGCTCACGGCTGGCGAGCATAGTGATGATGGTAGGAGCCTCTCCCACCTCCACAGCAGCGCTAAGGATGTCCAACTGGTGGACATCCCCCAAGGGCTCCCGAATTGCGAGAGGGTGCAGGCCAGGCTGAGGGAACCCCCTGCCCCCGAGCGCATAAATTTCTTGCACCAGGCCTCTAGTTTGGTTAATAAACTGATAAATGAATGAATGGATGTATGCATGATCAAATTTAAAAAAACACAGACCATCTCCAAAAGAAATTATTTCTATTTATTTACATTTTTGATTTTCATAAATAAATACTCTAGTAGATTTACTAATATCTTATGATTGTAGGAAGTCTAGCTTACAGCTGGTGCAGAAAATCTCTCCATAACTTCCCTGTTAAAATTCTTCAATCTCTTTTGGAGAGGGATCTTCTATCTCCAAACCAACTATTCCTATAATGACTAGTTCTGAATATTAGGCAAGTCTACTTAGTTGCATTCAGCCTATTTAGTATTGCAAGGCCACCTGGAATAATTCTCTGGCCTCCTTTCCCTGCCAGCTCATCAGATTTTAAAGTCAGGGCATATAATCTGCTTTGTTCCTTGGAATTTTCCTCGGGGGACCCAGCTTCAAGCCTCATGTTCCTTTGCTCAGCCATTGGTCATTGTCCCTGAAAGTTCTGTTTGGCTTGTGCTGAGACTGAGATGAGCACACAATCCCTAAACACACAATATTTTTGGCAAGAGATACTGGAAAAGATGAAGCAGCAAGGGGCATTCCAACATGGCCCAGATAAGCCCTAAAGAGGATAATCTTCAGCAAGTTTAATCCTCTGGATCTCAGTCCTCATGGTTGCTAAGCTTCTCTCTCTTACTAGTAACATCAGAGACCATCTCACCACATAGGGAAAGCGGAAGTGCATCGGGCCCTGGGCCTGTTCCTCTCTGAATTGACTTTCCCCAGCCTGTGTGCTGCTGTAGTTCTGCAAACTGGGTTTTTAGCCCTACTAGGGGAGAGTATTCTAGACATGGGTCACAGAGGTCCTCACTGATTAAGTCCAACATTCAGAGAACACTGCTCCTAGATGCTGGAAAAACAGAGTTGAAAAGCTCTATCCATGCCATTAAAGAGTGTTTAGGAAATTTAAGGGAAAGGCGTGTAACTATATGTAACAACAATTCAAGGAAGTAGATGTTATTATTAAGAAAAAAAGGCTTGTTTGGAGTAGGGAAGACTTCAATTGGTCATGTCCTAGGCACTTATGCTAAATGCTTTATGTATTTATTTCACCTGTTATTGATAGCAATTTTATTAGGCCTGTATTATCAAACCCATTTCACCCATAGGGAATCAAGGCTCACCTCTCATTCACCTAGTCATTCATTCAACAAAACATTCTTGAATGCAGAATATGTATTCCACCCTATTTTATGCATTCAGGATCAGTCAGTGTCCTCTAGAAGCTATATTGCAGTGGATATACAATCTATAGTTTGCATACTTATTAATATGTAAAAAAGTAAGATGTAATTTTAGATGATCAAATGCACTTTAAAGAAAAATGAGATAGGTTGAGGAGATATAGAGAATCTGACTGGGGGTTGGGGTAGCTGTTTTAACAAGAATTATTAGGGAAGGCTCCAATAAGGAGGTGTTATCTGAACAGAAACCTGAATGAAATGAGAAAGTGAGCCATGCAAAGATGTGGAGAAAACTGATTTCATGTGCAGGAAGCAAGTACAAAGGCTTAGCTGGATTCAAACCCAGGTCTGTTATATCTCAAAATTTTCAGCCACTAGGCTCTATTGCCAGATTTGGCTCTCAAAGGCTGGGAAGGCTTTTACAAAGTGAAGAATGTGGAGAAGGCATTCTAAGCAGAGAGAAGACCAAGTTCAGCATCCCGAGGAGTTCTGATCCTTGGACTAAAACAGGTTATTTCCATGAATCCTGGAAAAAAAATCCTTAGCACCAAAATGACTTCAGCTATAGTCTCTTTCCAGTGTGAGGTTTAGGGACTTGTGAATTCAAACAGCAGCACGTGCAGTTCTATCTCTCTGCTTCCCAACATCTCTGAATCTCAGTGTTTTCATGGCACAGAGCCAGAAGGCCTTGGATTGAGTCCTCTCTGGCCATTGCAAGTAATAATTTTACTTGGAGCAACAAGACTTACAAGTAAGACAAATCTGGGCTTACTTCCTCTTAGACTTCAGTGGTTCTCAACCTTCTGGCCCTTTAAATACAGTTCCTCATGTTGTGACCGAGCCATAAAATTATTTTCATTGCTACTTCATAGTGGATGGAGCATCAGCCTACGGACTGAAGGGTCCCAGGTTCGATTCCGGCCAAGAGCATGTACCTTGGTTGCGGGCACATCCCCAGTGGGAAGTGTGCAGGCGGCAGCTGATCGATGTTTCTCTCTCATCGATGTTTCTAACTCTCTATCCTTCTCCCTTCCTCTCTGTCATAAATCAATAAAATATCTAAAAAAAAAAAAAAGGCTAACTGCGGTTTCTGAACTGTCATCTCTGCCCAAAAGTCACACTGCCATTATTTATGTTATATTTATGCACCTTTGACAAAACATGCACTCTCCATGGTTTCTCCCTTTGAAAAAATGGGGATATTAGCCCTTTCCTCTGGACTATTGTGAGGATCAAATGGGAGAATCTTTTGTAAAAGCTTTATAAATTATAAAATGCTGTACAAACACGAGGGCTTCTTGTAATGTACATATGTTTGGATTTGCAAGCTGTTAGCCATGAAGACCATATATGATCTTCGTTTGTGGCTCATTCATTCATGTATTTTTTTGAGTTCATACACTAAGGGCCTGTGCTAGGTGCTGGAGAGAACAAGGTAAGACAGACATGATCCCTAACATCAAGAGTAATCTAGAATGCCTGCAAATTCCAGGAACATCTTCATGTCTGTGGTGTTTGTGTGTGTGTGGGGGGGGGGGGGTTGTTTTGTTTATTTGTGTGTGTGTGTGTGTGTGTGTGTGTGTGTGTGTGTGCTTACCTGCTTTTTATAATCAATTTATTTTAAAAATCAACTCAAAATAACTTTCTAATTTCATTTGGCTCTTGAGCTTTACTGTACTTAAGATATTTTTTAACCCAGGAAAACAGCTTTGCTCATCATGCATTGACTTTTATTTTAAAAATACACTAGTATTTTAGGATTTACACATTCATTTGTAATTGAAAGCACAAGATCCCCAAAAAAGATAGAGAAGTAACTTCTGCTCATTTTGGCCTGTATTCACTTATTCATGAGTTTGGAAGTACGACGCTAATTGATGACCAATCAATCTCCTACAGGAGACTTGTGTGTGGGCCCAATGCCATTGAGGTGGAAATTCAACCCATATGGAAGCTGCTTATTAAACAGGTAACTAACTTTTGCTTTCTTTTTGGAAAAACAAACAAAAGAACTCTCATCCTTTACTTTTTTTAAATATATAGATGTGAATGTTTTTGAAGGAGTTGGTTTACAATTGTGGAGGCTTGCAAACCTGAAATCTGTAGGGCAGGAGGCAGTCTGGAAGTTGAGAGAAGAGTTGATGTCACTGTCTTGCCTCTGAAATGTGTAGGGCAACCAGTAGGCTGGAAACTCAGGAGGATTTCTATATTACAATCTTAAGGCAGAATTCCTTCTCCTCTGGGAAATCTCAGTTTTTGCTCTTAAGGTTTTTAACCCATATTATCAAGGGCAATCTCACATACTTAAAATCAACTGATTGTAACGGTTAATCACATCTGCAAAATACCTTCACAGCAACATCTGGTCTAGGGTCTGAGCACTATAGCTTAGCCAAGTTACACATAAAATGAACCATCACAATAAACCTTTTCTCTTCTCTTCTCTTCTCTTCTCTTCTCTTCTCTTCTCTTCTCTTCTCTTCTCTTCTCTTCTCTTCTCTTCTCTTCTCTTCTCTTCTTTTCTTTACAACTTACTTTGGCTGTCTTGCCAAACATTCAACTCTCTCTTCTTATCCCATCCTTTATTTTTTATTTTCTACTACTCAGGGGAATCTTAAGCAACACACAGGTACTTTGATGTGAACAAAGTCTATTTTCATGCAGATTCTTTTTGTTATTACCCCATTGCCTTTAGTCTATGCCTTTCTTACCTATTGAGGTTTCCTATTTTTAAAAATATATATTGTTGTTCCAGGATTTCTGATCGGACCCTTTCAATAATCACTTGTTTTAAATTCAAATCTATTTTAAAACATCTCTTCCCAGTCTGAGGGAAGAATCCTGTTTCATAATCTCCTGTTTGTTTTCTTAAAATTTTTATAGTGATTATGGGGGGCGGGTAGCAATGCTTAGATTGCTATGATGTTTTTGAGAATTTTAGACATACTATTTTGGTCTTTTTAAAAAAATATTGCTCTGCTATTTCCATTTTATGAGAATGACTTCTTCCTTTGTTGGCATATTTTTTGTTTGTTTTTTAGAGTATTTTCTTCGTGTGCTTTGAAGTTATTTTACCTTTTTGGTAAATTCAACTCAAGTGGGATTTCCCCTCCTCCTTCATTTTTGTCTGTCTTCCTGTACTCACTCTCCCTCTTTAGTGGCTCTGCGTTTTGCCTCTTACTGGTCCCCTCAGGTCCCCAGTTCAGAAATAGGGCCTATACTGGAGGTTTGGGTCTGCACCCTGTGAGCTGAAGGTGCTGAGCCAGGTTGGGGCTTGGACAAGTTCACAATTGCACCATGAGCTCTGTTCTGTCCTACTTCTCTCTCCGCTGGTGAACCACTGCTTGTTATGACTTTTCTCAACCTCTGCTCTTGGGTTTTGCTACCCATGTTTTGCTCTGCAAGCTTGGGTTTTGTCCCCTGCCACTTATGGGACACTTTCTATCTTACTCCCATTACAACTGAGCTTCTGTCTATCCCTCTTCTGTCCTTGTCTGGAACTCAGTAGGCTGATCACATTAGTCCTCACTCAATTGCATGTTTCTAGTCTATTTCTAATCCACAACGATGGTAATTTTATTTTTGATCATGGTCATATCTTTTATAAAATAAATTTTTATTAGACTCTTCACCTTAGGTCAGGCGTGGGCAACCTTTATGTGAGTGCGTGCCAAAACCAGCAAAATCTCTGACTCAAAAGTCTTCTGCATGCCAGCCCTAATTTTTTGAGAACATGTTACGCCTACTTGATATCTCTTAAGGTGTACGTATGTGAAGAACCTTGAAGAAATAATAAAATTCATTCGAGCGACAAAAACACAGTATATGATGATGAAAAATACATTTATTTTTAATGTATACATGTACACTGATAGTCCGACAGAAAACTTTATGACTTCATTTGATATTATCAGTGGGACTTTTGCTGCTGCATCACTGATGACAGAGATTTTACATCAGGTTTATATTTCGTGACCTTCAGAGATATGCACGAGCTACTACTTTCATCTGTCAGGCTACTCCTATTAGGAGACTTAACAAAATTCATCACTGAGAACAAAGGTTCACAAACGTATGTGGATGAAACCAAAACACTGGTCATATCTAGGAAGGCAGGGAGAGTTAAGGCAGAGGCATAGAAATTGCTCTTCCCCTCTCTTGTCAATCCATGTCTATGGTCTTTAAGATAACTTGTTATGTAAAATTATTTATTTATCTAAGATGCACCTACACTGAATTTATCTGAAAAATAAAAAAGTCGATATTAAGAAAAAAATTGTAAATAGAAGATTATAAGAGAGGGTTTCGCGTGCCAGCAAAAGTTACAGGCGTGCCATATTTGGCACGCGTGCCAGGGGTTGCCCACCCCTGCCTTAGGTTCACAGCAAAATGAAGTGGAAAGTACAGAGATTTCCCATTTACCCCATGTCCCCACGTATACACAGACTCTGCCACTCTGGAAAAGCAAGCTGCTTCTTAAACTTCTTATTCAAGTACATTTTCAAATTGCCAAACACTCTCCCAGGTGTCAATTGATCTATTTTGAAAGAAGTGCTAGTATTTTTCTGGCACCTATTTACCAGGCCTTTAATAGAAAAAAAAGCAGGTAAAACTGTTTTTCTCACATTTGGTTTCAAAACAATATTGAATAAGAGAACTACATTAATTATGATAGTATTTAACAAGAAGTATCTAACAAATTTTCTACTGAGTTTGTATAAACTGGAAATCATATTATCATTAATGCATAATATACAATTAGAACATTTTATGCCAAGCAACCAGAAAAGCTATAATTTGTAAACAAAAAAGTCATTGTGCAATAGAAATAATAAGAACCATTAAGGAACAAAAGCTTTTTTAATGTACAAAATATACCTAAGGGTTTAAGAAACTCTTAAGGTACAGCCTATTCACTTCTTAACCAGATATCAGTTCATTTTTAGGACTAAAGTAGAAGTGTAATTAACATATTAGAGAACTATGGAAAATAGAGGGAAGGAAGAATGGCACTGGTTTTAGGTATTTCATCTAATTTATAATCATCATAAAGAGTGCTTCACCAAGAAAAGAATCCTTGCTTTGCTCAGATGGGCTCTTTAATTCTCACTACTTGTGTGTGTCATGTGACCATCTCTAGCACCGCCCCATCAGGTTGCTCTGCTACTATCATTAATAGAGAAATCAGCAGGAAATGTAGTTGAATGTATTACTAAAATATACCTGCATAGATATCTAGCTTTGGGGCTGGCAATGCAATCTGCCCCTGGTTTTTACTGCAGACTTGGTTAAGATCTTTTTCTTCACTGCTTCTCCTGTTCAAGGGAAGGCCTATGCTGACTTGACTGGCTCTCAGAGGATCTTTCTAAGATCTGTAACATAAGAGTAGGTTATTTTAAAATGTCCGGGTTAAATTAGAATCTTTAACTTTCACTGCACCGTTTGACTAAATCTATAGCATGTGATAACGTGGGGGGAAAAAAACCCTGCAGGAAAAATGTTCAAAATGAAGTTTGTTTAAAAATGAGACTAAATCCAGTTTCTCCACCACTATGGGTAAATATGTTTAAAAATGAAAATTGTTGAATTTTGATATTGGTAATGTATTTTTGAAAATTCAAAATAATAAGAATGATCAATTTGTGGCCATGCCTTTGAGTGCTTAAAATAATTTGTTTCCACCTTATTACATTCTATGTTCTTGACATTGCCTCCACCGAAATTAATGGAGTTCTAAGTGCATTCTGAAATAATAGATGTTGTTGGATGCTATAAAAAATGGGAAATACAACTCTATAAAGAAATGACATCATCTTAACTATAAGTGACTTAATTGTTATTTTTGTACCTGCAGGTTTTAAATCCATTTTATGTGTTCCAAGCCTTTACCTTGACTTTGTGGATGTCTCAAGGTTACATAGAATACTCTGTCGCCATCATCATCTTGTCTGTTATCTCCATTGTCTTAACTGTGTATGATTTGCGACAGGTAAGAACTGAATTCACAGTTGGATTCTATTTACTTTCTGGCTATATGAGAAGCAAAGTACATGAAATTTGCATTGACAGTGAGGACTGCTTTGTTAAACATATGCCAAAACAAAGAAAAAAGCAAGGATTTACTAAGTGTAAGACCTCAGGAGGAGGGCTTCAGGAATACTAGGTAGGTTTAAATGACTTTGGAAACTCCGATTATCGGCTAAAGACTGCATTGAGCACTATATTTAGAAGAATTTTGATGCTGTGTCTGAATATTTGGGAAAGAATGCTGTGATGGATTAATGATGCCAGCCATGGTTTTAGAAAGAATGATTGGCAGCATCCTAGCTGTGTGTTTTAATAAAGACTGCGTCAAGTCTGTAGTGACAGAAACCCAACTTGAGCTGAATTAAGCAACTCACTTAAGCCATTTTAGGGTTGTTTGTATTTAGATAGATCCAGATACAGTATTCAAACAATGAATAGGAATCTGTTTCTCTTTATCTCTTCACCCTGCCTTACCAGAATGCTACTCAAAGTATGGTCTGCGGACTGGGGCTAGTCTGCAAACCATTCGTTATTTGTGTGTGATTCAACAAGTACTACCGAACTCAAGAGTAGGCATTTACGAACTTTTTATAATAATTTGATATTGTCCTAACCCTCAAGCATGTGGTCATTTTTCTGTAAATCATGGTTTAAGAAATAATGTTATACAATATGTGGTCTTTACACTCAGACAGAGACTCTCCATACAGTGGCAAAGATGGCCACAGCAGCTTCAGGTATATCTCCCTTCAGGGCTCGTGATCTCAGTTGAAGAGAGGGAAATCCCTACTTATGCCATGTCCATATTTCCCAAAAGTCCCTGGTTGGGACAGTTGGAAATGGAATATGGCAGTGCCACATGCATTCATCTGCCTCCAAACCCTTTTTATTTGAGCTCTTTTAATTCAGTATTTCAATGTGTCCTTCATGCTGTAAAACACGCTATTTTCCTTTGTGACTAAATGTTCTCCCAAGGTGGACTCCAATTTAGTCTTCACTAGGAGCTTTATGTTTTCCATGCAAGCACATTCTTAATCAGAACATGGTTTTTAAGAGCTTTACATTTCCCTTATGCCTGAAGCCCCTCATAGGCTGCCCTGCTAATCCCTAGATCCCTGAGTAATGCAAACCCTTCTCATTGGTGATGGTAAGTTCACAGTTTATGACCTCTTCCTCTCCCTTACCATCTCTGTGTACCTTATAACCATTTAAAATCTTCCTTTTTAAAAAGTCAGTTTTATAAATGACATAACAACATATTTTGAAATAGTATTAGCTGACTATTACCTACTAGAGCAGTGGTTCTTAGCCTTTCTAATGCCACAACCCTTTAATACAGTTCCTCATGTTGTGGTGACCCCCAATTTCATTATTACAAATTGAACATAATTAAAGCATAGTGATTAATCACAAAAACAATATGTAATTATATATGTGTTTTCCTATGGTCTTAGGCAACCCTTGTGAAAGGGTCATTCAACCCCCAAAGGGGTCAATACCCACAGGTTGAGAACTGCTGTGCTAGAGGCTTGGTGCATGAAATTCATGTATGGGGGAGGAAGAGGAGGAGGGGTCCCTCAGCCTGGCCTGCACCCTCTCCAATCCAGGACCCCTCGGGGGATGTCCAATTGCCTCTCGCAATCTGGCTCCTAACCACTCGCCTGCCTGCCTGATCACCCTTAATCCCTCTGCCTGCCTTATTGCCCCTAACTTCTCCCTCGCTGGCCTGATCTCCCCTAACCACTTCTGCCTCGCCTGCACCCAGGACCCAGGATTCCCTCCTCCAGCTGGTCACAGGCACCAGGACCTGGGCTTCCCTCCCTCTGGCCGGCCACAGGTACCCAGGACCCAGGCTGGCTTTGCCTGGGCTGGCCACAGCAGCAAGGGACTGTGGGAGTTCGGCATGTTCCTCTCCTGGGCCGCAGCCTGGCTGGTCCCCATTCCTCTCTTGTGAGCTCATTTGTGCCTGGCTGGTCCCCATTCCTCTCTCCCCAGAGTTGAGTGTCTGAGCTGTTATGGCATGATGGTGTGAGGGCATGATGACCATTTGCATATTGGCTCTTTATTATATAGGATAACTCCACAGCTCCTCCAAGTGTCAGATTTCTATAGCATCTTTCTAGAAAATGTTTTACTCCTTTGTTTAGAATTCATCAAACTGAATCATGAAGCAACCCCGAAGGAATATCTAACTGTATTTGTTGTATATTTTCAAAAGCCTGACAGTAGAATAAGCTTTTTAGACATGATGAGCAATGATACTTGTGTCACCTTGTTAACTCTGTTGAACTGTTGAAACCATCCAGTCTCAAACTTCAGTCTTCATCTAGAGAGGAGGAAACTAAGATACAGGGAGCTTGACCCAGATCATAAAGTGGGTTGGTGACAGGCTGAGCTCCTGGCTTTTCACAAAATGCAATTCTACTGTATATACATTATTTGCTTAGCACAAACCCTTTCCGAAGTAGCACCGTAGCCGGCGATGACGTTAAACATCACCATAGGAGAATGAATTCTAGCTGTCAGCAGAGTAAACTCTGGCCAAGTATTAGTGAGGCAGATGTGGAAGCATTGGAACATGCCTAATGGAAAGAGACCTTATTCCTGCTCTGTTTCAGTCACTCAACACATATTAGGTCTAATATTGCCTTTTTAAAAATATTTATTTTTTATTGATTTTTTTTACAGAGAGGAAGAGAGAGGGATAGAAACATCAGTGGGAGAGAAACATTGGTTAGTTGCCACCTACACACCTCCTACTGGGGATGTGCCTGCAACCAAGGTACATGCCCTTGACCGGAATTGAACCTGGGACCCTTCAGTTCACAGGCCAATGCTCTATCCACCAAGCCAAACCGGTTAGGGCTAATATTGGCTTTTTATCTGGTGTTCAGTGCTACACATTTTGAATTATTAAGTGTTTGATGAGAAGTAAGAGAAAAGCAATATGTATTTAAAGAATTAGAAAACAGGACATAAAAATGAAAGGTTAAATGAATGGAGCTACTTTGAGCTAGAAAGTGAGGACTAGAAGAGCTTTGCTTTGATTGTTTTTGTTTATTTCCTTTTTTGAATGAGTAACTGAGTGTTTTCCTTCATGAACTAATTTAAATCACAAAAATATTAACAGTGACCAGTAACCTCCCTTTGATGGTTTCAAATCCTTTCTGTCTGGCTATCAAGTCAGGGGCAGAGAGACTGTCCTGGTAAAAACTCTGAGCATTTGAGCAAAAGCATGAAAATACATACCAGGACAATAAAAGACCGGATACATTCTGCTCAGCCACAGTAGGGAATTATAGTGTTTCAAACTTTTACTTTTGTCATTTGGTAAAGGTATGAAATGTGAAGCCTCCAAATCAAATGTCTAGTTACTGGTTTTTGAGAAATCTTTGTTTTAATAGAATATCTAATTTGATACCTGCAAGTCACTCATGTGCTTTCTGGCTTAAGTCAAACATTAGTGAGTACAGTTCTCGCAATGTGCTTCATTCTGCTGGGAAGACACCTGCATACCACAAAAGAACAGATAATCACCAACCATCTCAGGGTCCTGAGAAAAAATACAGAATACACTGAGGACTTTTAGCAGGGAGATCAGTGTTTCTTAGTGGTTAGAGCATCATCCTGCCCACGGAAGTGTCACGAGTTTGATTCCTAGTAAAGGCATGTACCTGGGTTGCAGGTTCGACCCCTGGCCTCGGCTTAGGATTTGTGAGACTGAATGATGAATCCTCTCTCTCCTACCTCTCCCCTTCTTCCATTCTCTCTAAAAATTAAAGAGGTAAACTATCCTCTGTGAGGATTAACAAAATATAAAAAGAACCTCCTCCTTACTATTTGACACTATTTGTTACTTGAAACTTTAATAATCAGCTTCCTCATCTATTAGATGTGTGTGTGTGTGTGTGTGTGTGTGTGTGTGTGTGTGTGTGTGTGTGTAATAATGTGTGTGAAGAACTTATGTTCCCATACACTGTGGGCACTGAACACATGTTGTTAGCTCTTGTTATCACTGCTGTTGCTGTTGCTATTTTTATTATTATTTCTGGAGTGGAGAGGTAAGTGATGGGAAGATGGAAGGGGGCACAGAGATTGAAGGGAGGAGCCCTATACTTAACTTGAACAAGGAAGCAGCATACACAGGGCTTCCAATGACCAGTGACTCATTCATCTTGTGACTCTAGGGACTCTCGTCTCCTTCCCGGGCTCACTTTTCTCAGCTGTAAAGGGTGGAGGTGAAACTCTGTTTTATTAGATCCCACTTCTTTAGGACTCATTTCGCCACAGCCACCAATAAGGAATGCAAAAAAAAAAAAGCCAAAAAACCCCCACAAAACTTTAAAACAATAAGAAATTTCTAGCCCCTGGAGACCTGGGAGCATTCGAGCAAAAGCATGAAAATGCATGCTTTACCCTTTTTAATTACCTTAATCCAGACTCCAAGTTAAGAAATTTAGAAATGTATGTATAAGTTAGGGGAAGGGTTGTAGAAAGAAAAAAATGTGTTGCAGACTTGAGTCAACTTGAGTCAACTCCTGTAGGACCTTGTTAGATGTTGGACGAACTATCCAGATAAACTACTCACTCAGGTTGTGTGCACACAATAGAAATCCACTTAAATTACCTTAATCACAAAAGGGATCTATAGTATAAATATGCATCATAGCTCATGGAACCCAAGGACATAAAGTACAGAGGACTTTACCACAGGCTGAACCCAAGAATTTGGTTACTCCCTCCGGCCTCCTAGTCTCTGACAGAGATGGGAGGAAGTGCACATGTTTTGGGGAAAGTGCTCCACCTTCACTCCTCTTCTCTGAAGACTGGGTGCACCTGAGCCGTGGCAGCCTGCAACTAGCTTGTTCCATGTGACTCTATCCCTCCACTGCCACAGTTAGCTGGTACCAGGAGCACTTGACCCACTGGAATCCAATCCATCAACAAGAGTGATGCTAACATGTCTTTTTGCCTGAGAAGTTAAAATAAGGGCTTAAAGCTGCTGCTCATCTGCATTAGAAACATCATCTGAGAAATGTTGTATAGCCAGAACCAGGGTGGCCACACTTGATGCCTGTGTATGGACAAGCAGAGAAAAAACTTCAGCAGAGAAAGAGAGTGAAAGAATGAACCAAATAAGCAATGAGACACAGAGGCGAGCAATGAACAGTCCAGTGGAGACAGAAAGAGTAACGTGCTCCTCATGGCATTTCCTGTTCCTATTCAGAGTCCTCGGTAGACTTGGCTGCACTTCCTACCTTAGGTTCATAAGACATCCCTGCAGCCTCAAAAATTCTCATCTTCTGCCTAAACCAGATTTAAAAATTACTTACAGTCAATGAGTCCCAGGTAAAGGATCTGTTATGTTCCCTAGAATGTTTTCACATATTTCTCTTGACTTAGATACTGTTTTTGTCCTATACATTTCCCATCTATGTGTTTATGACACATTTCAGTCTCTCTTTTAAAATCCTTTTACAATGTTCATTTCTTCATTTGGAACTCAGGTCTACCTTTCTTTAAGGAAACCAAAAAGAAATTTAGAAATGTATGTGTAAGTTAGGGGAAGGGTTGTAGAAAGAAAAAAATAGGTTTGATTCTCTACTTTAGAAACCCATGTTTCAGTGAGGGAATTACTCAAGATTACCTAAGTTCTTGACCTATTAAATAAAAATATCCAGGGTATTAACAGGAATCTGCACTTTTTAATTGTTTCCTAACAACTGATTATTATGCATTCCAAAGGCATAAGAGCTGGTGTTTTAGGGCAATCCCCCAAAGGACAAATTCAAGCACTAAGATCTCAAATCTATCTATCTATCTATCTATCTATCTATCTATCTATCTATCTATCTACTTATCTATCTCTCTACCTATCTATCTACTTATCTATCTATCATCATCATCATCATCATCATCATCATCATCACCTATCTATTTGTTATCAGTTTAACATATTTCTTCACTCTTTTTACTCTATAAAATACGCTGAAATCTATGGAGATTAATTTATGTATTAATTTGTTTTACTAAAGAAGGGTCATACTATGGATGTCAATCTGGAAGTTGCATTTTTCACTTTACAATATGTAAAAATAATGACATGATATTTCATGGTACCATACCATAATTTACTCAACCATTCTCTTATTTATGAAAAATAATGAATTTCCTCTCCAATTTTTTCACCACAAATATTTTGAATTAAACATAACTATAATATAGTTGATCCTTACATATTAGTATTTACATTTTTTAAAGCAAAGCAACCAAAAGCCCATTTGCTAAATGAAAAGATATGTATATTTTGGATACTAATAGATACTGATGTTGCTTATTCCAAATTAAACAATTTATTATTCTATCAGCAGCATATGAGAGTATTCATTTCCCCAGATCTTCACTAACATTTGGTATTTTATGTGGATATTTAAAATTTTTTAATCTAATATGTGTTTTAAAAATTGTTTCATTAATGTTTTAGTTTATATTTCTCTGATTACTAGTGAAAAGAGATACATTTTTCTTTGTCTGATAAAGATTTGTATTATTTTCTATTTATTGCCTCTTTATACTTATCATATATGTGGAAAAGTTTTATTTTTTAGTCTATTTTCTTTTCTTGACTTTTGTCGGTTATTTAAAATGTGTTTAATGAAATATATTTTTCTTTTCTTTATCGTTTCTGGTTTTCCTGTTCTGCTTCTAAACATGTTCTCTTCTAAAATTAGGTATTCTCTTTTTTCTATTTATAATTTTTAAAATATTTATTTTAAAATCCTTAAGGGAATTTAAACATTCAGATTCTACATTTTAACAGAATTCCTAAATGCTTTTACTCAAAACAGTGACTAATATGGGAACTTCAGATTTTATGGCAGTAATGCAAGAAGATTTCTTTAAAAAGACATTAATCCTATTAGCAGTTGGATTTGTTACTAGAAGCTTATCTGACCCAACCTGTAAGGCATCTTGTAACACTATACAAAATGGGCCAGTTTCCTGAGACTGTATCTTTGCAGCTTAAATCATAAATCCTTAATAGTCAATATCTGTTTAGCACTTTATAGTTTGCAATGGGCTCCTGCATCCATAATGAATGTGCTTATGCGGGGCACGGCAAACAAAATGATATGCATAGCATTGTTATACCCCCACCACCTGAGAGGAGGGACAGGGGATTCAGAGAGGTGAACTGATTTGCTCATGCCATAGACCTTAGTCCAGATTTCCAGACTCCATGTTAAGAACAACACACCATTCCACTGCTGGACAAAATCTCAAAGAGACCT